>NC_016131.3:66009229-66324854 GCF_000005505.3 Brachypodium distachyon | reverse complement strand
GACCAAAGTATGGATTATTGCCTCCGTTCGAAAACATGCGCCACATTTTATGCCACCCATACGTACAGTTATTGCCTTCCAAACCTCACCTTTCATTGATAGATCAATTTGCCATGGATCAGTTCGCTCAGCTATGTCTGTTTAGAACACCGATTACATTATAGATTCATACACACTCATGCACACCACCTTTCATTAATAGATCAATTTGCCATGGGTCGTGGAGCTCTTTGAGATTGTCGACGAGTACATCGCCTGCCATTGAAACGATAGTCCGCATTAAATGAGGCACAAAGGACGTTAAACCTGAGATCTGATCTTTGGTGGGTTGAGGGTACAAACACTACCTAACCATCCAACCAATGGTTGTTGATTTCACTATGGGATTGTTAGAAACGAGTGAGGTTCCTCGTGACAATGTTGCCGGGGAAAAGCAGCCACCGCCACCTCCCATCTCTCCCTCGCCGCCGCCAGAAGGTGCAGCCGAGCGAAGCCCGCGCGGCATCGGCGGTGGCAGGGCCCTTTTTCAAGGATTTGGTTACGCGATGTTTGCCGGCCCGGCGAGGAAGACGCGGCGCAGCGGCCGGATCGGGCTGCGTTCTGCTGCATGGAACAGGCAGCGTCCTGCTGCGTTGAAGAGGCATCGTGGTGGCCGGATCGCGGAGCCGTTGTGCAGCGTTGAAGAGAAGCGTGGCGGCCGGATCGGGGCGGCGTTTTGCGGCGGGAAGAGGCTGCGCAGCCGTCGGATCGGGGCGGCGTTCAGGGGCCGGAAGAGGCGGAGCGGAGGCCGGATCGGGGCACGCTGTGGGCGGCCATTCAGGGCGGCATCCTGCGGAGTGGGTAAGCGGGCGACGGCCAGATCAGGCCGCCTTGTGGGCGGCGTTCTGCGGAGTGAATGTTTCGCCGAGCAGTCGCTTTTGACTGGGCGGCGGAGGTCGGATGTGGTGCGAGGATGGAGCGGTACGTGTGGTGGTCTACTCCGGTGAGAGCTGCTCACCAGTGCCGCTCGGATCAAGCTTTGGGACCAAGATGCCTACGATTGTGGTGGTGTGGATGATGCCGGTCTCAAAGGTCATGGGCTTGCTTTGGTGGTGGCAGAGGCCTTGGCCATGGTGTTGGTGGCACCAGACTGGTTGACACCCAAGAATGAACGCGGCACTGGTCGTGGATGGTTCTTTCATGGTCGCAGTGGTGGTCGTGATTGGGGCCGGTTCGGCGGCTTCATAGGAAGAGGTGAAGGGAGCTGTGGCAGGGGTGGTATCATATTGAGATGGTGGTGTCGCCTCCATTGTTCAGCTTCAAGTTGTTGGCCATATGAAGGTCCTCATATTTGGAGGTGGAGCCTTGGTTGGGGATGCTTCTGGCGATGAGACGGCGACTGGTATGGTGGCGTTGTCTGTTCCATCATTACTATTGTTATGAAGAAAGACGATTAAGATAGGTCGGCATGTGACTCGAAAGGCAGATGATCTATGGTGTCTCCAGATGAGTTTTGAGATGACACCAAAGCAATAGGCTGGGAGAAGTATGTTTCTTTTTTCTAGTTTGTTGTCTTACTGTGTTGTAATGCTGATATCCAAACGCGATTTGCGACTTCAATAATACAAAGCCTGTGTGCATCGATTGATGCAGAGGCCGGGAGAAACGCCCTCCTTTTCGAAAAAAATGACAATGTTGCCAAAGAGGCATCTTGAATAGTTCACAAAAGTTTAGTTGGTAAAATGTGGAAAAGTTCTTTCCAACTGTTGAGACAGGAGATTTTTTTTAAACCATAATCTTGTGATAATATTGCGGCAGAAGTTGTGTGGCATATTTGGTTCGCAGACACATTGACGAAATCTTAGGCACACGAGTTCGACAAGCATTTTGTTGCAATCATATATGCGGTTTAGCATGCATTTTTAGAATTAGGACGATGTGTACACTGTTGATGTATCACGACACAACCTAATATTTACTTTACATATTTTACAGGATTTGGACGATGTTTTTGGTTGCTAGAACTGATTTGTTGTTGCCGGATAAAGAAATCTAGTTTTGGCGAAGCTAGAATGTAGTCATGTTTATATGCAGGGTTTCATGCATGTGTTTGGTATGGACAAGACATAGCACTTTTAGTTGTTGGTGTCTGGTACCATGTTTCTGGATCCGGATTACCTTATCAATTTGCCATGGGTCGTGGAGCGCTTTGAGATTGTCGATGATCTGGGTCGTGAAGCGGGGGACTTCTTTTATATGTGTGTCAATTTCTTGGTGAAATTCCTGTTGCTTTTGCGAACTCCATCCCTTGTTGGCTTGAGATTTGGTTCAATGGAGTTTTCTCTTGGGAAAGAAGGCGGCGGAGAGATGAGATTCAATCTGGTGCCATGGTCTGCTAGGTTTTCCTCGGTCTCAGGTTTGCCCCGAATGGGCCCGCCGCGGTGCCGTTTTACACCGAATGCGCTGCTGTGATGTTAAGCGGCCGCGCTGAGCAAACGGGTCACTGGGGTGAGGCGCTGCTGACTGCCGCTGGGACCGTTAGGCACCTTTGCACATTGTGTGCATCTTTTCTTTCCCCTTGCTGTTTCGTGTTTGTAGCGAACTGCCGAGACTTGCAGAACTTTTCTTCCGTTTGTGTCGAATTTATATGAGATCTACAATGCACGTGAGATCTTGACAGCACGGTGTTGCACAAACACCCTAAACTTATATAACAATCGGTAGCCATAGAGCATCTCATATGAAACTGCACATCTGTGTGACTTTTTCAGTGCTGCAAATTGCAAAGATTAAATACTGATTATTTAGCCCACGTAAAATTCTGATGAAAAGCTGAAGACCGAGATAATTTGCGAATTTACACAAGCCATGGCAAATAAATGATATCACAAA
This sequence comes from Brachypodium distachyon, assembly GCF_000005505.3. Taxonomy (NCBI): domain Eukaryota; kingdom Viridiplantae; phylum Streptophyta; class Magnoliopsida; order Poales; family Poaceae; genus Brachypodium; species Brachypodium distachyon. Next base: position 66,321,983 of record NC_016131.3, on the reverse strand, counting down.
TAGCCCCCAACAAGTACTTCTGTAGTTGGTACCACAAACCGACGTTCCAAAAAGTTACAATTTCGGCAACAAAACATGCTTATATATATACAAACAATACATCAATGATTTGCACATCCCAGCAAAAAATTACTAACCAAAGGTGCCGCCTGCCAACAGACTGCATCTTCAACCGCAATAAATACCATTCTGATACAATATATCTCTATAACTCATTAAAGGAGATAAACAGTAAAAATATTAACCAAACAAACTCTATCTTGCAGATTTTCAAGCATTAGCACCTGCTGGCACACCCCCAACGTAGAGATATTCCAGACAGGGTTTGGCTGATCCAACCAGATCTGGTCTTCAGCAAATGGTAATTATTGACAAAACTTGGCAGGTCAAACATATCAGATGGTCTTCGGCGAATGAATTTTAATAAAACCATAAAGCAGCACAAATTTTAACAGTGGTCTTTTCTCTCCGAATATCATCTTCTACTTGCAAGTGCCGCCAATGCATTTGCATGAGCTGGTGGTAGAGCACTCAGTATTGGCTGCATCTGCTGACCGTAAACAGATATCAAATGAGAAACAGCCTTGCCGATATTTATCTTGACTTCATCACTCTCATCTGGGGATACTACCACTTGGGCGAAGACATTTATCACATCAGGCACTAGAGTAAGGATCTGCAACAACAAATGATAGATTTGGCCTAAGAATAGAACGATGATAATGATTTTACTGCAGTACCAACCTTTAGAAAAAAGTACTCATAATGGAAGCAAAGCTCATGGAACAAATAGAAAAAACAGTGGGCAGTTTAAGACCAAGTCACCTGGGGATGTGACGACAGTAATAAATTACACAAGCAACTGTAGACAGCCATTGATTCCTCGTGATCTTCTTTTAGAGGCAAAGCTTTGATAAACACGGGAAGAACCTAAGAAACAGATATAGCATTGCAACTTAGTATTATATAGGCACCTTCAAGTCTGAAATCTGAAGCTGTTCAGACATATTACAAGATAGTGCCAGCTGCCAACCTGGTTGAGAGGAATTGACTGAGGCTGCACCATTATCATTCTAGCAATAGCTCCAGCTGCATTATCTCTAACTGCATGGTCCGGTTCAGAATTAGCAAACAAACGATGCAGAGCATTCAGTATATCTGCATAATATCTGCACAAAGATGAACAAAGACGTGTGATCAACTGAATTTACCGGATATGAAATTGCCATTTATACTCCCTAGAAGGCTAGAATGCTAATAATGCAGCATGAACTTAGCTTCCTTTCTTCGGTCCTTCAGCATTTAAGTCAAGATTGTGAAAGTAAATCACATGATGGCAGGGTTTAATTAAATTATAACGTTGGCATAAAAAAGTTAGCAGAGTATCACTTGATCTTTTGGGAAAGACCATGCAAAATAACTAGGCCTTTTGAGCAGGACTGAAATAAGAATGGGCCAATTAAGATACTATGACTTGGCATTCATAACTATGATAACCAACAGTTTACATCTAGTGCTCTCACTTGCACGCCTATTGCTCTAATGCTTCATAAAGTGAAAAGCATATGCACTTCTGTTTCAATAAACAAATGGAAAATGAATCAGTACAAAAAAGGATCCACATGCCCTATGTTGACAATTTGTCATGCAGATAAGTTTTCGGAACATAAAACAAAATGCACAGCAGATTTCAAGTAAAGAGTCCTTTGCTCGTTCTCATATCTCGGAGAGCAAGGCATCAACCTCCAAACAATAATTAACATTAGGACCTTCTGTAAAGGAAAGACATGAAAATGTGTATCACTGTAAGTTATATACGTACTTCAAAGCTGCAGCACCCCCGTTCTTGCATAGCTCACCAACACAGAAAGCAGCATTTCTCCTATTCGTAGCCTCAGCAGATGCAAGTTCTTTCAAAACCAAAGGCATTATCCTCTGTAAATGATTCAAATATGAGTAAGAATTAAGAGGTATATTAAAATGGTAAAATGGCGTGGTTTATGAAGAAAGCTATAAGCATACATCAACATAAGCAGAAATTGGAGCACCCATTTCCTGAGCAACCTCAGCTAGAGTGGCAACAACCATAGTCTTATCTTGAGGAGGATGCGGAGATTTCTGCATTCATTCCAAAAAGCAAATTCAAATGTAGAAGACTCAGAATTACTAAAGGTTTAAGACCAGGTACCAGCCATCAGGGGCATGGTATTAGTCGGGGAAGGGTGTTACTCACAGCGAATTTCATCAAGGGATCAAATAACTTCACAAAGATGGGATCGAAGTAAGATCGCATCACTTTCGCAAAAGCAGGCAAAAGATCTGAAACAGCATCCATGAGGACTTCATCATGATCAATGTCACCATCGTCTTCACCATCCGACTCTACTTGCTGGCAGCATGATTCTTGACGCAAAAGAGCAAGTGTTGCCTCAGCAAGCCGTGGCATATCTGAAACAACAGCGACAGAGGGACAGTTTTAACAGCACAATCTAGTATTCTGAGTGCACCTAACACCGAGGAATTGAGCTTACAAGGTTCAACTGCAGCAAAACCACAATCCTTCACAATGTCTGCTACACTCATGCAAGCTTGTGCAACTACTTCTTTATCATCATCCTCTGTCATGGTCTTGATATAGATGTTCATAACAGTATCTACAAAAAAGAAAGAGAAGAGAAGCATGGTTTAATAAGCAGACTGGCAAGATGGGCTTAAATGACACCACATTATAGCAAAACTTACCAAGAATGTCCCTCTGTTTCTCTAGTATATCCTGCATAGTAGCAAAGTAAACGCCACATAAGAATTTTGATGTTCCACAGCAACCACTCCTAAATTGACTACTCAGAAAAAGGAAATACTCACAACATGTGCAGATATTGCCCTCAGTGCAGTTAGGATGTCTGCAATAATAGTTTCACCATAATTACTGATAACACCACAAAATCATACCTTTAGGCCCTGTTTGGATTCAGGGTGTTCTTTGTGGGAGCTCCAGTATTTGGTTCAAATTGGGAACTAATTACCGTGACTTTACCACGTAATACCCCTCTCCCAAACAGGGCCTTAATGGAACAGTCTCAAAAACAAATGAAAATCTTCCAGAATGGTTCAAATAAAACAAGACTATCCACTCTGGATTATGTTGTAAAACATTCTCCTACAGCCTAAACTGTACACAAATAGGGTCCATCAAGGTGCATGCGCCTGTGATTCGAAAACCCAATGTTTCTGATTTGCCAACTCTACCATGCAACAAATTTTCATACAGAGCAAATGTAAGTAAAAAGGAGAAATGACAAAACTAATAATAAAGGGGTATGATGTAGGCGAAGGTGACACATGCTAGGCTAGATAGCATATCTCCCTACCAGCAAATAATTTCATGTCTCAGCTTGAAATGGACTTGATGTTAGACCTAAACAACACCTCAAATGATGGCCACGCGGTATAATTATACATCATTGAATAAAAGAAACTTCAATCACGAATGGATCTTGTGATTTACATGAAAGTAACACACCTCCCAGTAATGACTATTGGATCGTGCTATACACCATGCTGGAGACAGCTTCTGTATCTTACGCCCAACCAAATTTATTCATGTAAATAGGTTTCTTTGTATGTTAAATGACTATTGGAACTGTATCATTAAAGAAAAATGAGTTTCAGTATTTCCATTTGTTGTTATTCACTAAGCCTGACAATGAAATTTTGACAAACAAAAGAGCTGCTGCAGACTTGTATATTAGGTAGGACTAGGGAAGCAGTTACGTTTTAAGGAAATAATAGCCTGGAGCCTGACATCTTCATGAAAATATCCACTGTGCTTGATTAAAATCTTCAGCGACTCCTCCAAGTACCTAGTGCCAGTTAAGGAAAGTTTGAAGAACAAAAGCACTAGAATATTATGTTAACACCATTTAAGGATACGGAGCATAAGCACTCTTTGTGTGAAGTGCAAAAAATCCAATCGCCTGAGTTGCAGCAGCTTTCTCATCTAATACTCCAGTTCTCACGCTGATATTTCTAACTCTTGGCTCGTCATTTACATCATCATCAGAAGAAACACCACTAAATCCATTGTCAGCATCATCAGCATCATCAATATCCACAGCAGAACCATCATCCAAGTTGCACGAGGAAAATACAAGGGGCACAACATGAGGAAGATACTGCAATGCGTAACAACCACTTCTGTAAATATAAACAGCATTTTGTGAACTGAACAAAATTAGACTTCCCTTATTACCGGTGTGAAACTATCATCCAGAATCTCAGCAACATTGCTAAAAAAACCATGAGTATATTCTCTTAGCTCACTATAATCCAATTCAAATCCCTGCACATATGAGGAGCATCAAAAAATGCACTAAAGGATGCTGGTAGTCTGAAATACTGGAACTAGGACTCACAGAAATAGCAGCCTCAATAAAAGGAGGTAATATTGCTTCCATTCTGGCTCTGCCAACTGCCATTGCTACTATACCAACAACCTCAGTAGCCCTAGCTCGTGCACACAAATCCTCATCCTTAGTGAGCACCATAAAGCCTTTCATCATTTCAAGAACCTTTTCTGCATATGGGATAAAAGCCTGCTCTGCAGCAGCTGCTACAGAGCCAATTGCTGACTGCAGAAAAACATTATTATTGTGAAATTATAAGATAATTAGGAGGGAAAAGGATATCCCCTTGACATATAGATTAATTATGAGCATGATTACTATACGAACCATGCACGTCTCTTGCAGGTTTCGAGGACTGCTCTGCAAAGACATAACTAATCTGCATGTCAAGGGTTCCAGATATGGTAGGATATCTTCACCCATATCCTCACAGAATGCTGCCAGCGCATAATATGATTTCTCCTGCAAGATCACACAGCATATTCACATTAGTTCATTGTTACAGAAAGTGTCATCCAAAGTTAATTACAGCCATTTGTATCCAGGTTTTCTGCCAATTTATAGGACATGGCATCACCTCAAGTAGGTTATTTTACCTTGACTTCATCTGATGGGTCTTCAAGTGCATTTAAAATGCATGGAAGGACACTCTCATAGTGAGATAGAATTTCTGGCTGCAAGTGTTCAGCAAACTGACCAAGGGCAAATGATGCAGCACCTCTAACCATTTGTTCTTGATCCTTTAAAGCTTCTAAAACAACTTTGAGACATTCATCTAACTTATCCTTGAATTGCTCAGAACAACCCTCGGAGATAACACCCAACGATGTAACAGCAGCCTCACGATACTTGGGATTTATGTCACGAAATCTCACAGAAGCAAAATCAAGAACTGGTGCAAAAACATGCCTTGGTAAGTTGATAGCCATAGTATCAATGACTTCTGCTGCAGAACGATCTGCTGCTAGATCAGAATCTTCATCTTCATTAGCTGTTTCTGTAAGCAATGGACACATAATTTGTAGAATAGGTAAAATCAGCTTGTTCTTTTTTAAGAAAGCTGCTTTGAATTTTACAAGCCATGAGATGATTTGAACAGCCTGAAAAAATTAAGTGCAAGTTTGCAATAAGTTACTTTGTAAAATCAGACAGACATATAATCAAGGATGCTGATGGCAGACCAAACCTGTTGCCTTATATTTATTTCCAGGTCTTGGTTTGAGCAAACTTCAAGCGAGAATTGCACAATTGATCTCACTGAGTCCCCAAGAAGTGGTGCAGGAGATTCAATTAGTTCGTCGAATATTTCAAAGGCAATGGAGGCAACATCTTCCTCGCCATTAGCAAGACACTGCCTTGATATTTTCAAGATACTGGGAACAAAGTCTCGAAACATCTTTACCTACCAGTTGCATCAATACATGATCACAACATTAGTCTCAGTAGCAATTAGTTGAAAGTATACTCCATGAAATCCAAACATGCATGACAAATGGTAGACTTGAGACAAACAGGCAACAATTCTCAGATATTGGTTAGCTGTGTACAATGATTATGCACTGATTGTTTAATTATCTTTCCTTGATTTAGTAACTCTGTCATGCTGCTTCCGTTTCTGTTATGCAGAAGGATAAGAAATAACTCAACGGAACTGCAGGGAGGACTCACAGGCAACGAAAATAATTTGCTTTTGTAGATCAGTTAATCAGGCATGAGAGACAGGTCTGGCAGTAGCATGACACACTACTGAAAGATTTAAAATCAGCTAAGAGAAAGTACAGCTCTAAAAAGAATGGGGCGGACAAAACTACTACAGCTACAAGCAAAAGAAAACAGCAAACCAACAGAAAAACTTGAAAACTACTTAATATAAAGGCTTCATGGAAGAACACGCTGCCAAAAGGAGGTATACAAGAAGGAATATTACAATGGAACATTTTTCACCTAAGAAGGTAAATCTTTACAGTTGGTGGTGATGGTACGTCCTCCCCATTCCAAAATTTAGACCCCACTAAATCAAATCAAATCAAATCTAATCTTCCAGATTCCAAAATTAGGACCCTCAAATCTAATATAATTAAGGGCATATTTCTTATGTAAAAATTATTTGTTAGATTAAAAATTAAAATAATATAATGAATTGCGCAGCAACGCGCGGGCACTTAGCTAGTGTTCACAGAATCAAAGCTGACAAACAGAACTTACAATGTCCGGTCCATCACTGATATACTCTATGAAGGATCCAACAGCCCTGTTGCACCGACAAAAAAATAGCTTGTTCACATCACAAATTGGTCAAATGAGAAAGACAGAAATAGCATCTTGTTGCAAACTCGTACTTAAGGGCAGCAATTCTGACTCGAGAGCTAGTCTCATCCTGCAAGCATTGCAGTAAAATAGGCTGTAGAACATTCAGATGAGAATGAAATGTACTCCCGATAGTTTCAGTAAGGGAGCTGAACAGAATCAGAACAACCTGTAAAGAGAAGAGTTGTTCTGTAAGGCATCGGCATCTTATTTGCAGATATAAAGCAGCAACACTTGTTTCTTTCCTATAGAGTTCACTAGAGATAATATAGAAGCTATTGACAAACAATATCTTCAAGTGATAGAACTAAGACAATGTTTTTATGCAACACTGCATATACTACATACATCAGATAATTTGATGCCAAAGAAATCAGTATCTGTTAATAATCAACCTATTAGCATGCCACCCCACAAAGTATAAACGATAAGTAAACACCAGGTAGAAACTTCCATCAATAAAAAGAGGGGAAACGTGTATTGATGCAACAAATATGTAGGCCTTTTCGGTAGCTAAAATGGCCAGTATTAGAGAGGGAAAAATCTAGTGAAAGTTCAAGTTATTGATGGTCTTGAGATTTATGCATTTAGCTCTTCTGGTTACTAATATGTCAGGCAAGGAGTTATGAAGGCAGACTAACATGCTGCTGCAATCATGTTTCAAACCAAAAATTATGTTATCATGTTACTGTTACATGGATGAAGTTCATAAAGAGACACCAAACAAAAGAAAAGGAAATTGCAGGTAAGCTCTTATTGTGTTTCAAGCATATTGTCTACCAACACCAAATGATGAATAATCCATACTTTCATCCCCCAAAAAATTAAATAGTTAATGACTGGACAGAACATGGCTACTTCTCTGGATATTCCCTTAACTTTATTGAGATACACTTACTTCTCTATGTTCTTCTTGTGGACTTTGGCTGCATTGGAAAAGGAAAGGTAACAATTCTGGCCACTCTCCTGCAGGGACAGCATATTTAGCTATAATGCTCATGACATTGGCACTAGCTCGCCTAACAAGATGGCTGCATAGATAGCAAGGTGAAGGAAACTCAGTTTGTCATCCTGTTACAATTGCAACTAGGAAAAAACGAGACAGATTGAACAATAACGAGCAGCATCTGCATCACAGAGTGGGATAGTGGCTTCATAGCTAATACCTAGTCCCAGTGAAAACAAGTCAACTGTTTTCGATCTTGTTATGTGTTATTGGTTTGAGTTATACCACGCATATCTCAACTTCCGTATTCCAGTTAGTCTAGTTTACATTAACCCGATTGCAGTTTGATACAGATCAATGCCACATAAAGGAAATAAGTTCAAGTGTCAACTTGAACGGATATAAGAATTATATGAAACTTGAAGTTTTTTAAGGAATATTCAAGTATTTGAGGTCTAAAGGAGAACAACATAATTTGGTAATCTATTTGGAAAATTAACACATCGGCATCTTTCATATCTGGTGGGATTGGATTAAACAATTTGTAATCTAATTTCTCCCATTTGTACATTTCCGCCTCCTTTTGTAACTTTCTCCTTAGTTATATATATGCTGAAGTATACACTAATACTGTTTTCCCATTAAAACAAACACACAAATTGGCTGTCACTTTCTGGTGTTTCATTTATTTCCAAACAAAATGCAAGAAAAAGTACATCTCCATTTCCCAGCGAAGCATTGCTATTTGGAATAACAGCATACAAATGCAACACTATACAAAGAGGATATGGCAGTTGAGCAGCCATCGGTAACAATATGGTCAGGTGTATCTCGGCCACTTGAAAACTAGCAATCCAATATCATAGCAACAGTAAACTGTAAAGGTGGAACTGTGGACCACAAAAATCCTCCACACAGGGTTCCAGTTCTCATTAGGCCTGACAGTTCAGTTAGTTGCTACCCACGGGTATGAGCTGTTCAGCAGTTGTGTAGCTGAACATAGCAGTGGATAAATTGAAAATTACGGAAGCGGGTAGGATGCGGGCAGGGTTGGGGAAAGTTAGGGCGGGGAAGCACCTGTTGTCGAGAGTGATGGAATCGATGAGGGCTTGCTTGAGGGAAGCCTTAGCGTGCGGTGGAAGCTTGGGCCAGTGGGAGGTGATCTTCTTGCGGAGGAGTACGGCGGCGAGCTGCCGAACGTTGGGGGTCTTGGCCGTGCGGAGGTGGTGGACGAGCGCCGGCACCACCTGCGGGTCGCGCGCCAGCCGCCGGATCTGCTCCTCCGCCTGCCGCCGCGCGTCGTTGTCTGGCATCAGGAATTGGATTAGCAGAAGCTCCAGTGACTGCGCCATTCCTCCTCCCTTTCGCTTAGACCGGGGGCTCTCCCTTCCTTCCTGTGGTCGGCGGCGGCGAAGGGGAGGGCAAAAACCCTACCGATTGGGTGGTGTAGTTGCTCGGGTTTTGGTGGCGGCCCGCCGACGGGGCGGGAGGGGTTTTAATACTGTGCTCCAACTTGCCTAGTTGGGAGTTTGCTGTATTTTCGTGTTTGCTTTTGTTCTTTCTTTCTCCTTTTTTTTTCTTCTTTCTCCTTTGTTTGAGATTGAGATCCAGAGTATTTCCGCCATTATTTTACTGCTACATCCTATTTATTCTGGCCGACAGACGGTGGATCTGTTGCTTACAATGGTTTTTTACAAAATCTAATACTCCGTACGTTAACTGTTTTTCAGATAATATAATTTAAAATGGTCTGCTGCTGACTAAGCATCATCCGAATTGGGAGAAGAAGCTTGGCAGGAGAAAGAAAATGAGAATGAAGAAAACACATGACAAAGAGGTGACAAATGGAACCGTCAAAAATTATTTTCAGGTCTCGTCAAACAACGGCGAGTGCATCAATAGGCGGTGCTTTTCACACTGCCCGTCTCTTTGAATAAAATCCAAAGTTTATAGAAAAATATAAAAAACATCTAGACAATCATAAAAGTGATATCCCGAGGCTTTTGTTTAAATTCGTTCTTGATTGGATAAAGAGTCAAGGATAAAATGACAAATCGAGTCACTGGCTCAAATTTTCGGCCAAAAATTTAAGGTTTCTAGAAAACTATGGAAAAAAGACAAAAAAATCATGAATCATATCCTGAGTCTATTGTTTTAATCTGAGCTCATTTAGACAAAGGTAGAGGGCAGAATGGCAAATTGAGTTGTTGGATATTTTTTTTGGCTGGAAAATCAAAATTTCAATAAAAAAACTTCTGGAAAATCATAAATGTTATCCTAAGCAAAAGGGTTGAGATGAAATGGAGCATCGATCCATTAGGTGACATGGAGGAGATGTTGGTGTGGCAGATGATGTGAACAACAAAGCCTCATAAAAACCAATCAAAATCGGGGAGGGGTTAATGAACAGATCTGATCGTTGGGGTCGTTGGGGGGGGGGGGGGGGGGGGGAGTTCTAAGCTTTCAGATACGTTGCTTCAGTGCATCTAGAATCTAGAGTTTGGGGGTATAGTTCAAGGGTTAGCAGGGACTTATCTCGAGCTTTACCAAAACATTTAGGGAAACCATGCCCACTACATTAGCTTATATTGTTTTGGGATACAGTTTCTGCATGTGGTGATCGCACTAATGAAACCTAATGGCCCAGATCGTAAGAAAAAGAATGATTTGCTAAATCGTAAGTTATCCTGTTAATTCTTATTGCATAATCATATTCAATCATCTTCAGAGTTTTCCTGATCTCAATGAGCACCGAGCCATCGGAGCAGCAGCTGCCAGTGAGAGTACGTTGTGTATATCACGGTCCGTGTGCGGCAATCTGATGCGTTTACTAATCCTCTAGCTCCAATATTATAGGCCCGCAAAAGCCAACATCTCACAGAGAGCTAGTGTTTCTAAGGTTTTCGGTGAGGATGCTCGTGCTCCGTCAAGTGCTTCTTTTCCCCCAAATCTTTGTTTTTTTAATTAACACTAATCTCTCTCTTTTGCGAGTAATTAGCACTATTCTTAATGAACTACTCCGTAGATTAATTGTCGTCTTAACCCCAGTTCAACCGATTACACGTATTTCTCCGCCAACTCAGCGTGACGCTGATGCCACCAACTTGCGACTTGCTTGAAATCTTATACGCGTGAGGCTCAGCTCGACTGAACCATCGAGGGACGGCGGGAGCGGCGACCCGTACGGTACGGTACGGTACGCCGAGAAGCAACGGCTGTGCAGCGTGACTTCGGCGAGCCGCGCGGGCAGAGCGTCAGGCGGCACCCGCACCCATGCAGCGGCTGGCCATATTCTTCCACCGCCCACCGGGCGCTTGCGAACCACGCTGCGGCGGCGATTCTGGCGACACGGGCACGGCAACTGCTAAGCTGCACGCGTCGTTACGCGCAATAGCCTCGATGCAGCACTTTTATCAGGAAACAACGAGTAGCGCATAATGCATCATGCATAAACATCATACTTTCACTACCTGGCAATCAATCCGACTAATAAGCATCTGAACTTCCTTTCCTAGTAGCCACTCAGTCACCCAACGTAAAGTACTGCATCACTAGTGAGTGCAATTGAACCGAACGAGTGCCAATTTATGGGAGTAGTTTATTGTAGTCAGTATAGGGTCTGACTCAGTCCCAGTCGACTGAGAAATTTAATTTCTCAGTGGACCAGCCACCAAGCAGCCCAAGCAGCCCAAGCAGCTCGATTTTGTTAGCAGGTAGTTGCCTCTAACTAGTAAAGCAACGGATTTTCCTTGGCAGTTGGCACGCACGCAGCAGGGGTAATGACCGTAAAACTGGGCCTTTGAGCTCCAGGCACCAATGCTTCGGCCGGACAAGAGCATAACACATGATTTCTGCTTGGAAAATCAATGCTTCGGCCGGACAAAAGCATGCAGCACAGCCAAGGCCAAGGCAAACCAAGCACTGCAACGCCATGAAAATTTCTTTAAAAAGAGAGAAAGGAAAAAAAGCAACAAAAAAAATCAAAATTTAAAAATTTACACGTGAAATATTATGTGCATTTTTTAAAATTGCACTGAAATTTTAAAGACTTGCACTGAATTTTCTGTGGAATTTTAAAATTGCACGCGAAATTTTATATGCAATTTTCTTAGGTTGAAACTATCCATTGCGCATTTCTAAAAGAAGAAACATAGGCATCCCTTAGCATCTCCCCCCTAAAACGGCCTCCCATGACACAAAAGAAAAACCATAGCCCTAGGCCTTCTACATTGATCTAGACGAACCCAACTAAGGCAGTCTCCGCGGCCTGAAAAAACAAAAACAAACACCAAACCAAAGGACCACGACGCCGACTGAGAACATATAATTTCTCCGACGACTGTTCCCTAGCAAATTTGCGAAAAATAAAAATGAAAGAAGAAGAGAGAAAACAAAAGATAATAAAAAACAAGGGAAATCGAGGAAAAATAAAAATAGACCAAGGTATAAATAAGAAACGAAAATGAAAAAGAAGGAAAAGGAAATGCGTGTAAACACTAACTTGAAGTTGCAAAAAATTAGCACCCAAATTTCATGTGTAATTATAAAAAACCACTAATTTGCAGTTGCAAAAAATAAGCACAAAAATTCACTTGTTTTTTTAGAGCAATTTCACTTGTAATTATTGAAAAGTAAGCATAAAAAATTACCCTTATAAGAGCCCACACAACAAAACAAATAAAAAAGCCCAAACATAAAATAAAAACAGCCCATAAAGTCTCCACGCAGCTAGCCCAGCTAATATAAAGCGAACGACGCTAATTAATCTCGTCGACTGAGAAATTCTATTTCGCAGCCGACTAAGATCTAGCAATTCCGGTCAGTATAACAAAGTTAGCTGCAGATTGGCAGGTTTGGCTGAAAGAACAGCATGGCATGGCCCGGCAGGTAAACAAAGCAACCCAGAACCACAAGCATGAGGACAATACTGAGAGCACAAAGAAGGAATCAAACTTAACAAGACCGCTACAACAACAAGCCAGCCCATGAGTTTCCTTTCCCTTTCCACGAATATTTGATTTATTTTGTTTTTCTTTTTTTATCCGGCTGCACACATGCTGCCACACTCCATTAAAAAGCAAACTGAGCCAAAAGTCCGTGCAGTTGTTACAAATAAAACATTATTTCAAGCAAAATGTAGCTTGTCTCAAGCATTCCGAATCGAGTTTCAAGTGAAATTTATCTCTAAAGCATCTAGTACGTGATCTGCCAAAGTGGAACCTTTCTTTAAAAAAAAAATCGAAAAGGATGATGAAACCCCCGATCTCTCTGCATCAGATGCACACATCCAAATTTTATTGATTATTAAAATAAGTCTTACAAGAGGGATACATCAATGGATCAAACCAAAGCCAACCGTGCTATACTTACAAGCATGATGAACGGGTGGCTATTATCAGGGCCGCATGCCCTGACCGTAGACCACCGCCAAACATTCAAATTCGGAGGGCACAAAGGCACAACAGCTAGTCAAATCCTCAGCATGTGCCGTATGCGCACGCTCTAGAATTAGCAGCCACCATCTTCCACCAACCCACCTCCGGTATAGTGATCGAAGCATTGACATTGCAAGACTTGACATCGACGATGCAAATAAGAGCCACCGACTAGCACGCGCCCAACAGCCGACCACCAAATAAAACCTCCACATCCGCAGATCTAGCGTTCCCCCAACAACGCCCCCAAGGGGGAGAGGGGAGAGAGCGACGCCATCGGCACCGATACTGCCTAGTCCGATGACTTTGGATTTTCACCCGGGAACCTAGAACGGGGATGGTGTGGAAGTACCTCGACGCCGCCTCAGGAGAGAAACGTCCAAGGACGTCATTGCCGTCGTGGTCGGACAAACCGATCAAGGGTTTCCTCCGGTACCAACCAACACCGTCCACACCCCGTCTTCTCCAAAGACGACGAAGGACGCTGACTGACAGATCCGATGAGGAGGAGAATCCACCGGCGGCTGCACCCGCCACAACAAACCCCACCGAAGCATAGCCTCAACCAGGGCAGGCCGTGCAGCTGCAGCCAAGGTCTGGCCGCCGCCACAGCAGATCACATCGGACCTGCTGAGCCCCCCGCTGATCTGGGTAACGGGTGTTTCGGGGGAGAGACAGAGAGAGCTTACCTTTAAAAAATGAACACATTGCCATTTGCAAGCCAAGTTTATCTCAAAATATTTACCACGTCATCTGCCAAAGTTAGAACCTTTCTCAAGTGAACAAATTCCACGACAAGGACTTTGCTGTAATATTTTGTCGTTATTTCGAATCGGTGCCATTAAACAATGCACAATTGTAACTTGTACCATATGCAGATCTTGACGTCCTCTGCATCCATCGCCGATCAATAAATTGCACAGTTTGTGTTTTATAGTTGTACAGTTTTACCTTTTGTACCGGCATCATAGCTCATTTTACCACGTACAGTTAGGTAGCCTGCTGCCAGCTTCCAAGATCCGGTTATCAGAGCAAATACAGCTGTTCATCGATCAACAGTTCCGCCCAGGCTGCCAGAGTCCTTGTCACGCATGCCTTGGTCATTACTATGTAGAACCAAATTTCATCCTAGATATGGCCGATCTTTGCTGGAGTAATTGTTCAGTGAGAAGCTAACTTAGCTGTTCACGTGTGTGCAGAGAGGCTCTGAGCTGAGAGCCAACGATATCTATGGTTAAACATGATACTACTCCTTAATTGGCTAACTGCCTCCAAATGATTATAATACTGTTTAATTACTTAGCATCCAATCGGAGCTCCTGATTCGTAACACAAGATACCAGCATCGCCAAGTCGCCAACCATTATGGTGTTGCGCCAAGTCACAGTTCAACGATATGGCTAACGGCGCGTCCAGCTTGGTTTTTTATGAGCAGTATTTGGAGTTAGATCGGCATGATTCATGACTTCACAAACCCCGTATGGGCTTGAAAATAAAATAATAACAAGCTCATTTGGTACCCCTCATTTCATTTCATTTGGCAGGTATGCAATCAAATACTTCCTCCGATCCTAAATTCTTGTCATGGTTTTAGTTTAGCGACAATAATTTAGAATCGGAGAGAGTAAATTTTTACATAGGTTTTTATTTGGTAGAATTTGAATTCCGGGTTCCAAAATCATGTATGTCAACCACATGATTTGTAGAATTAGAGATATAATACATTTTAGAGAGAAACTAGGGTTAGATATAGGTGTGATTCCATAAAATTTTAGAATGAATTAATATACCTAATTCCATGCCAACCAAACAAATTGGTTCCTGAAATTCAAAATGGGTTTATGGATTCTAGGCCTAAATGATGAGAGCCAAATGACCTGTAATCAGATGAATCTTACATGATGTGAATGTCGGATTCAGAGAAAATACAGTAATGTTAGCCATAAACTTATAGGAATTGCTAAAAGTTAGGTGCCCAAACTTTTTAAAGTTTAGTGATTTTTTTGTTCAAGGGTGCTTCATCCATTTCAAATTTTGTGAAATTCAATCGTTTTTCTGGAGTTTCCTAATTTTATTTGTCGCAGTTGCAACCTCTTTTCTGTGATTGCATTTTTTAGTTTACATTTGTTGCTTTATCTTTTTTTTATAACTGCACTTTCTATTTATAGTTTCCGTAACTATATATTTTGTGTAATTAAACTTCAATGGTAGGACATAGAGAGTAGAGAGGGATCCTAAACTTGTAGACGTCAAAGCCAGATAATTAAGAAAGAAAAAACACATCTATTTTCATGTGACATCCAGGTGCTATTCGTTATCTGGTCACCATGGGAACAAGAAGCCAAGAACGTATTCGGTTCTTCCATACTTCGGATGCTCGGAACTCTCAAACCCAAAATCACCGGTCATGAAATGAAAACACCTTTACAAAAACCCACAACTAGATGCTAGTACAATCTACATGCATGGTTATACCATGTAAAAAAAACAGTGCCGTAGCTAGGGGGGTTGCCAGGTGGTCCATGGACCATCCTGAGATTTTCCAATCTTTTATATAACATAGTTAAAAAAAAACATCAAAATAACTAAATTTGTAGGAATATTTTCATTGTTGGATCACCCTGAAAATTTTAGCTGGCTACGCCACTGCACAAAAACAAAAATCTAATTCATGGCTTCAGAAATAAAAAGGCCTTATGATACTAACTCATTTGACACCACGATTGCCCAATGTGCCAGCTGAGTTGCCACATGGGCACTTCATCCTTGGTGGATTCCTCGTCGCCAGAATTGAAACAAACATGTACTTGTCCTGCCAAATTTAGTGTGTTGAATTCACTTTTGCAAGTTGGTGAACTAAACTGATCTTATTTGCCAAGTTTGTGAACTGCTTACGCAATTTAATTTATTCATTCGTTTTAAATGAGTGGTGGATTCGGTCTGTCATCGTGGTAAACACTAAATTTGTCTTTTATCTTGTTTGCAGGGTGTGGATTGAATTTGACTTTCTCTTTCACTATGGTGTCTGATTTTAAGCAAAGGTTTAAATCTCAACAGATTTACTAGTGCCATTGGATTAGGATTTGTACGTCATCCAAACTCAACTCTCCGTTTTGAATATTAAAACACAACTTAGATCCAACGGCTGAGCAATCGACTTATCTCTAACTAAAAACTCAGACTATTTTGATATAGCGAAACTGCAAAATAATACTATGTAGTCAAGATTCCCGATACATGAGGAGCTCAGACACGTCCTCTCGGATATTTAATGACAAATTTGGCTTTCTCGTGCGATTAAATTTACATTTGATATTTTTCGGTTAGTATTTCAAAATTTGGTCCCTACTGCTGACGCCAAATTCCTTAGCGGCGAATGTACCATCTCGATTCAATTTTTTTTCTAATCCTCGATCGACTTGAATTTGTTTAATAAAAACTAGCATAGAGCGATGGCAAACTTCACACACTCAAAGCCAATCTCGTCATGGTGCTGTCTTAAAAGGCCAAAAAGGAAGATAGATTGTGTTTGGTTTAAGCCTATGATTGTCCCACCAAAATTTGACTAGTTAAATTATTGGTCATGATGCCTTAAAAATGAACCAGAGTTGGCTAAGGAACATTGTTATGCCAAATATAGTTAAAAACCATCCAAATAAAATCAACAACGCCTAAATAGGGATTATACGTAAGAAAAAAACTAATTTATCAAAAATACCCTCCTCCCGGCGGGCAAGACGACTAGTCGACGGCCTCGCGTGGCACTGAGCTTTTTAAGTTGATAGTCCAACCTCTTCCCCACCCCCACCCTTCCGCCTGACATCGCTTCCTGTGCCAAAGCCGACGCGCACAAAAGCAACAAGGAAAAGCTAAAGCAAAACCACCGTCTCCCTCCCTCCATCCGATGACGCCAAAGCCAATCAGCCATTCCTCGTCCCGTCTCGTCTCTCCAAAGTCCAAACCCCTTCCCTGAAATGAGAAACCTCGTACTACTACCACTATAGAGGTCGATTCGCCCACCAATACAATTACAAACGCACCCGCCGGAAATCGAGGGGCGCGCACCGATCAAACGGACCCATGCCGCCGCAAGCCGCCGCCTCGCAGCAGGGCGATTGCTGCCGCCACGGCCACGGCTACGGCTCCCGCGGAGGAGGCGGCGGCGAGCTTCCCGGCGGGCCGCTGCCCTTCTACCTGCCGCTGCGCAGGCGGCTGTCCGTGGACGGCAAGTCCCCGGCGCCGCGGATATGCATCTGGGAGTGCGACGGCGAGGCCGGCGACATCACCTGCGACATCGTCGCCGCGCCCCTCCGGCGCAGCTGCAGCGCCAGGACAATGCAGCCGCCGCCGCCGCCGGCCCCGTTCTTCCGCCTGATGACGCCGCCGCCGCCGAGGCCGCAGAGGGTGGTGGTGGAGGAGGAGGAGGCCAGGAAGCCCGGGAAGGCCATTCGCAAGGGCCACCGGAGCTACAGCCTCACGCTCAACCTGCAACTTGGCATAAGGCAATATACTTGATGCTCACTGTCCCAATTCTTCGTAGTCCTGGAAGTACTACTTGTCTCATTGTTGCTTGAGTTTCGTGCCGCAGTTATTCGGTGGGGAAATCGTCCGCGCTGCCGTTCAAGAAGCTCTTGTCATCAGATTTCGACCCGCGGGAGAAGATATGGACACGGTTCCCGCCGGAGGGGTCCAAGTTCACGCCGCCGCATCACTCGGTCGATTTCCGGTGGAAGGACTATTGCCCTGCCGTCTTCAGGTGCCATTTGCTTTGCTGTTGAATTTCATCCTTGGATCGTAAGTGATGTGATTGTTGCGCACGAGTGGTGTATCCTGACTACTGTTGAGCGATGCCAGGCACCTGAGGAAATTGTTTGGGGTGGACCCTGCGGACTACATGCTTGCCATCTGCGGCAACGACACGCTTCGGGAGCTGGCATCCCCGGGTAAGAGCGGGAGCTGCTTCTTCATTACGCAGGATGACCGATTCATGATTAAAACCGTGAAGAAGGCTGAAATGAAGGTTAGTGGATAATTATGTTGTGCCTGGAATACGTCACTGATTTTTTTTCCCGTGTTGATTGCACTTTTCCTTTATTACATCTAGCTATTTACTCCTTCCGTTCCTAAATTTTCGTTGTTGTTTAGGAACGGAGGGAGTACTATTTAGTTTAAACCTTTCCTAAATACTAATTGTCTCAAACGGCACAAAAGATCCTTTGTGTAAGCAAAAAGAAGAGAATTTGGGGGCAACAGTGTGTACTTTCTTTCTAATAAAGAAGTTCGATTTTTTACATGTTCTGATTCCAATTCTATCTTGTTTCTGGAAAAGATTACAGTCGTATTAGTTAGTGACTTCAACATTTACTTGCTAATAATCTTGGTTCATAGGTTCTTATTAGGATGTTGAGGAGTTACTATGACCATGTTCGTCAGCATAAGTCCACCTTATTGACAAGATTCTATGGCACACATTGCATTAAGCAAGTAGGATGCCCCAAGGTAAGCAATAATCACCGTAAACATACATAACTCATTTAATTATTTTAGCTAATCCTGAATGCAGATTATTTCGTCCTTGATTTTGTGTCAATTTATACAACTAGGTTCGGTTCATTATAATGGGCAATTTTTGCTGCTCGGAGTATAAGATCCATAGGCGCTTTGATTTGAAAGGTTCCTCACATGGTCGGACTATCGACAAAACGGAGCGAACGATTGATGAAACAACTACTCTAAAGGACCTAGACCTTGACTATGCATTCCGGTTGCAAAGATTTTGGTATGAGGAACTTATGAAGTGAGTTCCCACTATGTTAACTAAAGTACTTTGACTGCAATTTCGTGAGACCTATGAGACCAATCATATGTCTGACTCTTTGTTTAACATAGGCAAATTCAAATGGATTGTACGTTCTTAGAGATACAAGGAATTATGGACTATAGCCTATTGTTAGGAGTTCACTTTCGTAATAAAACTGTGCCTAAGATAGGCCTCTCTCAGCCAATTGCTTTGACAAGTAAGTTGCAAACATGGATGTTTAGATTTTTCATGGTATGGATTCACATATAATTTGCCCATAATCTTATAGTTTACCAGTTTTTCAACTATGTGCTATACCAGAATCTACAGGCAAAAGAAAATCATTTGAAGGCGGAGGCGGTTTTTGTGAGCTATGTTTTATGGAATCAGGATGCAAGGACAGAGATTTAGTCACAGAACCTCGGTAACTTATCAGTTGCTACGTTCTCTTGCAATTCGTATGTAACATATTGTTACAAACTTAAGATACGTGGATAACCAAAATTCATCTTTAGGATGTTAGTAATAAATCATGAAACCCGGTGACCAAAGAGTCGCAGTTTATTAGCACTGTTAGCAAACATTGATAGGCCAACTTTAGTGGAACAGTGTGATGTGTCGTTGCCTTTTTCAGATGCCAGAAGTCTTTCAGAACTTGCCAATTCTATTGTTTTTCAATATCTATATATTGTCAAAAGTTCAAAACAGTTAGTTTGTTTGAAAATTTATCAAAACAAGTTCAGCAAAGCTTCCACATGGTTGTGCAGGCCTAGAAAATTCGCACGCTAATAGGAGAGAGAAAAACATATAGGACGCTTATTTTGGTGGGTCTAGAACTCCATATTGTAATGGTATAAATTATAATCATGTATAAATAAAACTACTTAGTTCCATAAGAATTATAATTGTATTTTCTGTCATAGGCATAACAATTGTATAGAAATACACATCTGTTTTATATCCTCTAAAAGACTATATCTTTACATAGACATATGTATAATAATATATAGTTGTGCATGGGGAATTAAGCCAGTTTGAACTGGTGATGCTACTACTTGCATCTAATAAACTTCCAGTGTAGCTTGGTAGTTGCTTAGTTGCCTGCATCAATCAAATTATTTTGAATAAACTGCATAGCATCAATGCCTATGGGATTTTGTTTCTTTAACGTTGACAACTAGTGCACATTTGTACTTTAGTTTTCAGACATAATGGTTCTGCACTAGTGTAAAGGAATACTCTTATGTTGTATTTTTGGGAGGGTTTTTATGCTCTCATCATGATCCTACTTTGTTGCTCCCTTTATTGCAAACAACCTAGAGCTTCATGGGGCCTTGCTTGTTTGTTTAAGTCAAATGTTAGTAAAGTAAACGGACAAGATACCCGGAACTTTTCTTTGGGGGGAAATATGGGTGGAACTTTAGCTATTGCATCTCATAATCTGAACTATTATCCTTATAGAAACTTTTGATCTGTTGGGCTAATCCAACCTCTGCCTCTCCATACCAGGAAGCCATTTGTCCAGCTGGGCATGAACATGCCTGCCCAGGCAGAGCGCTGTTCAAAAAAAATACTGGACAAGTTTCTTCTACATGAAAGACACTTATTCATAACCACACCAACTGGGGGACCATGTGATGTCTATCTCTTCTTCGGAATAATTGATATCCTTCAAGACTATGACATAACTAAGAAGCTCGAGCACGCCTACAAGTCCTTCCAGGTCAACCCTGGCCGCATTTCTGCAGTTGATCCAAAATTATACTCAAGGAGGTTCCAGGATTTTATACGCAGAGTGTTCATAAAACAATAGCAGTAAGAAGAATGCACAGGTTGTTATTGGCCATAATTCCACTGACTTTTGACATCATGATATTCTGGAGTTTTTACATAATGAGATCGATTGGTGAAGTTCATGGTATGATGGTATCACTGATCCCAAGCATGCCCTCAAATAGTGCAACTGGCAGTTGTTTTTACCATATGGACGGTTCTCTGGCGGGCAAGGAGCCTTGCCGACACGCATGCTAATATTGGAAGGATGGGAGCTACACTATATAAAGCTCCTCCTTTTGGAAGACTTGCGAACTGTAAGTGCCTAGTTCATGATTGCAAAGCTAAAACTCCAATATTCCACACCTAGTTCTGCTTTTCCTTATTTTGTATTCTACTATTTGATTTTTTTATTTCTCTTGCACCTACCAAGAATCTGTTTTTTCTATGGGATTCGTGGTGATGTGCCCAGTATGATCTTCAACAATCAGCCATTGTATATGTACATATTGTCGTGTATCAGATAAATGGATTGAAATACTGATGCATCTTGTCAAATTTCTTAAAAGGAACTAGGATGTCCATCTTGCCTTCAGTAACACTCGCAGCTCACCTTTTGCTTGCAGATGATCCGTCAATCCCTTGGCAGAGCTCAGCTGTCCGGTTGAATTTTGAAGTGATGTTTCTTGTTTACTCTTCAGAGAGAAAAGGAGCTGTTCTGTAGACGTTGTTGCCTTCTTTGCAAGCATTTGCTGCTGCTTATCTTCTGCGCCCGTGCCTGCTAGGATCGAGGACCACGGTCGAGACGGCACGCAGTGTCATTTGCGCAGTCGTACTCGTACCGATGCCTTTGTGAACGGAAGAAAAATATAAAGTGGAAGGGAGGAGACATGCATCAAAAGGAGAGAAAGCAAGTGCAGGGAAGATGCAGAATTGCAGATGCTGGGACAGATCTGGTCTCCTCATGTCCGCTGCAACATGTTCTTTTCTGTGCTGTGCTATACTATCTCCATCACCTGACCTCCTTTTTCTCTCTCTCGACTTTACTTTGTCCCATGCCAAGGCCTAGTCCGTCCTCTTTTTTTTTTTCGAAAGCACCTCCCGTCCTCTTTCCGCATGCTTTGCTTTGCCTCCTTGCTGGAGCTGCAGCAGCATGCTGTGGCCGAGGCCCAGGTGGGCAGGATGATGCATGCTACTAAGATAGTGTCAGTAGTCAGGAGAAGAATAGGTAGGTGGTTGTTCTGATCTTCACTCTTCAGAGGTGCATCGTGCATCTGTTGTACGATCTGTGCGTGAAGTCTTTCGAGGAGCTGCTTAAAGAGACGCTTATATATAAGCCTGGATAACGCAGAAGGCATCGGCATCAAGCTCATACATAACCATGTTACTTTTGTGGGCCTAACAGATGAAAGATAGGTGTTTGGGATCTGTGTATTTGTGACCATGGTCAAAAAGAATTGAACTCGTGTATCAAGGCTTGATCTCTCTTTACGCCTTTACGACCACGCAATGCTCGTTGTTTTACTGACACTTGGAGCTGTTGCAGTAGTACTCCGTAGTAGCATCTCTGTAGAAAGTCTATTAATTACATAAAGAAGTAAAATTTGTTTTCTGAATGCTGGAAATAAGCATCTAAAGAAGATGAAATGACTCTACTTTTTCAGTTTACAAAATCTAATGAACAACGGTTATTAAGCGTAAGTCCTTCAACAATCCAAGTGAGCAAAGCACTACTCCAATGGAGTACATCAGATTATTAGTTTTATTCATCAAACTCTATTTGTAAATTTAATTCTTCACTGTGCAGTTTTCAGAGAAAGTTTGAAAACCCAGAGGGTCCAGATGACCTTCTGTAAGAGAGTAATGGGCATAGTTCTAGGCGTTGCATTATAAGCCCAGCCCGCTCCTTCGACTCTTCGAGTCATTACCTCTCTGCCTCACTCTTCATATCGAGCAAACTAACCCAAATGAATAACCTGAGTTTTTGCCCTATTCCTCAAGAATCCCAGATCTGAAATCTTGTAGGAAGAAGAGAGTTTGGATAGTGAACCAAGAGTGACACCTAGGAGCTCTATGAAGATGCAAGATGGATCAAGACTGTGATCATGCTCACCAACGTAGACGCGAAAGACGAAGGAGAGTTAGTGAAGCCTGATTCAAATCCCTAACTCTAGGTATAAGGATTTCATTCCTCGCTCCAAGCTCCGAGGGATCAAGTTAGATCCCCTCTGTTGGTGTACATGCGTTCTGCAGCAACAGTTCAGCGCAGTCACACGTGAGGTTGCACGGAACAACTGGATGATCCAGCAACGGTGGAATCAATCGAATCCAATTAGGAGAGAAAGAGCGTAGATCAGATTGAACTATAGTTCAAATCCACAGTTCAATCTGGGAGAGACGCAGGGCTCTGCCTGCTTGCTTCGAAGCCGGCAGCTAGGGGAGAGGAGGGCGGCTGCTCAGCTCGGGTAGGGAAGCCCCCGGCGGCCAGGGTTAGATACTTCTTTCATTTCTTGCCCCACAAGTATTAGGACACCGCCTCCCTCAACCCATTATGTTTATTTCATTGGACTCTCCAATAAATTCCTATAATAGTCAAATTAAATTATACAAAACATTTTGGATCTTTTCCGAACCTCATGACCTTCCGGTAACTTAACAATTCTATAAGTTTTTCGTACCTTCCGAAATTCCCCAATGCACTCCAGTGACTATCGGAACACTTGTATGTAATCTCTCGATTCCACACAAGTTAGATTCATTTACAAACAACTAGACGTTAAGCATGTGACCCGGCAGGTTTGGTAACATGTGGACATGATTCAGAACACCTTCACATCAATAATTAATAGCGGGGTCAAAGCTAACCATATTAATTCCCACATATACACGAACGAGCTTATCAAGCGAATCTTCGTCATCTCATATATTAATCCCTTTATTTCACGATAACTTTACAAAACCCGACGCGAGACTTAACAAATATCCTCATTCCTGGTTTTGTAGTTTTCAACTCATATTCGTATTCCGGTATCCCCGTGAACATATATGACAAGTGTCAGGCGCGACGATAATGAATACAATAATACTGAGTGGGTCCAAATTGTATCTCTCCATCGCAAGAGGAGTAAATCCCAACCTTGAACTATTAAGTCATGTTCATATGTTTATAGAATACCCAAAAGCCATCATTATTGTCCCCAATTACGGAATAACGTTAGACGACCCCAAAATATCCTTCTGGTATGAAAATGCTCAATATTCTCATGCGCAAGGGATAGATATTAGTGTTGTCTATTTATAAGTTACGATGTGATATCACGGTTCATTATAAGTTAGGTGTATTCAACACCATTGTTCCACCAACAATGTGTTCTATAATTACTGGCATGCTCATGACCAGGAAAACGGATCCATCAGTAATTTTTGGTTATTCATAGAGACATGACTCAGATGTCTCCACATATGCAGATGAGTTTTTTTCTTCTGAATCTCATATTCGAGAATCATTGCAATTATAGCACAAAAACATCATATATGATTGTGTTGTTATCTTCTTTGTATCCTTACTCACTTGTGTAACATCGTATATGATTGTTTCATCTAGTTGCATTTAGAGAACCTTATATTGCCTAGTGCTTAATTGCAATTAATTAAAAACTGAAAAATTTATAACTGTGTATTCACCTTTCTCTAGTCAACCATCTCGATCGCTCATCTATAGACTTGCTTTCTCCGGATCTGAAAGCAAACATGCCTCTTTGACAATGCGGATGGTACGAGCAGAGCCTCGTACAAGCTGATATGCATTTCGCCTTATAGCCTCATAAATTTGAATTATTGATAAGTTTATAAAGAAATCGCCCAAACCATTTCAAACTTTTCTTTTTTTTTAAAGGAAGGCAGCCATTCCATTAACTTGTAGACACGGCGATATCATCGGCCAGTAGACGGATTACATCCTCCGACGTTTCTCTTTTTAATTTGTGAGTAAAGTGAAATCTGCTATTTTTCTTTTTAATTAGCGAGTAACGTGAAATCTGCTATTTTTCTGAAGGAGCAAAAGGTATTCTCTGTGTAAAAGGAAACGGAAACACAATTCGACTCCAATGCCGCAATCTTACGATTCTCACCCCGACCCAACCTCCGGTTTCCCGTCCCCGGTCTTAACTCTGACGCCTGCACTACCCCTAAACCCATCCCGTGCCCGCCGCCGCCGCAGCCTAATTCCTCCCCCTCCAAACCCCCGTGCACCTCCGCTGCCATGGACACCGCCGCCTCCGACGGCAGCAGCAGCGAGCAGCGGCGTCTCCTCACCATCCCCAAGGAAGGCGAGCGCATCATCGCGCCGACGCGCCGCCCGGACGGATCGCTCCGCAAGGAGATCCGCATCCGCGCCGGCTACGTCCCGCAGGACGAGGTTGCCATCTACCAGTCCAAGGGCGCCCTCGTGAGTCCCCACACTCTTCCTCGTACAACTACTCTCTCACCAAAGCTGTTCCGTTGTTGGTCTCGTCGT
This sequence comes from Brachypodium distachyon, assembly GCF_000005505.3. Lineage (NCBI taxonomy): Eukaryota > Viridiplantae > Streptophyta > Magnoliopsida > Poales > Poaceae > Brachypodium > Brachypodium distachyon. The sequence continues at coordinate 66,296,800 of NC_016131.3, read as the reverse complement.
TCTTATTGGGGATGGGGGCTTAAGCTTGTTTCGTGCTCGGTGCAGATGAGGAAGTCAGGGCCCGACGTGACACCGGGGTACGATCCTGCGCTCGATGCCAAGCCCAAGACGAAGGCAGCAAAGCGCAATGAGCGGCGTAAGGAGAAACGGCACCAGGTAGGCTTCCTGTCTGGTCATTGTGTCACCATTGATGCTACAGAAATCGTCAGATTTGGTTGAATTAGCTAGGCTATAGGTAGGTTTCTCGCAAACGCAATCGAGTACAGCATTGACCTTTGCTCATTTATTCGTTATGTTGAGGTTGAACAGTGCTGTTATCTCTCTGATATTTTGATTTAGAGCTCAGTTCCGACAAAAGCATAAACATCAATATCTTCGGCCAAAGAACTATGCCAGTTTTAACTGATGACTTTTCCTGTGTGCTCCGCAAGACTTTTAACTTCTTGTGCTCATAGTGATACTGATAGTTTGAGTTGTTGTTGCAGCTGACAATCATATGTGTATATCATCTATCTCCACAAAGACATGATTAGTAGGGCTGCAGTAATATACATACCCATGGCTGTATAAATCTAGCATAACACAGTCAGGAAATTGTTTTATTACCATTATTTAGCTGTCCGTGTGCCCCCTCTTGCTCTATTTTCTAAACCAAACAGTCATGCTTCTCATCTCAATCATGCTGTCTCATCATTTCCTCGTTTTGAACGAATTAGTGATTCATGACGGCAACAGTTCGCAACATTGTTTGTGTGTTCACTTGTTGCAATGCTCGAGCTCATGTTCTATCAGGGCTTCAGGCACCATGAGCACATGCAACATTCTCAAGCTCTAGTAATCTATTCCAGTTTCCAGTCTAGTTGTCGACTATTATTGCTGCATGGCATGCACATTTTCTTATTACACCCATCTAGCCCCGTTTCTTAGTATTGTCATCATGATTGTAGTTCTCATCTTGGTTAGCACCGATATGGCGACAATGGGGATCTGGACACCTGATCAAGAATTATGTACTATCCATGATGTAGCTCTTGCTTAAACATAAGTGTGATGTGAGAAATCAAACTGACCTGAACAAAGTGACACAATGGCATATTGTTCATGACTGTCCTTCTGGCAACAGTGCAACAGGGGTATCTGTTCAAGTCATGCGGCAAGCTCATTTAGCCTCTTCTGACTCAAGTAGCAATGGGGTCAAGTAACAACCACCCAAACATTAATCAATTATTGAACAAGCAAAAGGGACACAGCACAGCTGCCATGGTACAGCAAGTTTTACTGCACAATTCTTAAATGTGACAATATCTTATACACAATATGCTAATATGAAATGAGCTATTAATATTATGTCAAATATAACCTCGAGGATTTTAAAACAATAGGAAATTTCTATTCATAAATTCCCTGGTCTATAATTGGGCCAACAAAAACATTTTTTTATGTATGCTTGTATTGTACTAGCATCATAATGATTGGATATCTTTTACATCGAAAAACTATCTGGTTTATGCAATGGATTTATGGTTGATACTGGACATTTTCTTATTCATTAGCAGGGTAGTTCAACAAATGATAAAGGAAAGAGCTTGGATATAGAGGAGGCTGATGCCCGAGAAACTCACACGGTTCTTTCTTCGACTAATAAGCAGAGTGATATGGTGGACAGTGTAGCAGAGCAGCTAAGTGGGGTTGCTATTTCTGAATCTCCTCTTGTAGCAACCCCTTCCACAAATGCTACTGACAACTTGCAATCAGAGTCATCTGCTCCCGAGATAGATAAGAAAATCCGAGCACTGAAGAAAAAGGTTCTCCCTCCTCCCTTGCTCCTTCACTCATCTGCCTGTGTGTACTGTTCAAAATTTATTGGTGCCTTTATTTTGCAACACAAAGATAAGCCAAGCGTTATCCTGTTCCCAGTCCAGTTCTTGAAGGCATTTTTATACCACTTGCTGGCTATGCTGGGTCCTGGAATGGGTAGATTTTCACTAGGATCTACTAGTAAGTTAGATTTGTTGTTTCATGCAAAATCTTCCAAAACTTTGAGCATTAGTTTCACATTTTAAGTATTTTTTTGCGGAATTAGTTGGTACTCCCTCTTTTGAAATATAACACGTATTAGGTTTCGTTAAGACACGACTCTGACCAAGAATTACTCTGTGAACATGTGGTTTAGGTGATATAAAATCACAATTATAAGTAAGTACTTCTGGAAACAAATCTTTTGACACCATTTTCATATCACATAAATCACATATGTACTAACAAAGTATTTCTTGGTCAAAGCCTTGTCTTAATGAAACCTAATATGCCTTATATTTTGTAATTGAGTACCTTGTAATCAATGATAATTTGTCTCTGGCTTACTGTAACCGGGTTTCTCCTACTTTCTGGTTATTTCATGCCAACTGTCAAGAATCTGATGTGGAAATCAGTTTTTGTTTATTAATTTTTTAGATGGAGGACATGTAATGCAGCTTTATCAATTATGGACTATGTTGTTTTATTTCTGTTGTTCTTACAGGACATTTAAGGTATTATCATGTCCATGCTTTAAACCTATAGCTTTGTAGGGGCAGCCATAGTAGATGAGGAGATTTGATTTGTCAGTATTGAACTAAATATAACTGAAACGACATGTTCAGGATTTGATTTTCTTGAATGGTGTTTTTCTTTGTTTTGGGGCATTCTGGTTAATTCATATCCTCCTGTTTTGTTTTGGATTGCGACTTATGCTATTCAAATAGGATGAGTTTTAACTTGAGATGGTTTTGTCTTGATTCTGACAGATACGCTTAGCTGAGGCACAAGTGCAAGGGGAGCCAGAAAAATTGAAACCTGATCAACTGGAGAAAACGAAAAAGATCGAGGGTTGGCGTGAAGAGCTGAAGCTTTTGGAGTCCAGGAGGGTTCAATCTGCTTCCTAGACAAAGTTGGCCAAAGCTCTGATGTAAACTCGAACCATCAGTCCCGTGCGCCTGCTGTGGCGTTATTGCTGACCCAGAAAATTCAGTCGACCATGCTATTCTTGTCCAGCACCTATGGGTCTGGAAAAGCATTCCCGTAGATGTGGGGTTTGCACAGAATGGAAGTTTTTTCGCCACAATTGTCTCATGTAAGCCCATCAGTTCCAAATTTGTAATGAAGATCCATTCGTCATATCATAGATACAATGAGAAAACCAATTTGCCATGGGGTGGCTGTTGCTTCAGTGTATCGTGCCGACTTTGGTTATTCTTCCACGCTGAACTAATTTACTCTTTTATCCGCTCTGTGGTATACCCTATTTCTTGGATCAAGTAATATTTCTTTTTTTTACGGCAAACCTGGCTTTGTATTGATTGATGGCGACACTTTACATAGAGCTACACGTAAGAAAGCAGGGGGCATAGAAGAATGATTATCTGACAATCGGCATGGAAACCCAGGCATCACAAGAACCCAGAACAAGATTTAGATTTGCCGTAAGTGACGTCGAAAGATTTCCAACAGTTTTGCAGCATCATTAGGACAAAGCCAAAACATCTACTCCGTATTATATGGCCAACAAGATTTAAGGACCATTTTAATTCATATAATAATAACTAATACTCCGTATTATACTCTCGGTTTCAGTATAGTATTAGTCATTATTACAAAGTATATGAATTAAAATGGTCTTTATTTTAGTGAATACTACGGTAAATATGGCCAGGTAGGCAGTCCGTCGACTTATCCTTCAAATTTTGTCCAGGCGACGGGCCGACGGACCGTTCCTGAGGGTTGAACTGTAAGCACTTCTTGTTCGTCGTTTATATTGATGTGGTAGACAATGATTTTTCTTAAAAAAACAAAGGCACACAGAAGCAGGCAACTTGAGTCAGCAACTAACGCGTTAGATGGCGAAAAGCTAAAGCAGAACGGTCGATACATGCCAAATGGCGAGCACCAGCCAACGGAAGAAACTTCCTAGGAACGCCCGTACAATTCAGAGAAAATTTTGCCGCACGGTCCTGCCTTGGCATAAGTTCGTAAGGCACAAGCAATTCCAAGATAACTACTGTATGTTCTCGTAAGTTCCAAAGCGAAGCCCCCCCTTGCTCTCCTCTGTCTTGCAGTTGGATCAGGCAATGAATCTCACACAGTCACACCACACCATGACATTGACATCAAGGCAATCGCCACATGAACATGCGTGCATATCTACATCTACTTACTAGTACTACTTTACACTATGCTCATGTGCTCGGGTGCACATTTACTCTACTCTCCGGGCAGAAGAATATAGCCGGATCACGAGAACATCTCCCCTGTAAATATGATAAAGAATCAACTAATGCAACAAGAGGCTACCAGGATGCGGGTTGACAATCCTGTTTCTTGGTTAAAAAAAGAAGGAATCATCCTTTTCCCAGCCAGCTCCACATGATTACCAATGACTAATATCTGGAAATAGAATAAGCACACAAGTCAGAACCCAGAAGTCAAATAAACCATGGCTTATAGAAGAACAAATGGCAACTTAGTGCAAGAAAGTTGTGTAGTCTAAATAAAAAATTGCTGTGAGCAACATGGTTCTCGACTTCTCCGGGTTCATGAAGCAAAACCACCATATAGGAACCATAAGTAACTAACCAATATTTATGTAAAAAAAAGATAGAAGATCAACTTACAATTTTGTCAATGTGTTGCAGTTGTCCTCAGTTCAATACACTCATGCCACGTGTAGACGAATTTAGGCGCGAAGACGTCCGCATAGATCGTATAGACCGCATCGATCTATTCACAAATGGATGATCCAAGAGTTTGGATGCAGAAGGTCTATCTTCTGGATTGGGTTTAACACACTGGCTTATGAAATCACGAGCATCCCTCGAGAGAACATTTGGAATTTGTGGTGGTTCCCCCTTACCAATCCTGTATAGTGCTTGTGTCTGCAGAACAAGTTGCACAAATCGGTTTGAATAATGGGAATCGAATAATAAATCATATACCTTTACCGGATTTGAAACCAACACTGTAATTCACACACTTGCAAGAGTTAGTACTTTGCAGATGAAGAATTACTCACCCATTCCAGATCAGGATAGGGAAGTTGACGTGTCAGCATCTCTAGGACTGTGCAACCCAAACTCCATATATCAGCTGCAGGTCCATATGTTTTCTTGGGATTGACGACCTGAAAGTTCAGTGTGCCCATTTAGAATAATCTTCCAGGGTATGGACACATCATACATGCCATTATGCTTAAGCCAAATATCTTGTCAAGCCAGAAATTAAGAATAGCCACATCACTTGGTATTACAAGCCTCACAGAACCAGTCCAGCTTAAAATCATCACTGGTAACACAGCCATTAATTTACCAAGCATCAACATTAATAGAACGTGGCTAGATGTTCAATGGTTCTGTGTCACGACAACAACCAAAGGTCCAGGTGGAGTAAGCCAACTGAACTGATGTTGTGTGAAATAGTACTCCAGGACATAACTCCAACACTGTTCACCATCACAACACTTTACCTCTAGATGGTAGATACTACTACTTGCTAATCAATCATTCAGGATGACTTACTAAAGGAAATGAGTAAACATAAACAAGCAAATCTGAGCAGATTCTAATCTGATTTTTTAGTACGGTGATATACCTCAGGTGCCATCCAATATACAGTTCCTTTGCATGATTTAAGCATATTGAGTTTGGTAGCCTGAAAGACAATAGATAAGTGATGTTTTGTATCAAGAAGGTAGTGCATGGGAAATTACATTATTCAAATAACGAACATTAAATTATGCAGGTTTGCAAGAAAGTAAGCACACCTCCTTAGCAAGTCCAAAATCTGCTAGTTTCACAGATCCATTGGCATGCACCAGTATGTTAGCACATTTGATATCTCTGCAAGATGATATTTTGAATTAATCTCAGAATGTAAAAGTAAATGAAAAGAATACTTGATTCCCTAAGACTTGCCAATGTGAATTAAGGCAATCTTATTTTAGAAGGCGAGACACAAGAATAAGTGATCTAGTTTTACAAAATAATGCATGAATTAAGGTAATCTTATTACCTATGAACAATGTTTCTCTCATGGAGGTAAGTCAGCCCATTAAGGATTTGTCTTGTATATGCTGAAACATGAGTATCTCGGAGACGGTATTTCTGATACAAAGATACAAGAGATCCTTGGGTCACTAGTTCAAGGAAGATATAAAGTTTTGAGTCCTCCTGCAACAGTCACAGTTGGATGGTTGTCAGCATAAAAGAAGAATTGAATGGTACAATAGCACAAAGGAACTTCAATAAAGTGTTGCAGGCAATAATGAACTTACCTTGTCAGTTCCATAATAATGTACTATGTTCTCATGTTCAAACTGACTCAGGAGTGCAATTTCCTGAAAAGTCGAATGAAGTTATTAAAAGTCAAATTTCAGAATCCACCACTGAAGATAGGTAACAAACTAAAAGAAACATCCACACCAACCTGTTCGAGCTGAAAAATACACTGCTGTGCGTTGCTCCCTTGATCGGACACACACACTTCTTTGACAGCAAAAAAGACACCCTCACTGCAAAGCATTATACCATAAGATGCAGAAGTAGAATAGCATGTAGGAAACTTATAACAGGAAAACATAAAGCAGAGTACAATAAAGGTATTCATTCCAACTGAACACTAAAGCATAAAAAGAATAACAGATGCTACCTCAGTGCCTGTCTAAATACAACACAAATAGTGAACACAGTCTGTCCCCATTAATAGCTCAGACATCAACCCAGAAAGAATTTTAGGGTCTCTGATAATCTATGATTAACCTCCTTTCATAATACACCCTACCTCCAGGGGAAGTCGAATCCCAAGAATTTGGTATTCAACTGGAACATATGTAGTAAATTAAACAAATTACCGTATTCTGTAGTATTCTAGAAGAATTTGGTTTTGAATTGGATGACATTCTGACTCTATCTAATTCTAGTTGTCACAGGATTGTGTTGTTTAATTTCACCTTGAGCTGCATCCAAACACTACCTAAGTTGTTGAAGATGAAATCATGAAGCTCTAACATGCAATATCTATGGACAGACATAGCAAGTTAATCTCAAGCACGATCTTAAGAAACAGCATATAAGAAACAGTGGAGTTCCTCCGCAGAAAACATACTCGCTGATCCCCTCGTAGACCGTCCCAAACGAGCCACTGCCCAAGAGCACACCTCGATTCCATGACCGGATCTTCCTCCTAAACCTCCCATTCGGTGAGATGTAGAACATAGACTCGGTTGTTGTGCTCTCATCGTCGTTTATTGTTGATATCGAAGATGTGCCCGTGAATTCCTCGGACGTCTCCCCCAGCCTGAGCTCATCAAACGTCAACACTTCCTCCGCATCTTCCTCCTCCTCCGCTGCATCCTGACCTCCAAAATCACGATCAGATCTGCTCGCCGGAGCCTGCCCTTTGTCATCTGGCGCGAACGATCGCATGATATCCCACGTTGAACCTACCAGACAGGCAGGCGGTAGCGCCACCGATGGCGGCGGCTTGAGCATCACCGGCGGCGGGCGCACGCCCTTAATTCCTCCATCGCAGCCTGATTTCCTCACATCCGGACGAGCTGGCTGTTGCGGATCCAACCATGCCAGCCGCGCTGGAGCCTCAATTGGCGCGTCCCTAGAAGTTCCCTTGGCCGGGAGCTCGAAACCAGCAGCCACAGTCAAGGCCAGTTCCTTGGAAGCCTCGGGGCGGAACGGGGAGTCCCGTACAGAGCGGTCAGGGTGTGACTGCGCTGAGGGGGAGCTGCAGGAGGAGGAGGCCTTGGGCGCCTCCGAGTCGGCGAGGGAGATGGCGAAGTCGTCGGGACGGAGCCGGGAGTCTCGTGCAGGGCGGCAGTCAGGGCGTGACTGCGCGGTGGGGGAGCTGGAGGCGGAGGAGGAGCGGAAGGCCTTGTGCGCCTCCCAGTCGGTGAGGGAGATTGCGAAGTCGTCGGGGCCGGAGAGGCCGAGGTTGCGGCAGAGGAGCAGGACGTCCCCGCCGCCGTCGCCGCTGCCGCCGATGCGGAAACTGGTGAGGTCGAGGGAGCAGGCCGCGGAGCTGGCGAGCGACGGCGCCCCGGAGGCCGACGCCGAGGAGGCCCGGGGCGGGGACGGCAAGGTGCAGAAGAGCGAGGCGTCGTACCCGATGTTCTTCGACGCGTTGCGGCGGTCGAGCCTGGCGCGGCGCCTGGACGAGCCGCCCGACGGCGACGACGACGACGACGACGCGGTGTCCTGCGACTGCGGGCCCATCAGCGGCGTCGGCTCATGGATGCTTCCGTGCCGAACCTGCGAGAAGGGTTGTTGACCCCAAAAGCGAGCAAGGAAGGAAGGAAGAGAGAAAGCTCTTTGGCTGTGTGGGGAATGGAGGAGACGGCAGGATGGGAGATTTTTTTTAGCCGCTGAGGCTTTTTGGTTTTTTTGGGGTGGGTGATGAGCCGAGGAAGAGACGGGCGGGGCGTTGTCACATTGACTCGTCTTGTGTGGTGGCACCGGGGCCTTGGGCTTTTCTCCGGTCCGGTCAGCCAGGCGCAAGGCAACCACGGAGAGCTCATCTCAGCTCAGCTGCGGTGCCGGTGAGCGAATCCGGCGGCTTGGAATGGTTTGCGGTGCTGGCGTGTGCCCAGACGTCTATTCTGGGGCGAACGGTCGCCGGATCGGCGTGTTGCTTTTGCGGTTTTGCCAAATAAGCAGCCAGTAATCAGGAGCATCTTACATTCTTACGTGCGTGAGTGCATAGCTAAGCGGACAATTTACCGCCTAAGAGAAGATCACACCCTCTACCTGGAAAACTGTCAAGACTGCTAATATATTTGATCGTCAAAAGCGGCGATAGCAGCGAGCCTCGACGCACGGTCTTTCGCATGCCAGGAAATTGCAGGACGCTAACGTGTTGTTCCGGAGCTCTTTTTGCCGTGGTGGTGTCACGGCAGATGTCATGGGATGGCTTGAGTTAGGGCCGATGGACGATGGTGGATCCGGAGGAGGGATGGCGTAGGGTAACTACGCACAACTCAGGGAGGACATGATGTTTACCTAGGTTCGGAGCCCTCTTGTAGAGGTAAAGTTCCTACTCCTGATTTGTTCGTATTAGCCGAGATGACAAAGAACTACAATGGTGCTCCTTGAACTGTGTTCAGAGGAAGAAGAAGAAGGAGAGCTTCTAGTGTTTACGGGAGGAACCCTCTTACAGGAGGGGTGGAGCCTTTATTTACAGGCTAGAGAAGTTAGTAAGACGAGTGGGACAAGGGGAAACCCTAACTACTCCCGGGCCCGTCGGGTATGTCCATGGTCCCCTCCGGATTGTCCGGGAGGGGACAACGCAGTTTTGTGCTTTTCGTACTGTGAGACGGCGCGCACTGTAGCCATGCCCCGTCTTTCGTCACCGTCCTTCTATGGCGCGTCACTCTGCAGTCGTCCGGCACAGCGACGTGAGCAACGACTGCTTTTCCGTCATTAAAGGAGCATAACTTTACTTTAGGCCGTGCGACCAGGATGAGACCGTTGGCATATTCCGGCTCCAACCGGGATAAGATAGCTTGTGCTTGTCCTGCAATCACATGAGACAAGATAGAGATACCGGCATGCTCTTGGTATGCCGGCCTGTTAGAAAGTCGGCTTAACAATACCGGCTTACTTGCTTACGTCAGCCTTGCTCTTGTTTAGCCGGCCAATATGTGTCGTCATGACCCTACCCGGAGTCATTCCCCCGACACTTTTTGAGAGCTCATCTTCTTCTTCCTTTTCTAACACTGGGGGAGCTCGCCCTCTTTACTTATTTAATTAACATAAAGTATTATATTTTAATTAAAAAAATTGAGCACTTTTACTCATTTATTAGTGTGTCTTTTTCGTTTATACCTCACAAGAACAGAATACAAAATGGCTCTTCTGGATCTTGAAAATTCTTTCACATCATTTCTCTGTTTTTAGCATATTCTATACTCACATTCAGAATAGAAGAAATCTTCCATGTTCTGTTAGACGACTTGTGCTCTGTTTTGTCTGCTACAGAGATTGAGAGACCACGGCCGAAAACTATTTTTTCTTTGCTTCTTTTGAAGCATGTAAATAAACAAAAACTTTTAGGATACATAAATCATTTATGATTGTTTGCAGAAAGACAGTGACAATTAACACAAATCTAGCATTTGAAAGAAAGATATATGCTAATTTATTGATTACATGGACTGATTACGTGGCCAAGAGAATAATCACAAACATAAAACAATTTCAAACCCATTCCTATTTATGTGTAACTACGCCGACATACGGCAACTCGACGGAACCCATGTAGTACTTGCCATTACTTCTCTCCACTATCTCCATCGGCCTTACACTCTTAGGCCCTCTCATCTCTTCAAGTATCTTTCCGTTGGGTCCGATCCTCACGGCGAGCAGATGGCTCCCAAATTCGAATGGAAGCTCATTCTTCTCACGGTGCAAAGCCACCCAGTAACCACCCCTCCTGTCTTGCCTGACGTTGTCGGGGTAGCCTGGAAGGTCAGCAAACGGCTCGGTTTTGCCAACATCAGGTCCTTTGATCCAGTACCTCAAGAGCTTGCATGGACCGGTAGACGCAACAACGAGGTGTGTGCGGTCATGAGAGATAGAGACACCATTGGGATACGTGAGGCCTGATTGCAGTGTGGTAACATCGTTTGTCTGTGGGTCGTACCTCATGAGACGGCTCGTCGAGTCTCCTGTCCTGGTAACCATCTCGTGTTGCGACCTCTGGTAATTCATAGAACTATCAGTGAAGTAAACTTGACCGGTAATCTGATCGACATCAACCCCGTTGGTGAAGCGGAGAGGTGCACCATCCACCTGGTTGACCAACACCGTCGCCTCCCCACCGGCAGGCCCAACCCGCATGAGGCATTTGTAAGCATCAGCTATGTATAGGTTTCCAGACTTATGATGAAACTGCAGTCTGCGTGGGCGGCCACAACGGCTCTCGGTGACGGTCTCCGGGCGGAGTTTCGACGCGGTGCACATCTCGCTGCTGTAGTCGGGACCGTGGGCGTAGTTGGTCTAGCCGATCTTGTCCCTGTTCCACTTGAGAATGCGGCCATCGGAGACGCCGCTATAAGGACCGTGCCCCTCGCCGTCGAACGCGACGCTCTCCGGTCCGCGCAGATATCCACGAGGGAGTTGTAGATGCCGGCTGCGAGTGGCGTCGAAACTGGCGGCGGCCACGGCCATGGCGCCGGGCATGAAGAGCAGAGCCAGGATGACCACCGAGATGGCCGCCTTGGCGAGACGGCTCATGCTGCACCCCATGTCGTGTTTGCTTCGGTTGGTGTCTCGCGTATTGCGGGCCGGCTAGCTTGTGTGATCGATGGATGGCTCTCTCTTTTGTTTGTTTCTGTTTGCTGGCCGGAGCGATTGTTTTTTGGGGGAGAGAAGGGGCAGGGTTAGCGCTGCACTTATAGTCGATCGGCCCAACGTGATGGCAAGTCCGAGTCGGTGTCGGTGTATCACGGCCGAGTCCGATGTTTTCTTTCTCAGCAAACCGTCAAGGAGCGAAAGTAGGCATGTTTGCCCGGGCAGTAGCCCTGCTCTCTCGACAAAACATTACTCCGAACAAGATAAATATAACGTGGTGCGAGAAAAAGAAAAGAAAATGCTGCATCGGTCGTGGAAGGTTCTTCCTATTAAGCCGTTTAATCTAGCATGAACAGAGATGTGTTCTGTGATTCCTAGTTATGTATAGTAAGCATTAATTTGTTTCCAGAAACCTGATATGCGGAACTCTGGAAACGTTTGAATGGAAGGAGGGAACGGCAAGATAATCTTTATCGTGTTTTGTATGTGGCTTCAGATAGTAATCCACAATAAAATATACTCCAGAACACTAGCTACTTGGCCGTTTGCATTGGATTGATCGATCGTTTCATGTGATATTAGCTATTTATCCGGAATTAAAATTCAGTTCAACTGTCAGACACCGGTCTCCTATTAGATACGGTGATCATACGTGATATGAAAATTGAAGTTTAGACGCTAGTAAATCGATCGTTTGCTGATATATGACGTGCCTACGTCGAGTTATTAGTAGATAATTATTTGATGATAATAAATCATAATGTGACAATAAAGTTAATTCACGTGACTATTAGATTGACATCGGATTTTAAAAATTAGATCGCAAGTTAATAACCGGGAATACCCATATAATAACCATTGGCGGAGTCAGAACTTTTGGCATTTTCTTCATAAGAGATTGTTTTTTTCCGAGTTTTTTGTATTATCAATATATACATGCGATCAAATTCTAAGGGTGGGGCATGCCCCACCGGGTCACCCACCTAGCTCCGCCAACCGGCCAGCACAACTTAGGCTTCGTTTGGCATTGATGTGGATTGTGGTAATCCAGCTTTTCCTAATGGCTTTTAGCTATTTTTGGATTTGGCTAACCAACTTTTTTATGCTTTCGTGTGTATTTTTCAACAACAGATTATAAAATAAGTTCAGCGCAATTCAGTTCAGCAATGCCAACCAAAGCCTTAATAACCAGGCCTTGTCTATTAGATTTGACACAAATTGACAAAATGTCAAAAAAGTGGGGGAAAAAACTAAATAGGGTACACAATAGTAAAAAATATGTGTATAAATCAAAATAATTTTTTGTTAAGTTTTTACACGTAGGATAGAAAGAGTATACATGAGTTTTTTTGCTATTTTTTGAAAAAGAATTTTCTTCAAGTGTTGTTGTGCGCAAGCTCAATAATCTGCCAACGGGTCCCTGCACATCAGGCAGGCACCGCACAACACACTTGGAAGTGCAAGAGACAAACCCAAATCGTTCCCTATCTTCCATTATACCACGCGTAAATCTACATACACGAAAAAAGACATGGAAGATAACTTTCGTGACGTTGTATGTAGCTCATACGTCCGCCATATTGTGCTTTATCAAATTTGTGGCCGCCGGTAAGAGCCGAGCAAGGCTGATGTTTACCGCGATCGAGGACTCGATCGTTCTTTTTTGTCCGGATCAAATCGCATGGCGTAAGATTACCGCTGAGGCATCTGGCCGGGGGCGACGTGCAGTTTTTATATTTTTGCTGGGTCGCTGCTGCTGCTGTCAATCGATTTACCCAAACATGAAGGGCCAAAGCCGTTGGCCGTGCTGGCACGGCAAATTCTCGCAGTTACTATCGCATCTAACTCGCTGAATGCACTTGCACGTCTATAAAAAAAGAATAATTCCCGGCCTCCTGCTGAAGACACGTACGTACGTTAAACATCTCTTTGACCACGGCACAGGGAATTCTAATACAGCCCTGTTGACCTGGGGATCTCAAGCACACGAGTCCGTGCCAGAAACAGGAGAAGATGAATAGATGATCATTTGGTCTCCCGGCCGCCAGGACAGACCATTGTTCTTGGTGCAAAATGCGCACGGTTTCAAGGAAAATGCGCACGGAGTAACAAACTAAAGTGCTTGTATGGAGCAAAGACAAACGCAAGAAAAGCTAGGGCGCTCCCACAGACTAGTACAAAGGCAACAATATATATATTCCACGAGTAAAAAAGGCTACAACACGAAATGAACGGCAAAAAGGAGAAAACGCAAGAAAGGTCAAGTGGAAGACCCAGGACCCGACAAGGTAGACGAGAAAATTAAAACTGCAGTGTGGAACGCGCACACCCAGGCCCAGCTGTATCCAAAAGGAATCATCAGATGGCTCCAAAAGAAAATACGCAAATATGCCGTGCCATACTATACCGTACCAGGGAGTCATCGTCATGATTTCGAACAAGCGCTCATTCCTTCCATGATAAGGTCGAACTCATACTCACTCCCCGGTTTTTTTAAAAAAAAGGTCGAACTCACTCCAAAAAAGGAGCAGGCCGTCATGGAAAAGGACAGGGTTTCCACAAAGCGTAGCTGTCAAGACAAAGACGGAGCGCCACTTGGGGTGTCCGTACCGTACTGAAAGAGAGCATAGCAGGTTGCATCCAGCTCATTTTCATGGGGTGACATGGGTCGTGAGCGTGAGGGAGGCTCACGCGCAATGGAGGCGTGTCACATGACATAGCTGTGCCCTGTGCAGACGTAATGCCGAGAATAATGGAGAATTGGGGAGCAGTTAAACACTTTCGCGTGACCTCTTCCCAACCATGTCCAGCTCTGACCAGTATGTCACACCCTTTGTGAGTATTGAAAAAAAAAGGTGCTTAGACATACACCAGTTGCTGTAGTCTCTTGGGTGTGCAGGTATAAGAGCATCCTTAGCAGTTTGTCTATATGAGGTTGTCTATATTTTCATATAGACAATGGTCTATATGGATTCCTCTTTAGCATCTTCCAGTTTTCCATCAGCTTGTCTATATACATGTTGTCTATATTCTCTCTCATATATTTTAATAGTATCTTATAACTACCATTTGAATTCAAATTTCCAACGGCTACTTTTCCAACGGCTCTATTTCAGGTCTGTATATACCAGACCCCCCACCTCTCTCCAAGCATTCCATCTTGTGACTTCTCTTATTTTTCTCTTGGTGTTTTCTCTCCCAAAGCACAATGAGTGGAAACACATCAGTTTTATTCATGCTCATGGATTCGTCATCGTCTTCATCTGATGATGACGAACTCATAGCTGCAGCAATTGCAGAGCGTGAGGAGGAAGAGGAGAAAGCTTGTGTCATAATGCACAATATGATAGTTGAAGATGAGCGAGACAACGATCAGCAAGACTACACTTATGAGCAAATGGGAGAAAAAGTCAAGGTATCTCGTACTCATGCAATACAACTGACTACGTTTCTCTACATGCATCAACGGATTGAGAATAGAGCATTTCACTCACAGTTCAAGGATGATCTAGTTGAGCACCTCTGGTAAAAGTTTGGAGACGAATGATCTATGTAGTAATTTTAACTTTGTAGTCCATTTCCTTTCATTGTAATAACTAGTACAGTGCCCGTGCGTTGTCACGATCTCTGTTTCAGTCATGGCATTCGTGCGTGACATGAGCCTGGGATTTCAATTCTCTTGCGTGGCCAGACAACCTGGAGACATAGCAACCCGCATTCTTTTGGATTATGAGCTCCCAGCCCTAGAACATTATAAAAAAAAAATACAGAGCTAAGTACCAACCCACAGTCCATTTACGGATTACAGCAGTGGTGTCTGGGATATGTCGTCTGTCCGACAGGCGAGTAAAATCAAACGCTTGTGAGGCTAATCATCTGCCTGGATATTGCAATATTGCAATCCCCCGAACGATCAATATTGCTTCAGTAATTTTTTTTGACCGGGTCAAAACAGCATTAGAGGCTCATGCTATATTAATTAATACTACCTCCGTCCCATATTAAGTGTGTTAAATTTGCCCAAATATGGATGTATATATACCTAAAAAATGTCTAGATAGATCTAATATTTCGACACTTAATATATATGAGACCGAGGAGTAAACAAAAAGGATATTACAGAGCTATTTACATAATTACAAGCCACACAAAAACCCAATGGACAATAATTTTATTGACACGGCTACACTATTGCTAGACACCTGAATCTGATTAGAGACATTGTAGTGCTGTCAGGCTGTAGATTTTTTTTTCCAGCACTGGCTACTTCTGATTAGAGATTCAATTTCTTAGTTATACTGAAATCTTGAGAATATAGAGGTGTTGCATCTGTAGTAGTTCTAAATCTTTGAACTTTCACAAAGACATCGATCATAGTTATTCTCAAACCTTAAGAGTCGCCGAGGGGACCTTGCAATACTCCTGCACACATTGAGATTATAAGTACATACCCGATATTTATGATGTTCGTGATTTGCACATGCATATTCAGGTACATCAAGAGAGAAGCTGCGCCTGTGAGGCTTAACTATGAAAATTAGTTTCAGTACTTACTCATCTACTCATTTAGAATTGAGGCAGCTGAAACCAACTATTGCTAGTGTTTAACCTTATATGTCAATGAAGTTAGCACCATGATTTAGATCATTCATCTTAGTAGTTGCACTTAATATACACCACAAAGAAAGAAGGTCTTCCATGAAATTTGACTGCTGAACTTGTGATCAACGGCCGCGCGCACGCTGCTGTGCGTCCTCGCTGGCTTGAAACTGCGAGCAGGTAACCCCACCTCCTCACCGTACTCGTCGGCCTGCTACCTGCAGCCTCCGAGCCAGCCCAAAGCCGCGAGAACGCAGCTCCGTTTCTTCCTCTCCGGGCTGAAGCCGCAAGAATGCAGCAGGCCAGCAGCCCGCCGCCTTGCCGGCCCGAAGCTTCGTCCAGGCCGTCCTGCCTCCTCACTGGTCACCCAGCCCAGGTGCCCTCTCCGTGCTGGCCTGAAGCCACATCTTTCTCCGCGTCGTACCTCCTGCCCTATGGCTACCTCGGCCAGTGAAAAGGGGGAGGTGCGACGAGCAGCGGTGGCGCGCTGGAGGAGCGGTCGGCTGTCGGGGACCCCGCGATGGCGGCGAGAAGAGAAAGGCCGCCGGAGAGAAGAACCAGCGTGCAACACGACGGACAGTTGGGAGGGAGCAGCGGTCGGCGATCTGGAGAAAGGGAGATCAGTAGTGCACGGGGAAGAGGAGGAGCTGAGATCTGGAGGAAGGAGACGTTGCCCAGAGAGAAAAAAGAAACAGAAAAAGAAGGACGCGCGTAGAGGTTTCTCGCAAACACCTGCGGACGAAGGAAACGTATTTATGCGGTGGGACCGAGACGTGACAGACGACGACGAAGGAAGCGTTCCTCCCTTTATTATTTGTGTAGATGTAGATGTAGATATGGTAGTCAGATCCTATCATGTACTATCTGTAGTCAATTTCCTATCATGTATTCAATTTGTAGTCAATTTCTTATCATGTACTATGGCATAATGCAATGTTTTTCAATATCAAATGGTTCAGAAGACACATAGTTCAAACATCAAATGGTTCAGAAGGCACATGGTTCAAATATCAAATGGTTCAGTACACAGGACTAAAGGTTCACTTAACAAATGTACTAATTGACAACAAAGTTAACCTGCTGGGTTGTAGTGTCGAGCAATGATCTCCTCCTGCTTGTCCTCGTAGAATTGTTCTTGTACAGCACTCATAGCACTAGTGTCCATGGACATGATTTTATCTTCCAATTCAAGTCGTTTTCGTGCCTCCTCCCCCTCTTGCAATGCAATTTGCCTCTCTTGCAATTCAAATGCTCTTGCGTAGCGAGCAGTCTTCGTTGCCTCTTTGATCTCATCTTTCTCTAACTTCTGTGACCACACGGTTTCTAATGATAATTTGCAACCATCACTTTCTAATGATACAGCAGCACCTAGCAGTGCCCCTCCTCTCCATCTTCCTCCCACAAACAGCAGCCAGAGCAGCACCCCTCCTCTCCATCTTCCTCCCCACGAACAGCAGCCAGCAGCCAGCAGCGCCCCTCCTTCTCCCCAATGGCGGCACCCCCCTTCTTCCTCCCCACGTACAGCAGCAGCAGCCAGCAACGCCCCTCCCCTCCATCTCCCCCATCGGCGGCGAATCCAGCGAGGCGGGGCGGCAAATCCAGGGACGGCGCCGAATCCAGCGACAACGCCCCTCGGATGCACAGATCCAGCGGCGCCCCTCCCTTCTCCGACGGTGGCGAGGCGGCGGATCCAGCGGCGTCCCTCCCCTCGTCTCACGGCGGCGGATCCAGCGACGCCCCTCCCGTCCCCTCGTCAGACAACAACGAATGGAGGAAAAAATTTACCTCGCGACGGACGGCGGAAGCGAGTCGACGGCGACCTCTCCTCGGCAGTGCGGGTGACCTCCGCTGGACGGTTGGGGCGGGAAGTTTCGCGATGGTGGCGGGAGCGAGTGCTGGCGATTTGGACGTCGTCGCTCCATAGTCGATTTGTGGACGTCGTGTAGCTTCGTTTGGACGATGTCTCCTTTTAGACGAGCACATGGACGAGCTGGTGGAGAGGCTTTTTTACCTGATATCGTCTATATCGCATATACACAGGCATATGGACAAGCTGCTCTAAGTTGGGTAGAAACTTAGAATTATCAGCTAACATGATACTATAGATTAGGATGACAACATGCACCTACATTACACAGGAATACACTGAATATACCAGCTCTGCCCAATTCGAATCAGAGCCACCAACGGGCTACGGATCATGAATTGTGAATGTAAAAATGGGTCATCTCCGCCTCTCTAAACCCACTGCCGCTTCTATCCGAACCAGATTATTAACTTGTCTATATACTCCTAGGCAATCGCTTTTTCTATAAGCTTCTCGTGTCTTTCACCGAAACAGCCGCTTTGTGCTAGTAATTCCACGTCTTCAGGTGACAGCGAAAGTGCGCCAGAACTCAAGTAATGTCTTGACTGACGACACCTACAAAACACAAATAGCACCAGTGGATCCGTGATGGGGTGTAACTTGCTTCATAGGTTCGCATGATGTTCACGCTAACAGTTAGCTTAAGGGATAACATAGCACACTTTTCGTAATATGGACAAAAAGGGTGCACCATGGATTCGCACTAATACATTAATACTTCCAAAGACCAAATGAAACACACAATTTTGGAAATACGAAGTTCGCTATAAACTCCACTGCATGGCACTGTGCCACAATTCATATCTTGACGACTCAGTTGAACTCTATGAATTACACTCTATTTCAGAGTATTTAGAGAGAATCTTGTTGGTTCGAACAAGACATCCAACTTTGAAGCCATCTAACCAGATTGAGGCAAAAATAGTAAAATCATTTCAAAGATTCTACATGATGTAAATATGGAATACCAAAATGTAAACTATAACCACCTAAGGTGCTATGGTATTTTTAGACAAATTCTATTGGCGCTGTTTGGGCCCGTTGTTAGATTACTTTGACCAAAAAAGAAAGATATGTACAGCATCTGAAAGACAAGGATTACCTTCTTTGCTTGTTTACGGTTTGATTTTCAGAAAGTCGCAAGTTTTCTAGCTGTGAAATCTGACACATCGAAGACAAATAATCAACAAAAGCAGGTCCTCTCAGTGACTGAGATAGCTTGGAAGGAACTACTGGAAGCAGAACTTCAGAAAGATGAACCAGTTGGTCCCTGCACAAAACATTGCAACAACTAATCAAGACAATAGTCAATGGTAGTACCACCAATAGAATATATCTACAGTAATTCAGATATTATCAACAGTTTAATATCAGTGAGAACTTGCCACCAGAGCTTACCGAGCAGTGCGTGTTCAGTGCCTCAAAATGGATATTCCATTGATACATGGGTATAACAAACAAATTCAATTTGCTAACCTTGGAAAAGGTTCATTTAACCAGATAATATTTTACTAAGTTAAATACAATTCATATGAATCCAATACTAATAAATTGCTGAACCAGTGAATTCTTGCAACCATGTTTAAGTTGCAGTAAAGATACAAAGCATTTCAGTTATGGTGAAAATCACATCAGATGGAAGTACCATGCGACCTAATACCCATTGGCGTATAATGTACCATATTGGTTCAATGACAAGCCTTACAAGATATGCATATGCCATCAACCAAAATCTCATTAGCATTTCCAAATCGAATGTGCATTACTTATGCCCATTTAGGAAGTTATATTGAGTAAGACGTTTAGCAAATGTGTCTATGAGACAATATATTATCACGGATATGACTGAAATGTTTACTATCATGACATATGACCACTAAAATAATCTACCTAACAGACGTTCAATTTCTCCACACCTACAGTTTGGTAGGCAGTGTTGTTCTTGCGGTGTGTTTGGTTTTAGCCCCAAACCTACCTCACCAAATATTTGGCTAGCCAATATTTTAACTTCGGTTTTGGTTACCACGATTTGGCCTACGTTGACAAGAAAAATGAACTAAAATTGGTCGTGCATCACTGGTTTGCCAATATTTGGCAACCATCCAACAAAGCCAATTTTTGTTGTAATGGTCAAAAAATGGTAGGGTTAATTTTGGTCAAACTAAGCTTGGTTCCTGCCAATTCCCTTGCTGATCCAACTCAGCATGTTAAGGTCGATTGGCCAGTAGTACAGAGGTCACGTTGCAGGTGGGACTGAAATATAACCGGCCCAGGCGGAATGGGTATGTTTTTTTTTAGGGTTAATTGGATCTATGCCACTCTCTATTCCACCGGTTGGAGAATGCCATTACAAAAACTTGACTTGGAGAAATGCCACTGTAACTTTCTTATACCTCTATCAATGCCATTCTGCCCACTTAAGACCAATAAGTGTTCATAAAATACATATATTTCAGCATGTACAACAGTATTTACCATAATATCTTTATTTACAACGTTCAGCAGTACGTTCGAGTCTTCCAAGCACCATAAAGGTTCAAAAAATTCAAATTTGGCCCAAAATTTAATCTTCTCAGAAAAATCTATAACAATTACAGAAAATAAAAAAACTGTAATATGAGTCCACCGTTGGGGACAGGATATGAGAAACGCGTGGGGAATAAGAGAAATAAAACTGTTTGAAAAATTGTTCGTATAGAGCTATGTCTATATGTATTTAGACAATATACGTGCTGGTATTGGACAAAATAGCATGAACAGAGGTATAAGAAAGTTAGAGTGGCATTTCTCCAAGTCCAGTTTTTGTAATGGCATATCTCCAACCGGTGGAATAGAGAGTGGCATAGATCCAATTAACCCTTTTTTTTTTATCGAAACCATATGACCCTACAACACAGCATTGTGTGCCACTAGGACCATAGCCCAAGGTTTTCTGAAATTTACACTAAATTAAATGCATTAAAAAAAATCAAAACTGAGCTGTGAACCAGCAAGGATGAAAAGCCCATGATATGTTACTAAAGTATATAAGCAACAAATGTGCTAGGGAAATACAATACTTACCTCCCCTTAGAAATACAGCTTGTTGGATTTTTCATGTGGGAAATGTTCCCATATCCATCACTGGTGCTGATTCCTGAACTAACAAGCTTACCAAGAGATGTGGCAGTTGTACCGGCAAGCAACAACTCTTGTGACAAATCAATGAAACCATCATCTGTGTCTTGCGAGTCCCTAGAGAAAACGCAAAGCGCGTGCTGGGTATAGACAGATCCCATCTCAAGCTGCTTGTCATACCAGGAGAAGCCATCTGGCTCAGCACATGGAGTTGAAGATGGATCCAATAAGTCCTGCACAAATTTATAAGCAATTTCGTCGAGAGTTCAAGACCATATTACACAAACATGAATCAGGAAGCAACCAAAAAATAAAGTGTACTGACATTAGTAAGAGGGTAGCAGCCGGTGAGCATAAGATCTGACTCCGATATTAAATCAGACACGCTGGAAGCAAGTTTCAAAGCTCCAGAAACTGCTCTGTTGTGGTTAGTCTCACGAGGAAGTACAGGACAGCAACGTCGTAGCCTATTCCAAGTATCCTGTACGCACTCAACATTACAGCAGTCATTAGTTTTTTTGCCAGAAAGCAACCAAATGCTTTCAGCTTGACTACATTCATCCATCAGCTGATACCCTGCAGTTGAACAACTTGTTTGTTCATTCCTGCCAAATGATTCCGCATAAGCCTCACATGTCTCACCAACCACATCTTCCACGCATTTTTGAGATTCAGCAATTAGATCCTTCGCATTGTCAGTGTCTTCTAGTGCCTTTATAGGCGTAATGCCAATACCGTCGTTATGGAAGGTAGACAGACCATTGGACACCATACTTGATAAAAGATCATCGCTGCTGACAGATGCAGATACACCCTCAATCATGAGGGATGATTCAGGCACACATGACACACCCTGTGACATAAAAGTATCACATATTTGAGAAATGGACCCAGCCATGTTGCTTTCAAACTGGTTTTGGAGAGAATTAGCTATTTCAAAAGTCTCCCTTGATTCGCTCGGAAAACAAAACTGATTCGAGATTCCTTGCCCATATATATGGGGCACTTCTGAAGATTGTGGGAGCAAACCACCTTCAGGAACAGTAAATCTGGCATCTTTGGCAGTATACCCATCAGCTTGATCATCATCAGACTCAGATAATAGCACTACACCATGCTTATTTCTCACTCTTTCCTGATCAGACGGACGAGAGGTATCTGGAGCATCATCAAAATCATCAAGGTCATTCTTACAAGGTGAAATATCATTACATTCAGTAGAATGACCATGCCCTAACTTGGATTTCTTTATCTTTCTTGTTTTAACTGCACTTCTTCCCCTGGTTAAAGGTGCTATTATTTGTAACTCTAGGGCCTCAAACTCTGATGCTTCCAACTGCCTTTTCTTTTCATCAGCTAAAAGGATGTTTTTTTCTATCTCCATGCACACTGTCTCTGATAATTTACAGGGAAAGTCCCAAGGCAACATTCTTGGCACAGTAGAATGTATTGCATCCAAGTCAAGCGAGAAAGGACCAGACAAGCATTTGTTTGACCTCTCTGAAAACAGGAAGTAAATTAGAATAGCTAAAGTGATATGCTCCGCAGTTGTAGATTGAACGCAACATTAAATGGAAAATGTTTGAAGCTAAACTACCAATTAGTTAGAGACATCACATAAAAAAGATCTTGAACAGCTTTTCTCACAGCATGGGTGCATGATGTTTTAATGATAGCAATGACCAAAACAACGCCACATCTTTCACCAAAAGAATGAAAGAAGAAAAGGAAATTCCTGGAATAAATAGGAGAAATCTGTCTGTGAATGAAGCAACCCTAACATATAGCACATGACCTCAGTAATCTTAACATATTGCATAAACCCTTAAAGCTATCAGGTTTCTTGTGAAAGCCATTAAAGTTGCGCTGACTTCAGCTTCTTTATGTAAGGTAGCTCAAGGTTGGCAGTTAAGCATGAAAATAAGCCATCTGTTTGTCACTAGATTAGGCTTATGCAAATGTCTCTTTATCATAGATTCAGACTCAACTGGTGTTACAGGTCTGATGACTGAGGGTAAGGTGCTCTACTGCTCTTCCTTGATCGGCGAGCCATGGACTCTTCATGGATGCCGTCCACCAAGGCTCTAAGGCCTGATTTGGAAGAGAGGAAAACTAGATGCTTATTTCTTTGCTTAATCTACAATAGATAAAATAACATCCTTATGTAGATGGGTGATTTGACAACAACGTAGCTAACATGATTCACTAACAAATTATTTGATATGCATGCAGCCAACCAGATTAAGAGATAAGCCTCAAAGTTCCAACTAAATGATGTGGATTGCCTAATAGTCCATGCCCATCACAGCTAGTCCAACAGTGATCACAAAAAATTACACAAACAAATATATTCTATCTTGATAACCTAATCATGCAGTCAGCAAGACACTTCAAGCCAATAAGTGAAGAAGAAAGAATTTCAAGCTAAAGAACATCACTTAGATTTAAATTTTGTAAGTAATTGGCCAGCACAAGTACACAATGCAGAGTTAAAAAGGGTTCTCCCTCCGAATACCCAACCTGTGTATTGATGTTTGCCTTGATACCAAAACTGCAAAAGCAATGTTGTCCTCCTAATATCTCCTAAACAAGCGTTGATAATATACTTCAATTGAGAAGCAGTGACGTTCACCCCCTCAGATTTACAGATCTGCATAAAGTGAGGATACAGTCAGCTTTCACCAACGTAAGTGACATAAGTTTTCAGTGATTTCATCCAAGACATAGCTCAGTACCATGCCAACATGTGAAAGTAGCTCCCCAGATGATGGGTATTTGAAATCCAAAACTAGCTGATCCAAGAGATGAGGCAAAGATGGATCCTTCTCTTCAAGAATCAAGGAAAGTGCAACAAAATAACAAGAGCTTTAGCATATAAAATCAAATGGAACTATAAAGATCAATAGAGATATGCAAAAGACTAAAGGCAGAAAAGGCTCACTGTTGCTAGTCAATATAATTGGCCATTTTGTAGTCTCTGCGATCTTAAGTATGGTTGAAATAAATCCGCGGTCCTCATCAAAAACAGTATCCACATCCTCAAATAGGATGAGTGTCTTGTTCATGACTTGTTTGGGGGCTTCATCACTCGACTTAGAACTCGAGTAGCATTTTACAGAGCAAGAAATTGACTGATTATATTCAGTTCTATCAGGTATCCCAGAAGTGGGATCTAAAGAATCGTTTCTCGGTGGAGTGGTGACCTCCTCTTGTGACCTGTATGGGAGACAAAAAGATGATTGATGTATGTAAGCAACTTGGCATTTAAACTGCATTCAACTACATGTCAACTTGGAAGTTGCCAAAAAATAATGAGCAGAACTTCACATTAATGTAAGCAATTTTATATTGCTATTTTCATGTGCTCCAATACACTAATTCCTAAAACAGCAAATTTGGTTGTTACTCCATAGTACATTGAGGGGTCAGTGAAGTTGCATTTTGTTTAGCCCAGATAAAATTTGATGCATTAGATCACAATATAATCCTGATACTATATTGTTAGGGCCTCTCTGTACATAAGAGGTAAGGCAGACTGAATTATCTCTTAAGCAATAAGGAACAAAGAAGTCGGCCAGGCATATGGTCTCATTTTCTCCTAAGGTCCCGCCACTTCAGGCCATCAGAGTCAACCCTCTTTGTGTGGAGCGTTTACCCCATCAACTAAGATGCAGCATGAAGAGAGTAGAGAGTAAAAAGGAATGCGAAGACTAACTATTACTCATCATAAACAGGAAAAGTGAGAACATGGAGAAGAAATTAGACAAACCATTTTTCAAGCCCGTGCGATTTAGTTGCTTCCTCAAACTTTTGCTTTACATATGCTCCATTTCTTGTATCGGATGTATTTACCTACAAAATTCACACACTTTCAGAAAAAAAGTAAAGGACACATAGTTGTGTCCAAAAACAAAAATTGCTGAAGCACCACAAACTTGGCATGGTAGGTAAAACTTATGCATGCCCATGTCCTGGTTCTCTGGAATGACTGCATGCCAACTCTTGTCTGCTACTGTATTCATAACGTCATGTGTAGTTGGAATAAGAACAAGATTATAATACACTTATGTGGAATCATTTAGGAAAACTGTGTGTTGTCCCTCAGGAGTCAGGACCGCTACACCCTTTGTACACAGTCCAAGACTTAGAGCCGAACAAGAACACGGGCCTTCATTACACTATGACTCTGACTCCTGATGAACCCTAATACTCTATTGAATCCTGATACTAACTCCAACATTTTTGAAACCCAAACACAGTACAGGAGACAGAAAAATTATATAGCAGTATGAACCCTTGGTACTTTTGTCATATGTAGCTTGGATTGGACCAACAAAAACCACTGAATAAGACACCAAATGCAAAACTTTCATCTTTCTTTTCCGAGTATTAAAGAAGTCGATCTAGTAAGCATGCTGTGAGCATCTTAGAGTTTAGTCGGTGGTTCCCAGACAGCGAAGATTGGGTATGCGTACAGATGATTATCATCTTGTTTGTCAACGGTATGGAACTCGAGCAAGGTAAATGCCACCTAATAACAAGCAGCTGGGAAATGCCAGACTAGTTTACGCACGACTGAGCCATACAACAAAACAGTTTGAATGCAGAAAGAGGTTATGATAACATCTATCATAAATATGAGACGACCCGTGCAATCAAGCTAGGAGACACCTCATAGCAAGCATCTGGAATGGATTCAGCTAATCTAATGGTGAAGCACCACAGTTTAGACAAAGACTGGCCCAAAGCAGGGCACGCAACAATATTGGTGGCTGGTCACTGGAGCCTGGTACACCGCTTGAAGCTCCTATGGTTCAGAACAGTTTGGTTATTATCGTCAGACACTAGAAAACCAAGCAGAAAACAAAGCAGGGGCTGCAAGGTGCCATCAAGCTGAATATAAGAATTGTCTTAACACATAAATGGTACTAACAATATGGAAATGCGAAGCCTTGCAGGGTACATAAAAAATGGAACTGTAGAAAATACCTCAATTACATTGAACCCTTGTTCTCTTGCACATGCAAAAACTGCGGCTGATTTTCCACACTGGGAGTAAGAACAAAGAGATCAGAGTAGATCTAGGCTGCTTGTCTGTATATATAGGCATACAAAAGCAAATATATCTATCGTTCCAATTGTTTTGCCTCAACAGAACTCATTCCTGATAGTAATAGGCAACTTCAGGTGGCTACTACCATAGAAAAGTATAACTTGAACCATATAAGGGGCATCATAAGACTGCAATCTTTATGTTAGAGAGAAGGCCTCTGTAGTCTGTACCCAGTTAAATGAATACAAACTATGCAAATTACTAAGATTCCATGCCGTAACAAATGACAATCTTTATACTGTCAGTGCCAAGGGTACGTAATTATATTCCTTTTCTTTTGGATGGGTGGGGGGGGTGGGGGGGGGGGTAAATATAAATATACTGAGCAGCTTCAAAATAAAGTGCAGATTGTGGATTGCTGAAATGCACGTTACAAGCATCGCATAATGATAATAATAGGTACTCTTGAACATGGCACTCACCCCAACTGGTCCAGTAATTAAAAGCACATTTTCAAAATCAGAAGCCTCTTCTGAACAATCTGTGTCAGATTCATCTTGACAATAGCCATCATTGATGCTCCCATTAGTAACTCCATTTTGTTTGTTCTTGTGGCCCTTTTCATCCCACCCTTTGAGCCATTCACTGAGAAACTTTACATGCTCCATATTTCCACAAACCTATTGGACGAAGATAGAGTGGAAATCCCAGAACAAATATAAGCACATCTGAATGTTTTTTATTTGTTTTATTACTAAAAGAAGGCATGTTGACCAAAAAGGCTAATCACGTAAAAGAAATGACGAAATGCATAATTGCCAATATGAAAATAAATTATCATGTTCACCTGCACAGCAGTTTCAGGCCGGTACTTGTCAGTCCACAGGTCATAAGCCGGCTGACAGCTGTAACAGCAAATATTACATTATAAAAGATATAAGACGGTAGTTAAAAGCGTCTCTTTTTTCTTCAACACAGTTCTTCAAAAGCAACATGATAGCCAACCAAAGCTCCAAGAGGGATGATTCCAATGAATAGTTAAGTACGCTAACATGGAATGATGACGTGGTGTATAGTCAACAGTCTTACACACATCTAGGCAAATAGTATATGTAGTGCTGGTTTACCATTTCTGGAGGACTTCTGAACATCCTTGCAGTATCCTTTCCGGGTGTTTGCCAAAATGGTGACTGGCATCGTATGCCAACAAGCTTTCGTCGTCAAAATGGATCTGGAGTGCAAATGGTTGAGAACAAATATAGATTACTGTGCGGTTGGAACAAAAAAAATCACTGGCTATAATTACTTAGAAGCACAAATAAAGCTCGTCTGAATGCTTTGTAAAAGACGAAACAGAAGCTTATACATTCAAAGAAGAAAGCTTGCTTTCACTTTGAACGTTAGAAAAGCTGGGCAAATCCATTCTTGAAGCTGTATTATCTGCAACATTCTGCTCGACCAACTTGTATGGATGGATCCTCTTGCAATTAGACTCTATTGTCAAAGGTTTCACAAAGCCCTCACAGAATGACACAGAGTTTTGAAGTGTATCAGCAGCACTAGTGTCAAGAAAAGATTCCTCCGTAATTAGACATTTATGCCAGTGAATTGGCATACTAGCCTGCAAAATAAGAAAGAGCAACCTGTCAAAAATAATAATAATAATAAACAGTACAGTTAAATTACATTGAATAATCCTGCTCAAAGTAGACCACAAACTATGAGATACATTCTAAAACTAGATGTATGGAACATATGCTCCCACCTCCAATTGGTACACCACATGAACAGGCCAGAATAGCGGGTCCCTCTCAATAGCACAAAGGGAGTCAGTATCCTCGATATTGGAAACATCCTGGTCAGCATCTTTGTTTACTTTCCGAGAAGCAAAAAATGGATGTATTTTCTTTCCAGATGATAACATCCGAATTTCCTGTCAATGAAATCAGAAAATATTTTTTTCAGAAAACAACAGGATAACATGAAATTAACTAAAAAAAGTGCATAACATAAATCCTTTTTTCCCTCAAACATTGGAGCCAGAGCCAGACCAGAACACTTGCATGGTGACAGACATATACTAAGATAAAAGACCTAGATCAAACATTTGAGAGTGATGAGAAGGATCACCCAAACATGAGATAACGGTATGACATGCATAGCAGTACTCCTTGACAATTAAAGATACCAATTCTTAAATAATAAAATTTGTATGTTTTTTAAGGTCGTGCAAATGAGGCCATGGCTATACTGCTTGGATTACTACTCGGAAATAAACAGCACAATTAAGGTCTCTACCAGAGAGATGCTCCTTTTTTTGGCTTCTAATGAGCTTCAGTGGCAACATTAAATTGTGCAAGTACAGAAGATCTTGCTTTTGTTCTCTTACAGCAGATAGCGAGGGAGGACCCTGGTGCTTTATTGCTTTATTCTACTTCCTCCGTCCCATATTAAGTGTCGCAACTATGTCTAAATACGCATGTATCTACACACTTTTTATACATGTGTATCTAGACAAAGTTGCGACACTTAATATGGGACGGAGGGAGTATTATCTAACATCTACAAACGTTATGTGCGATGTTACTGTTCAAGCATGTTTAGTTTCCTTAACTAGGGATTAGATTAATTTGACTACTATGGATGCTATCTTTGGCTAGTTTGTTTCCATAAATTAGAGATTATTTGATTATTAGCGGTGAAGTCAAGTTATCCCTATAAAAAAGGCTGCAATGTATCTTAATCAAACAAAATATGAATCAATAAAGTCCCCTAGCTCTTCTATGCCCCCATCCCTCCCAGCTAGCTTAGAAAAAATTGTGTAAGGAGCTACTAATAAGTTGAGGGACGTTGGTACCACATCCTGCTATCAACGTATGCAAGCTGAGAATTCTATTAAAAAGGCCAATGATAATGTGATTCACCTTGGTCCAGAACTGGGTAAATTGGAAGGATAAGGGTCCGAAGACCAGGAATAGGGCACTCACCCTTTACTGTTCGGCGACAGGGCTTGTCCCTGACGTGGAAGAGAGGCTCTGAGGCATACAGAACTTCTGTTTATTGATTGATTAAAATTGTTACGCACTAGTGCTTTATAGAGGACACCAACTGGATCCATAATTCAGAACTCAATTGAAACTCAAGACATGGCAAAGACAATTAAGACCTAAGACCTTTCCAAATATTCCGGGTTTCCTTGTCCAGGTACACCACGTGCACATCCTGCTACAACTATTACTAGTTGTATCCATAAGGGATGCTACCCGTATCCAAATAGTTAGGAACCTAACTCATCTCTATCATATGCCTTCCTCAATGTACACACATGTCGCTGCTTTGGAGATGCCAGCTGGCGGCAAGACCGAGACCAATGAGCTTGACAGATAAAGTTGATGAATTACTTGAAAGAACGAATAGAGTGAGAGCTGTTTTAGAACCTATGGAAATAAAACTAATAAAGGAATGTTTACCCCCATTGTTAGTGTGAAGTTGGTAAACCAGGATCTACAGTCTACAGATGTAAACTTTTTGTTCTAAGGGGCTACAGATCTGAACCGGTACAATGACACCAAGTCATCAGCGATTCAGCGAGTACACAATATTCAGCCAACCAATGCAGCCACTACCAATTCGTAAAAGGCGAGTATCTGGTAGGCTGAATGAGTAACGTCTTATGTATGAGTGTTTACAGGCATGATAAGGTGGCGTTCAAAAAATTGTAAACATGACCTCACAATAAATTTGAGGGGCAGCACGCACGCTTCCAAGACAATAAGCACACGGCATATCTCAGTTATGCAGACAATGTTGCTGAGTGTACCTGTGCAGCTATCTTCGCCTCTGACCTTAGGTCAACTATCACCTGCGACTTATCTTCATTGTCTAATACATTGCTGCCAATAGCTTGTCTTGCTTCAGAAGGCACACTGATCAAATCTATATCAACTGATACAGGTGATGCTTCAGGTAAGACAGCTTCAGTCTGACAGCTATGCAGTTGCTGACAGATTTCATGACCTTCATGTACAAAAACTAAACTGTTCATGTCTGCTGAAGTTAACCGATAAATACATAAAAACACAAGTAGATAAATATCCAGCTAACTTGTTACGGACGATACAGGTGCAAATGAGTAACCATGGCACGGAGTTCTTAATCTGCATGACAGCAATATATTTAAGCTAATGATTAATATGTCTTATGTGGCGGTGACCTATTGAAAACTCCTATCCTATATATAACGGATAATTGAAATATTATCTGATTTAACATGTAATTTTTCCCTCTTTTACACTAAATGTAGGTGGAATCATTTTCCCCTAGAAATGTCATATGTCAAACATTAGAAGACCAGGTACGGAGTTAAAAGTCAACATGATAGGGTACTTTTTCAGATAAACTACACAACAATAGTTTGATACAAAATGGTAGAAGTATTCCGTAAGATTTCAAGTTTTGAACGAACTGTTAGGGCGGAGAGAACTAACCATCAGTAGGTTTCAATACCTTGCAGCACTTTCTGTTAGGCAACTTCCGTGCTGCATCTTGATTTCTACCTTTCCGTTGCTTTTTCTGAGGGCTCTCATCTGAAATCCAACAACATAAACATCCAGAGTTGAAATTTCCAGCACGATAGTATTCATCAGTTCTCATTCACAATGCAGCAAATAAGTAAAGAAAAGAAAAAAGAATGTAATTGGGCCAGTGAATACAGTTCAAGAAATAGCAAGAACATTGACATACCGATTAAAATAACTTCATCCTTGCTACCTGGATCCAACCCCGCGGTCTCTTTGTTTGAAGATTGCTACATAAAGGTTGAGTATAGATATCGGTATTTTGCATAACAGCAAAGACAATAAAACAACATACGGTACTTATTCATCAAATTCATAGCATAGAAATTGAATCAGCAGATTGATCTAAAATTTCTGCTGTACACGAAAGGTGAAAACATCCCTATCACCCATTAGTGTAAATAGGAGGAGCATGTGCATGCCACTTTCTGCAATGAACCCTGAAGAACAATAAAATTGTCTGGCAGGTTGTCACATTTTCAAATTCAATTTAATGTATCTACTTCACATAATTTTGGATAGCATGGA
The DNA here is from genome assembly GCF_000005505.3 of Brachypodium distachyon. Lineage (NCBI taxonomy): Eukaryota > Viridiplantae > Streptophyta > Magnoliopsida > Poales > Poaceae > Brachypodium > Brachypodium distachyon. The sequence goes on along the minus strand of NC_016131.3, from coordinate 66,265,729 downwards.
CACTTTATTCAAAGATAACCTGTAATGTATCATTTCTAACCTACTCTTTTGGAGATTAAAAGGGTATATGCTCCTTGGGTAAAAGTAAGAAGGGAACATTAACACATTCAGTTCATGCAGCTTGGTTATATGTGGTTGTTTCAAGATATTATTTTTAATTTTACAGAAACAAGTAAACATCACCACGGACATACTAATCAGTGACAATTACTACTTCGCTCCTTGAAGGTTTGATCTTTCGATTTTTACTCTAGAAAAAAGTAGACACGCCTTGCCTCTCTTTTTTTCTGTTTGATTTTATGCTGAAAGATGGCATCTCCATATAAAATACTTCCGCATGATGACGGGATGACACTGCTAAAAGCCTAAGATTAAAACCCTCCAGGCTCCAGGTATGTTTGTTACCAAATTTCCAGCACATAAATTAGCAAGGTATGGGGACAGTATGCGAGAGGGAAGACATGATTGTGTTGGCAAACACATGTTCTGTATTTAATACTTCAGTAACTTATCATCGATAAAAGCAGGGACAGTGTTAAAACTTATCAGTGCCTAGGTGAATTGATACGATACTTTATTCAATAATAATATCCCAAGAAAAACGAATTGTAAGAAAAACTAGGATCAAATGAAACATGAACACCAAGTTGATATTTGCTGAACACAAATATGGATGTGCTTCAAGATTGGGCTCAGCCCAAATACTCCCCAGGTTACATCAAACCTGTTATTTGACCCTCAGGCCAACCTGTTCACTAAATGCAACTGACCAACTGGGGAAAGGCTAACCATATCCCTGACTAGCCCATTTAGTGATGTAGATTTAAATCCCTCATGACAGCCAATTTGTTTCAGAACAAAGTGATGAAACTTGAAGTTTTAGTTCTGTAAGATTTAGCTACTATTGATAGGAATGACAAAGTTGCTGTCATGCTCATGTTATATAAACAAGAGTAGGTATTTGAATCAAAATTCGTATCATTTATGTGTATTCAAGAATATTCACATTGGTATAAATGTGGTAACATTGTATCTTGGGTGTCTGCCTTTCTCTGGACTTGCACATATTATCCTTCTAATATTTGCATCAAAGACACAAGCTTTCCGTTTTCTCAAGAGAAACTATATGTATATATATGTCAGATGGCCACAGAGAAACAGGAGTGAAGGAATTGCAGATGGAGGTTATATCCTTAATTCGTCGCTAGCAAACAGAAGAGGAGCAGAAGTTGTAAATATTCGACCCTAGTTAAAGTCGATAAAAGGGAAATCAGGAGGAGATTATTATAAACATGGAAGCAAGCAAGCACAAACAACAATTCGACGCAACGGATTAATTAAAGAAGTCCAGCAACCGAGCGGACACCAAACAACACTGAATCGCGGAAAATTCTAGCAATGTACCTTCCTGCCCGCCTCTGACTTCCGCGGCCTTCCCCTCCTCTTACCCTTCTCCGGCTCCTTCACAGTCTCCTTACCAGCAGCCGAGGTGGCGGCGGGTGCAGGGAGAGCAACCCCTCCTCCTCCGGCACCGCCCCCTGACTTGCCCGACCCAAACGAGAGCCTGGACTGCACACAGCGCCTCAGCCGCTTCGCGTCCGACGACGGAGGCGAAGGCGACGGCTTCGCCGGGGAGGGGGACGGCGTGGGCGAAGGATCCGCCTCAGCAGATCCGCCCATCGGAAAGAGCGAGAGCGACGAGATCAAATGGGAAATCGGAGCTAGGGTTTCGGCTTGGGTTTGGAGCTGCGAATGGTAGTACTGGAGAGCGGGAGATGGGGTTGGGTTAGCTTCACGCTTTTTCCCGCGCGGCCGAAGGGAGAGCGGGTCAGATTTGGGCGGGCGCTACGGAGAAAGGTGGGCTTTGGCGCGGTACGAGAGGAGAAGGGCGACTCTCTCCGCAGGGGACAAGGGAACAGTGATTGTTCATGGCTTGATCCGGCACTCCGGCAGGGGAAAGGCATACTCTCTGAGAATAGTGCATTTTTTTTATCACGTGCAACTCTATTTTGGTTTGGATCATAAATTCAAAAAATTACAAAATAACTCATATAACTAAGAATGCATGCAATTTTTTAAAACATTCTTCGCATTATTAATCTTTGCAACACGAGTACGTCAAGGCTTTAGTAAAGAGATTGCAATCCATCGAACTCCTGCATAAACTTTACTACGTTTGAAGGTTTTAAAAAGCTACTTGAGTTGCACATTCAAAAAGATAAGAAGTCACGAGCGTTTAACGTACTCGGTGCGGGGGTGATCCCCTAGAGGTACAGGTCTTCGAACCACGAAATCTTCATTAGAACACCAGGAAAAGACTCCAAAGCCACATAAGATCATACCCGATAAAAAGCACCGACACACACTAGCAAAAACTCATGGGATCCGTATGAAACGATGCTGCAAGGACACGAACTCAAATTTTACAAGATTCGACACACCAAACCCACTGGCGAGAGAACTCTTTGGCTCTGTGACACCGTCACAAAAGAGAAAGAAGAGTAACTCTATTCTCAACGACGTTAGACCCTCCACCAAAGCATAATCGACAAGGAGCATACAATTTATGAAACTAAAAACTTCTTGAGACGACTAGGAGGACTTGAGATTGCCCCCACCTTGTAGGGTCAGGATGGCGACCGGAGACGAGGAGAACCAACAAATCTCAACGACGTTGGACCCTCCACCAAAGCATAATCGACGAGGAGCATACAATTTATGAAACTAAGAACTTCTTGAGACGACTAGGAGGACTTGAGATTCCCCCCACCTCGTAGGGTCAGGATGGCAACCGGAGACGAGGAGAACCAACAAATCTCCTGCAGCGACTACAATGTTGTGTCTTGCAAACCCTAAATTTTCCGGCCGCTGCAGACTGATACCCTATTCAGATTTTATGAGAAGCAGGCTGAGTGCATCATCAGTAATTTAAGTGTTATATGGTGGCCTGCCATGGATGGTAGTATGGTACCCCCTAACGAGCCTACAAAGCGGCATCTGGCTCATTTCACCCAAACAATTTTGCCTTGGCCTACCCTTACCTTCCATCACTAATTTGATTGGATTTTTGCCCGCTGAAAACAAAAACCGGTAGCGTCTGAAACATCCAATCGTATGAGCAGGTACTTGCATCATTGCATCAATCCACCGTGCGGAAGCTAACATCGTTAGCCCTCTAATTCATACATCCCCGAATTTCGTTTTTGTGATGCTTACCAGAAGAAATCTAGAAGAGCAAGTGAAACCATTGAAAACCTAAACACTTGCTAAAACCAGTCGAGCATAGAAACATAGTAGCGAGATAACATATAGTAGTTGACACTGAGGCATTTGAAATTCTGGATAATGCTTAGCATGACAAAGAGTCTGCATATGTAATGCATAACAGCCAGGTCTGAAAAGTTGGAACTGCAAATCCACAAGGATTTAGTTCGGAACAAAGGCTATAACCAGTTTCGATAACATCGAGTTCACCCTCTCAACCATGTGTTCCTGTACGACGAGTTGTCTCGCAGTGAAGCATCATGTGGCTTGTACTCCATCAAATAGGTGTGTGGCAGCTTTAGATGCCTCTTAATTGAATCTCTTAATGTCATCACCGCCTGCAAGGCACAATAACACAGAGTGAATAACACAGATCAGCAAGAAATAAACATGAATGAACAACAATAGTCCAAACATGGCAGTTGTAGAAGCATCAAGTGATGTCAGAAACCTGGTGGTCTGATGCATTTCGGTTCCAGACGCTTAGAATGTCTTCATTGAAACGGCAACTGAGAACCACACCACAAACATCATCACTATAATCAAGTTGATCACCCACTAGCACCAGCACCTGGAAATAAAAACAATAGGCAAAAAGGATTAGAATTCAAACCCTCATACAAATGCACAACCTGTTTAATAAAAGATTCAATGTAAAATAAAAGTCAATCCATAGAACACATTTTGGAAATCAGGTGTCACGAAACCGAATGACTGTGACTGCAGAGACTGAACGAAAGCATTAATGGAGGAACAAGCCTCCCCTGTACAAGAACACACTTGCCTCGTAAATTTACATGGCTATGGCTAATGACACACATTATAACCTTGAAACAACCTTTTAGCAAGCTATATCATTCCAATAATGACTTCCAGATAAGGCAAAACCGCAAAATAAAATTCAATAAAAAAGCGCATGTCCAGATCACGGGATGAAACATCCTATTGAAGATAAATAAGGGTTTCTAGAGCTAAAGTGTTATGAAATTTGGCATTAACTTAAACAATAGTTAAGTGTGTCAAATAACGTGAATGACTGAATATGCACAATGATTCTTAAGAAAACCTTTATTGATGGGATTGAAACTATTCCACAACATGACTAACGAATAGCCACACCATAGGACTGGCAAGGAAAGTGGAGAGGTAGAGGACATTGGACAAAGTCAGGAAATGAAATGCGAATGAGCAAAGAAAAACTGAGCTTGGTGTGATTGAGATTGTGATATCAATGACAATTGACAAGCATTCGACAAGCATGCAAGGGAAAAAAAAAGAAGCTAAAACCTACTCGTTGCAAGTAGCAACTAGCAACAGAGCATGCAAGAGAAGCTAGAGGCGAGGGCTCAGGGTGGGAGGCCAGAATGAGAGTTAAGTCACAAAGTTGCCCTACGAAATCACAAGGTAGCATGGTGTGCCATTTCCATTACATTAATTTGCAAGCTCAACATACACATCTTCCTATCTAAAAATAATAACCTCATATTCCGTCCCAGAACATGGAAACAGTGCAGTATCCACAAGTATAATCAAGAATTAGATAAGAAAAGGTATATACTATAAGGCATTGCATATTTGCATGAAGAGTGGAGTAAACAACAACTTATTGAAGTCATCCCCATATCCTATGATTCTCTTAGATATTTCTAAAATAAAGCATACAGAACAAAGAAACCTCTGCACATTAGAAATCAGAAGAAGAGTCTGTTCAGGCAAACATTTGAAAACTAACGGTGCCATAGGTACTACTCTCTCCTATTCAGTTTATTAGGCCTATCTCTAAAATCAAAATAACCAAAAATTGCCTAGTTAAGTTCTAGAATAAGTATTAATGCAGCATAATTGTCCGCCATTTTCCTTCATGCATTGGTTGGTTTCAAATTACTCCCTCCATCCGCCTTTACCAGGCGTGATTGTATTTGCTCTGGTACCAGGCATTCCTTTTTGGATGAAACTCCCCAGCGCTTGGGCCCACTTGCATTCAGTTCATTGGCTTCTTTGATTTTGTTGCCCAGCCCAATCGACTGAGATGGATACAGCGCTGGCAGCCTGCTACAGGACCCCAAAGACCAAGACGCCTGGTATAAGTGGACATTGCTGCTCAAATAAAACGCCTCGTAAAGGCAGACGGAGGGATTAGGAATCAAATTACACAGAAATTAATGTGGATGTAATTCCCTGGTGTATGCTCTTTGCTGATGATGTGGTTCTAGTAGAAGGGAGCAGGGTGGGCCTCAGTAGGAAGCTGGAGCTGTGGAGACAAACCTTGAAATCCAAGGGGTTTAAACTCGGTAGGACTAAGACCGAGTATATGTGGTGCGACTTTAGTGGCTCTAGGTGCAATGACGGAGAGGTTAGTCTAGGAGGGCAAATAGTGCCTAAGAGGGACACCTTTCAATACTTGGGTTCAATGCTGCAAAGCAATGGGGGTATCGATGAGGATGTTAGCCACAGGATCAAGGCAGGGTGGATGAAGTGGCGGCAAGCATCTGGAGTCCTGTGTGACAAGAAGATCCCACAAAAGCTAAAAGGTAAGTTCTATAGGATGCCCGTCAGACCTGCCATGCTTTATGGAGCAGAATGTTGGCCCACTAAAAGACAACACATCCAACAAATGAGTGTTGCAGAGATGCGTATGCTAAGGTGGATGTGTGGTCACACAAGAAGAGACCGGATCAGAAACGAGGTGATTCATGATAGGGTAGGGGTGGCACCAATTGAAGAAAAACTTGTACAAAACAGACTTAGGTGGTTTGGTCATGTCCAACGGAGGCCACCAGAAGCACCAGTTAACAGTGGGATTTTAAAGGGCTTTGGTAATGCAAAGAGGGGTAGAGGGCGACCTAAGTTAACATGGGTGGAGACAGTTAAAAGGGACCTAAAAGACTGGAATGTGTCCAGAGATCTGGCTTCCGACAGGGCTGCATGGAAATCTGCAATCCATGTGCCTGAACCTTGAATTTTTTTTCTTCGTTTTTGTCTTTACTTTTTTTTTCCACAAATTTTTGTTTGGGTTTCATATCTAGCCTATCCCAACTTGCTTGGGAGAAAAGGCTTAGTTGTTGTTGTTGTAATTAATATTTGCTTATTCCTGAAGCAAATGGGCTCATGAACTGAAAATTTTAGATTTTTGAGACGTGCCTTATAAAATGAGAAGGAGTATCTTGTTTCACATTTTTAACCCCCAGCACCCATTTTGAACTAGCGACGCGGAATATTTACTGCCGCGAGGTATGCATAAGGTCACTTGCAATGTTAATTTCATAAACATTGATATGCAGCTTTACTCCGAAATGATATGACAAATTTATGCCCTAGATCAAGGGTTAAGAGGTAAGGAACTTCAAGCAAAGAAGATATAGTAGCAAAAATAATTAGAACATTAAACTAAATAATGACAATGCTAATGAAGATTGAAGACAAATGGCTCAGTGGAACTATGTAAAATGTAGATATGGTATGCGTGCATAGGGAAGTGGGGAACTGTAACTACAAGACTGTCCATTTTGGAAGGCTGATAATCCATTACAGTTTCAGCCTGAACTTCTTTCTATGCTGAACCACTTGCTTCAGCGCATACAGGTTTGTGTTGGTCAACATGATATTGTAATGATACTACCTCAAGGCTCAGGTTTGTGTTGGTATGGCTACACACTACAAAGAGCCATTTGGTTAAGAGATGGCCTTTTTACAAGGATATGTGGATCACTAGTTTTATGTCATGGCCCAACTCTTTGTCGTCTTTTCGTACTGTGGTCATGACTCGTGGGGAATGGCAATACGGCATGGTGAGGACAAACCAATTTAGCTCTATAAAAGAAAGGACCATCCTGTTCTAACTCCAGACCTAATGTTCATGTTTGGCTTGGGCAATGAAATGATGGTCCATCACCACAGGATCCCACATTGACGTAATGCCAGTTGAAGACCAAACACAAAGAAAAGAGTAAGCATCACTGGACGATCCCATGATGGAACAACCAATACAGTAAATAGGGCATTACATAAACCAAGTAGGCATCAGCCTACTGGTAATAAAATGTGAATATACAGGTTCAAGCAAGGGAATTTCTAATTTAGGGGTTAAGAAACAACAGAAGTTAGGATATGTCCTCTAACAACCCAATGATTTCCTAGAAGCACAAATACATTTACTTACCAAATCCTCCCAGAAACGACCAGAAACAGCCTTCTTGAACCGTATGATCCACTTGCCACCATTCCGATTTGCAGGATCCTGCCCAATTAAACCGCATTAAGCACTGGAAACATGCGTGGACATGACACTGCTAAACAGAACCACGACTGGCAACACCGTGTTCTGGGCAATACCTCCCAGAGTGGTCGGATACCGTCTTTGAAAAGGTGCAGGTCCGTGGGGCTCGGGAGGGCAGACGGGCGCGAGAGGTGGCAGTAGCAAACCCAGAACGATTCGACCTACAAGCCATACAAACAGCAACAACAATCAATCAGCTACACCTAGTGAGGAAATCAATCCCCTCAAACCAATCTGCTATATCTGAGGCACGTACGGTGCTAAAATCGACGATCTTCCTGATGTTGTCCTCGTACGACTGCGACCTCGTCCCAGGGGTCCGGCGCGTGAACCAGAGCACGAGCTTGCGCTGCGAAGGCACAGCAAAGGATCGCGGGTTATTACATCCAGCTTCTCTGAGATGCAAAGATTCACCATTTTTGGGATGGGGGCAATGGATAACAGTTAGATCTAGCGGCGGTGGGTCTTACCCTGAGGGGGTGGAGGCCGGCCTTGAGCTCGCGGTTGCGGCGTTCGTTCTCCTCCGCCTCCGCCTCGTCCTCCTCCTCGACGGCAGGGGCGGGCGTGTCCTCGCTCCGGGCGTGCTCTGGCCGCAGCAGATCCTCCTGCTCGGCCGCCTTCCTCTCCACCGCCGGCTCCATGGGCGCGCCCTTGAACGGCGATTTGGTCGGCTGGGCCGGATGTAGATGGGTCAGAGACTAGAGTCAGGCACGGAAGGGTGCAGGAGACGCGTAGGTCGGGACGAGGGTTTGAGGTGGATTTTTTTTTAACCCTGGTTTGGCCCTTTTGGGGTGCATATCCGGAAGACTAACGAGCGAACGTTCACTCATTATAAATTCTGACAGAAGATTAGGTTGAACTCTCGAATCATCAAAAATTGGCTCGCTGTAACAACTCGTCGCATCTTATGCCCCCGCCACCTGTCGTCTCAATCGTCAGAGATGGAGAAAGCAAAAGGAGATAAAAAAAAGGTGAGATCTGACCCCCTCCCTTCATCTCTCCCTCTCTCTCTATTCCCAATTTTCCAGTGCCAGCACCGTGGGACTATGAACAGGGGGCGTCACACAGAGGTGTAGGAGGCGGCAGTGTGCGGGCGCGGAGGACGGGCCTCTAGTGGCTAGCTGGGCCATGGGGCCACGCCGAAGGGGCCACTACCTTGGCCGGAAACCGACGCGGCGTCTTTCCAGGATGGAGCAGGAGGGCCTCCGCCGTTGTTTCCTAGAAGATTGCAGGCGGCAGACCAACGAGCTAGCGCTCAGAGACGATGTACTCAACAAGTCTGCTGAAGAATGGCTTGGATGACATATCAAAATGTTGCTGCTCAGCGAATGATTTCTCTACGTTCTGGAGCTTCATGGCTGCACGTACGTGGAGAGATGTGGAGAACAATAAGAGAAGAGATGTGGAGAACAAGCGAAGATATGTGGAGAAGGAGGAGGTGTCAACAGAGACCCCTCTGGATGCCATCGGCCTTTATCACGATGAAGGTCTACTTAGCTGCCATTGCTGCCAGTGCTAGGCTTGCAAGTTTCTTGTTGAGTTTGGTCGGCAGGGCAGTGGAGAGGTAGGGGGTAAACTGAACATGCCAAACAGTTATGTGGTTAGTCAAAACTGTAGTGTTTGTATCTGAAGTCTAAAATACCGTAGTTTATCAATACTTTGGGTTTAACCATGATGCTTTCGTGGTTTTTTTTATGGACCGTGCTATGGCGTGACCGGTCGCGCCAGAGTAAGGACACGCGTACGGTTCACGATGCATCCTGCACTCCAAGACAAAAACACTCAAACACCTGTGACCTCACGACGACGTACACAGGCAAAATCAAGAGCATGTTGTGTAGAGTCTGCATGCATTCTAACTTTTGTAAAATTAAATTTCAAAATATTATAACTCTTAAACCATCTACTCAATTTACGATCCATTTTCACGGTTAGCTTTGTCTCGACGAGTTCTTCGAAACTAGATCCCATATTAGTATGTTTTAAAAACGTTTTTTCACCTTACAAGTTACCACCCACGAATATATGAAGTTGCCATCTTGTTAGCAATATGTTACCACGTGTTAACTTCATACAAAATATGATGATAACTTGCATTAAAATTACCATCCAATAATATATGAAATTGCACTCTCTTAATAATAAAATTACCATCAATTGTATGAATTGCCACCTTATTAGTAATAAAATTATCGTCCAATGATATAAGAAATTATCAATTTAATAGCAATAAAAACATCATATGGTAATTTCTTACATATTATGGTGGTCAATTGTGTACTAACTCATGGTAACAAAAAGGACTAAAAAAGTTCATCGAATAATCACGCGAAAAAAACACTACTTATAAGCCATGCGACGTGAGCAACAGAGACATGCATGTGTGTAAGAGTGAAATATATGCATGCATGAACATACTTTTGCCAAAATTTAAAACTCTGAAATGTTTTAACTTCTAAACCATGTATCCACAAGACTTTCGAAACTAAATCTTACATTGAAATGATTCCATAATGTTTAATTTTTTCAAAGCCACCCAATGGTAGATGAAATTACCACCTCGCCAGTAATAAATTATCATATGAAATCTTCATACGAAATAGAGTGGTAACTTGTGAGTTGCAGTTACCATGTGATAATATATAAAGTTGACACCTTGTTCGTAACAAGTTACCATGTGACAACCTAACAATGTAGGGTGGTAACTTGTGAACTGAAGCTACCATCATGTAATATATGAGTTACCATTGTTTATCAACAGAGTTGCCACATGGTAGTTTCTTTTTCAGTAGGATGGTAACTCGTGAATTATCCCTTGGTAACAAAGTTTTTTTTTATCGAAACATACCAAAGTGAGATCTAGATTTGATGCACTCGTCGATACGAAACCAATGGTGAAAATGGATTATGAATCGGACAGAAGGTTTGAGCTATAAAAAGATTTGAATTTTCAAAATCTATTAGTACAAGAACGTGTATGCATGCTTGTCAGCTTTGCATGTTATCCTACCCGTAGTGGTGGCATCTCCTTTGTTAAAACGGAAATCGTACGCGCGTAGAGACTAACCTCCGAATGTTTGCATTACGACGCCAGGTTGGACAACAGCGCCAATGAAAACGGTACGCGCGGAACAACAAAATAAAACACGTCAACTCCTTAAGATTTAAGTTTTTTTATACAGAAAAAATACCCTAGTTTTGGAAATACTCTAGTATTAAAACTAGAGTTTTTTTTAAGCAAACACCTAATCGTATACTCCCTCCGTCCAACAAAGGATGTCTCAACTTTGACTAAATTTGAATGTATCTATACACTAAGTCATGTCTAGATACATTCAAATTTTGAGAAACTTGAGACATCCTTTGTTGGATGGAGAGAGTATATTAAATCAAATTATATTTATAAATTGTAGTATTCACACAATAGTTCAAAGAAACGGGGAATCAAATTATTATTTTTGAACAATAAAGGCTCGAGTTTTATTTTTGTGCCTTGCAGTTCCCTATACGTGTATAAATGGTGTCGACTTTTTTTTAGCAAAGGAGCCTGGGCTTGCTTCGTGTTCGTACGAGAGAGGAATTGAGAGAATCTACAAGACGGGTGAAATGGCTTTTATAATGGCAACCAAAGTTTTGTAAAGAAACAATAAAAACAGGTTTATCAATATTTTGCCAGACATCAACCAAGCAATCTCTGCAGGAACCTCAAAAGGAAATTGGTGGGATTGGCTTCTCTTAAGAGGACGATCGCTCGTCAGCGATCACGAATCCTTTGGTTGCAGGAGGGGGACGCCAACACCCATTTCTTAAATCTCAAGGCCAGCCACCGGAGGCGAAAATTTTTCATCACCCTGCTCTCTGACAACGAGAGATCTGTCTCGGATCTGGTGGAGAAGGTGAATCTTGCTGATTCCTTCTTTGAGAATCTGATTGGTTCGGGGTTGGAGCGGCAGTTCATACTCGCTCTGGACGTGCTGCATGTGGGATTGCATGACCTGAGTGATCTGGAGAGGGAATTCTCCGAAGAGGAGGTTTGGGATGTGGTCAAGTTGCTTCCGGCTGATAAGTGTCCCGGCCCGGATGGGATCACTGGGGTATTTTTTCGTGCTTGCTGGGGCATAATCAAGGCCCATATCATGGCTTGTTTCCATGAGTTTTTTCATAAGAAATTGTGGGGTTTGCAGGCGGTTAATCAGGCGTTCATTACGCTGCTGCCAAAATGTCAGGGAGCTACAAACATCAAAGATTTTCGGCCTATTAGCCTTACTAGCAAAAGAACCCGTGCGTTGCTACGGAACAATGGAAAGTTGTATCAAAACGTCAAATTAAATGTTGATGTGTTTATAATATGTTTATTTTCGTGGGCTGCGTTGCTACGGATTGACAAACTCATGTGCAGGACATGAATGTTGATTTCGCGTTCGTTGTTTTGTATGAAAGCAGGTCAAATAGTAATTGGTTACTCAATGCATGGTATAAAATTGCAATCCACATATTCACTTAAACAATAAGCACCTGAATTGACTGACATCAACTTTAACTGCAACCGCCGTAGCCACATAAACGCCGTCATCGACATAAGGTCCGCCCAGGTGTGCTTCGCCGGCGAGCTGCACCCCTTGTCGCCGTTTGATGGCCCTCCAGATCTGCTCTTTTGATGGGCCTTACGTTTCGTTGACATTTTATCCCGCTCAAGGACACCCCAGTTCCAATGACGATGCCGTAGTCGAAAGGGGTCTCCGGGCTGGACGACGCCATAATGGCCTCGCATGATCTACGCCACACATAAGGGAGGTGAAGATTCAGAATCAAGACTGCTTTCCAAGATATAGGGAGCAGCATAATCTGGGTTCCTTGCCAGACTTCAAGTGGACTCGAGCCTGTAAGACATCTTAACTACTCCCTTTCTAATCAATCCAATAATCATTATTTTCCATTTGTTCATCAAACCCCAATTTTCAACCCTAGATTGTTAGCACGGACATGTTCGGACGATTGTTGCAAGACGATGGGCGACAATGGTCTAACTTCAACACCTCCGCCTAAAGTTGTGCTCATGATCTGCAATATGGTGTAGGATCTGCTACGTCTTCTGACACCACTGATTACTACCTTTTTGATTTCGTGGACTTAGACAGCCTCTCTACCGCTGCACGTATTGTTTTTGGGTATGTTATCGTATTCATCTACCAGCATCATGTATTTGTATTCACCTAGCTCTGACCAATTGACCAATCTATTTACGACACGTGTAGCACTTTGTTTGCGGGGCAGCTTCAACATAGGGCATTTGATTACATTCTTGTCATGGAGACATCCACGTCCTCGATCATTTCCCAGCTAAATGTTGTTGGGGTATTAGTGCCGGACTGGCAAAATCCAAGCCTCCAACGGGTCTATCTCCTTAGACAATTAGAACTAATCAACCATAATATAATACAAGTAATTTTCTGGGGCATTAGTTTCACGTTTTCCAAACCAGTGATGGAGGCAGCCCCCCCCCCCCCAAATGGCTTGTATATCTCTAAGTAAGGTTCATAGAATAATTCTAATGTATGTAAAATTAAGATTACTACATTCTGTCCGAAGTGTATTTTCTAACTTTGTTGATAAAATGCAGGATTTTTTTTCCAAATTAATCTAGAATGGATTGATGTAAACGGGCGAAAGGTCTTCATTGTGAAGCGATCCCCCCTCACCAAGGGTTAGATCTCTGTGCTTACTGTGCTAGTCCCTGGATCGACTCGCTAGCACACACAGTTTCACGATGTAATATCAAGATACAAAGGTCAAAAGTATATTACATCGCATTGATCCAGAATTTAGTAGTAACTTACATATTGCATAACCTCATGGGTTATCTCAAAAGAAAATAAAATCTTGCAGCGGAAGGCAAAAGATACAGGAGTCCCATAACAACTCCACAGTCGAAACATGTTGGAATGTAAACTCGCAACCCTAACAATTCGTACCTCACTCTTCACCTGGTTCACCTGCAACATTTAAACGTTGCAGCCACTAGGGGGTCAATACATTGAATGTATTGGCAAGTTCACCAAAGGGTTATAACAGAACCTATCAAGTACATGCAATATTTGGCAAGGTGGGGTTTTGGCTATTTGTATAAAAGCATCATTGTTCAATCATATCATTTTTAAACAAATAGTTTTAATTCTATTGGACACGGGGTAGAAACACCCATGCTCCTATTAACCTAGGCACATTGAGTAGAAACATCAATGCTCCTACCCAGTTCAAACCATTCATTTTATTAGGAAATTGGAATGACTGAGACTTTTCTTACAGCTCCAATATCTAGTTGCTCATAATTGTCCATAACCGGGGACACGGCTAAGCACTTAGTTTGACACTCTCGAGAGGTGGTACACTTTACCCACAAGAAATCGACGTGTTAATCCCTTGCTGTCCTCCAGGTGGAGTAGCAACGGCATCGATTACAGGAATTTTCAGAACATATTCCCCCAGACCACCTGAGGGACGCGCCCCCACCTACACTGCTACATACCGATGTCACCTCGGATCCGGGTTCATATTTCTTACATCCATCCTGGCAGAGCCCATAATACCATGTGGTTGTACTGGAAGCTACTAAACAGGAAACTAGTCCAGTCTCTGGTTATCCCGGGTGGCATCCCACATTGTGACGCAGGCGCTCCCCGAATCGCACGGGGAGACGACCATGGACGCTCCCAAATCACACGGAGAGACGACTCAGCGGGCCCCATAGAAATGGACCTAACGTCATGACATCCGAAAACTCAAAGCAGCCCACCCAGGATGGTTCATTGAATTACTTGTTTTGCCATACGCTAGGAAATTCATATTGTAATTCAATAGTATCACATTGTATTAATACCACCCTCGTATATTATCATAGCATAGCATTTTACTACTACGATGGCAATTGGTGGTAAGGTCATGACAAAGGTATCCTATACTAGTAGGATAGATCATAGCTAGCATAGATACAATAATAATCCTGACAATGCAACTAATAAAATCTAGTGCATAATAAAATAATAGGTGAATGATCAAAGTGAACTTGCATGATTAGTGTCTTTGTATTCTTCTTCTTTTCGATACTCACAGTTAGCGCACTCCGTATAATCTATCGCGAAGAACGAAAAGCAATAATAAATGATTATTCGAGAACTCCAAATCATAACTCCAAATAAAGAACCAAAATAATACGAAGTTTAAATTAAACAGTACCTAACTACTGTTAGGCTATCCTAGGCATAGATCTAAGAGGTAGGAATAAGGCTTGGGTTCTATCAGAGTTGAAACGGTGAAGTCAATGTTTGCTAACAGATACAATTTTCTAGGGGTCATGGGTTACTGTAAATTAACTTTGGAAGGTGTACAAAGTGGTCCAGAAATTAGAGTTTGGTGTACTCTAGTCACTACAGAAAGAATGAACTAGTTTGGAAATATGGATCAACATGTATGGGCTTTGGAACATTGCTAATCAATAAGATAGTGTTAACAGATACAAAGTTTGGTTGGCCATGGACTAATGTGGCTAAGTCTGGAATTTAAGTCTATAGGAACTGTTATAACTTAGATACTTTGGCTGTTTGGCAAATGGTGCTAAATGACAGAACATGAGATGAAAAGTATACTACTGTATAGTATTAAGATTGCACTTGCTAACCCAACAAGTCCCATCCCAAAAGGATCTACAGAGAAATACCTACTGGCTTGCAAAGCTGGCTAGTCTGATTCTGACAGATTAAAGATACTAACTTCTACTGAAAATGTACTGGTGCTAATGGCTTCAAAAGACAAAGGACCAATGGGATAAATTAAACTAGATCTAACAATATTTGAAAAGACACTGGTTTAACCTAAATAGGTGTTGTGAGTCAAAAGATACAGGCTTACAAAACAGGCTAATCTATAACAAAGTTTCTGTAACTAAAGGCTTAGAATTGGCCAAGTGTGGAAAACTGCTGGAGGTACTAACGATGCACTAGTGTGGATGAACTTGGAAAGTTGTTAAAATAGGTCTAGGATTTATATTTGGATTTGATCTTGACATGAAAGAAAGAATCATCTAATTTCAAGTAATGGATCACAAGATATAGGCTCCGGAAGATAGCTAACTGATGTGACAGTGTTAACAGATACGACTTTTGATTGAAGATGCACTTAGGTAGATGAATCCGAAATTGTGCAACAAATACACTAATGTGTATAACATGATCTAGTTGATGATCTACAGAAGGCTTGGAACCAAACGGATCAATGAAGCAATTTATATGAATTTCGAAAGGTGGCTAATCCAGAAACAGCATACTGCGAATAGCAATTTCCAACGAAGATGCCGTACTGAAGATCATGGAGACGGGGTATAAAATCTAGTCTGGTATAGAGAGGTGGACGTGCTCTAACTACAACAGAAATATTCGGACAAAAATGATACACTGATCAAAAGATATGGGCTTGTAAACATGGCTAATCAAAACTGCTGCGGCTGAAAAGTTGCTCACCGGAAAAGACACGGAGTTCGCCGGAGTTGAAGAAGGACGGCGATGATGTTGACCTAGGGTTCGGTGGGGCGGTGTAAGACGTTGAGGCGGACACCGTGACGCGGCTTGCACGGTCGTAGCATCTCCGGATGGCGACGTGCGGAGCTCCGGGCGCGGCTTTGGCATGAGGTCGGGGACGGCACGGCCAACAGCATCAAGAGGTCATGAAACCTTGTCACAAAGGTAGGTAACGGTCACATGAGTCTACCGGTGCAAAGAATCGGAGAACGGAGGTTCGGGGTGATCTCACCGGCAACAATTGTGGCGGTGACCGGCGGAGGAAGACGTCGACATAGCCGGCTGCACAGAGGTTTTTAGGCCAAATTTTCTACATGGGAAAGGGAGAGGAGAGGCAAAGGCTCAAAGTGACGCGCGTGGAATCCTTTTATAGTGGCCGAGGAGGGAGATCGGGCGTGGATGTCGACGGCCGACATTCGGGGCGCCTGTTTTGGAAACTGCGATAATTAGAGGAAACTTCAAATTGATTTCCTGAATGGATTCCCGGGATGATGAGGATTGATGGGGTGGTTTCTTTTTGGAGAGAGACGTGCGGAAAGGAAAGAAATTGAAGAAAGAAAATATGGAAAGAAAGGATTTCTTACGTGCAGAGGAGGAGGAGGAAGCACGAGCTCCTGGCTGGCTGGCGCGTTCGGTGGAGATGGGCCGGCCCAGTTGGGTCGGTCCATTCTCTTTTTTTTTTCTTTTTTTTTTATTAATAACTTTTGATTCCTAACTTGAAATAAGTCCAAATAAATTCCAGAAAATTTGTAAATTCAAATTCTCCAAAGTGTGAGCTTTTGGGACTTGAATCATTTCAAAAATAAAATAAGTAAAAATACTTTTGCTTATATAAATGTCATTTGAGCTTTATAAGTAATACCTAAAATAGGTTTTGAAATCTATTATGAAACCTTTGTTTCATAAATTAGTTTAAACTCCAATAAACATATTGGGTTGGCATATTTTGCACTAAAATCCTTCTTTAGCTAAATACCCCATTGGGTTGAACTCCAAAGAAGATCTCATAATAATTATACGGTTCAATAAAATTCCCTAATAGCTTTATAACACCAAATCTCAAATCATGTAAACCATCGCAGATGTTTCCAACTATATATATATTTGGGAAGTCACGTTATCCCACTCTCAACGACGGAATAAATGTTGGAATAACATTTGCACACAAGGATGTCACGTTATCCTCTTCTCGAAAACAAAATGAACACGCCAAAGCAAATATCGAGAGAAACATAGGTGAATCATTATATATGTTTTCCAATCATATACTTGGGAAAGTCACATTATTCCCTCTCTTTATCATTTAGATAAATGTTGGAGAACATTTCTAATCGATTTAAATATTCCAACGATGCTCTCAAATGGTCATGGCATCCAAATTGGAATCTTAGTGTGTTAATAAATCCTTCAGAAAGAAAATAGGATTTACTAGATGCGAATAATAGTTCGGCTAGAATCATAATATGCAAATGATTCCAAATAGAATACTTTGAACTTATGTAAATGTCCCAACCATGTTGTATAATTTGGATAGTCAAATTAATCCACTCTTTGTTGATTATTCAAACATGGTGTGGAAAAATTTAAATAAGTCCTAAAAATTTCAAATTCTTCGGAAATTCACAACCAAAATATTTCCGAAGCCAATATTTTCATTAAAATAATTATTTTATTCAACATTCCAGAATTGGAAAATTCTGGGATGTTACACATTGATAGCTCGGTGTTTAAACCATCACGACAATATTATACATTTGATGATTCGAGAATAACATTTGTGTTCCTTGCAGATGGGCCTTTGATTCATTTGACAATGCAGTGAAATCAAATGATATACTTATGTTTTTCTTAGCTATAACATTGAAGCAACATATGACTTATCTAATTTTTGGGCACCGTTACTATTGACACTTCATTTCCATCCATGCAACTATATTTTGCGGGCGGTGCCATCATGATTCTACAGCCGTGTAAATTATATGACTTACGTAAGTACAAAATCCTCCCGGTGTTGAATTAATAACTCATATTTCATATCTGCCTAGCAATTTCTATATTTCTATTTATATGTTGATGAATCAAAATATTGCATAGTCTGGTTTAGGATCACGGGTAACTTTACTCGGAGGTTAGTAAATCTGCTCTATGACTGTAAGGTCCTCGATCTATTTCTTCTATTTGGACCATCGGTTGTTTCTAAACTAATCAACAATACACAAATATTTTTCAAATTCTAGATCTGTTAAGACACTCATAGAAATGCGCTAGCTCCAGGCAAACATCACACATGATCTCCACATCTGATATTGCTACCATACTTATCTTTCGCATCATGTTGCACATCTAGGTAGTATTCGAAGGATTTGCGCGCCTTCTCGCGCCGCTAAATAAAGACTTTTTAATTTTCCCGATGATGTTATCAACAGATGTGTATTTTTTTTTAAAAACATGTTTACCTTCATTCTTACACGTATATCGCAATTCTTAATTAGATACACCATATTGCATAAGGACATACGAGTAAGTCAAATTAATTAAAAAAACAAATAGAAACATCAAACGACTCTTAAAAGAAGAAGCAGATCCAACAACATGAAATGATATTTTCTCCATGACAGCCGTAAGTAAATTATGGAATATAATGACCCTGTAATCTCAATCGTATTCGTTTCAACCAGTAAAATGCAATTTGCAACTTATTATATCTAGAAAGCTTTTGAGTATATTTAGGCATATAAAGATTTCAAAATACTTGTGCAAAATAACTCCCAGCTGTAAGAAGTTCTTTCACCTCACGCACATAGGTATATGGGTAGGTGGTTATTTGTGCGCATAAGCGATTGCACTTGTATTGCAAACCATTATTTATAGAAGCACGAGGTGGTGCCGGCTAAGCTGACCACTAGTTCTAGAAGAACCTACAAGCTGCTACAGGTTACTGTCTTAATACCTAAGCAAGACATACTAGTTCTAGAAGAAAGTATCCAATAAATCTGTCTCCGAGGCAGCGTTAGAACCGAACAAAGAGAGATATGTCTTTAGAAATTTAATGGCCCCTTTTTTCTCAGGAAGGCTGCCCGGGAAGCGGTGAATCCCGGAAGCCTGCCTCGACGAGACGGCATTTGGCGAAGTTAAAGCCGAGGGCCGGGTACAAGCTGTTCCCGGGAACCCCGGTCCCGGGAAGCCGAAGGAACGCCTCCCGGCAACTACCAGGTGCGCTAGCCGGGAGGGTGCACCCCAGCAACGCGCGCTCAGGCATGCAGGCGGGACCTGCAGAACAGTGAAGACAGGACAAGACGGCGGGCGCAATGCATTTAATGCACCGACAGGAGTCTTATCGACAGTCCTAGTCTTGCTGAGCAAGACTAGGGCGACTACCCTATGAACCATTTCTTTTCTTCCGTGTACAGTGGACTGGGCGCTGCATGGTGTCTAGCATGGATGAGTAAAAATGTATTCCATGCGGCCGTGACACGCGTCTAGGAAACGTGTCACCCTGCATGCATAGGCACCTGTGGTCTTCCCTTGTCTATAAAAGGAGGATCAATGCCACCGGTCAAAGGATTCAGCTCGGTTCCAACCCTAAGTGATTAGAACACAGCACAGCGTTCACTTAAGTAGCCAGCCCGGAAACTCCACGGGTGATCTATACGCACTCAAACTTGTTAATATAACTCAAAGCAGGACGTAGGGTATTACACCTAAGGGTGGCCCGAACCTGGGTGAAACTCGTGTGTCTACACCTCGTGTCTATCGCCACACCGGCGATCGCCGGAGCAATCACCTCGCACTCCACCGAACCAAAAAGGGGGTGCTCGGCATCCCCGGTGCCGGAGACCGTGCTCCGACATCTGGCGCGCCAGGTAGGGGGGCGTGCAAAAAGCTTCGGGTGACCGCCGGCGTCATCGTTGTCAACACTGGTTTCTTCGCCTATGACATCTTCAATGACTAGTTCGCCATGCCGCCCAAGAAGGCAGACGAGCCCCGGGTCGACTTGCGCGACACTCTCGCCATGCGCACTCAGTCCCCTGACGCTGCGCGGGCGTCACAAGCACAAGGGGACCAGGGGTCCCCTCCACAGCACAGCAGCAGTCGCAACTGCCACCTCTGCCTCCTCGACCGTCGGCAGACAACCGGCCGAGGGGGCCTGCGGCTCCTAGCGCCGGAGCCAGCCTCGCAAGCGGCCACAATGCCGCACGCACCGGCAAGTGAGTCCACTGGAAGGCCGAAGACGCGCAGCGGCAACTCCGCCATGAGCACAGCGCGTCGCGTACGACGCCGATGCAGTCTCGCCCCACTCACTCGAGGGCACCAGGTAACAGGGCGGAGGGCAGCCGGTCAGAGAATCGGCAGCCTCCCGCCCAGACCCCGGCAGAAGCTATCATAGCCACGCGTGTCATGGTGCGCTACGAGCCAGTGCAAGGCACGCCGGCGCACAAAGCATGTAGCGCGGAACTAGACGCGCTCCTGGCACTCGCCGCCCAGCAGCCGCAAGGCGAGGGCGCCTCGGCTGGTTCAGGCCGGGGCCCGAACTCGGGACACGGAGACGCGCCCCGCATCTCAGGACACGGAGAACACCCTCCCCCGGTGGGAGGGCAAGGAGGCAAGGATCCCGTGGGCCCCTCGGATTCGTCACCGACTGTTACACGGGGTGACGCGCGAGGCGTCCTGAACGCCCACAAGCAGGAAGACCGACGCCTGCGCTTGGAGCGCCGGCGTCGGCGTGAAGCAGAACGCCAGCGCCCAGAGGAGCAGGAAGATGCTCCCATGGGCGCCGAGGACGGCTGCGCCGCATTCACTCGCGAGCTGCGCCGGGTGACGTGGCCCCGCAAGTTCCGAGCGCCGACGCTCGGGATATACGACGGGACCGTGAATGCCACAGACTTTCTCCTGACCTACACGTTGGGCATGCACGCCATTGGCACCGACGACAAGGTCAGGGCCAACTGGTTTCCGATGGTTCTCAAAGGATCAGCAAGGACTTGGTTGCTCAACCTGCCCGCTGAGTCCATAGCCTCCTGGGTTGACCTGCGCAAGCAGTTTGTGAACGCGTTCCAGGACGGCTACAAGCGCCCGGGAACCATGGCGGAGCTGCACACGGTCGTGCAAAAACTGGGGGAGACGTTGCGGGACTTCACCAACAGGTTCTCCAACCTCTCCTACTTCATCCCTGAGGCGGAACCGGCCGCCATCATCAACACGCACGCCATCAACGTCCGGGACCTGAAGATGCGTGAGAAGCTCAACACGCACCGGATCCGGACCACAAGGGATCTCTACGCTCTCGCGTACAAGGGCGCGATGGCCGTGGAAGGGCGCTTGGCGCCCGAGCTTGCCATCAAAGCAAGTGCTTGCCGCAGAGCCGGGGGCTCCCCAGAGGCCCACCAAGAAGGCGGCGTCAGCGGGAGCTTCGGGGAGCAAGCCGGCAGCGGCCGCGCACTGCCCCATTCACACCAACGCCCCCCACGACGCGCATGGCTGCCGCACTCTCCAGACCATTAAGGAGAAGCGCGAGCAGTGCCACAAGCAGCGCCGCGCTGCCGGGGCTTGCTTCAACTACGGGGACAACGGGCACCTCTCCTGGGACTGCCCGAACAACCCCCGTGGCCGAGCAGGCCGGGGCACAGCCGGCGGCGACGAAGGAGAGCCCGCGGGGGGTCGCAGTCAGGCCCGAGGCGGCAAGGAACGGCCTCTCCGGGGACACGACAAGCCTCGCGCTGAGCAGCGTGAGGATGTCTACAGCGACGCCGACGCCGACGAGCCCGGCTTCCAGGAGCCTCGCGACGTCGCGTGCATCCATGGGGGAGCATATGCTCTCACGTCTCACGCTGCCGTGAAGCGGCTAACGCGTGAGGTCTGCGCCCTCCTCCCCAGCGTGCAAGCGCAGCAGCCGTTGAGGTGGTCGCATGTGTCGATCACCTTCAACTCGGACGATCACCCGATCCGTCCCTTGGGTTCAGGGGTGCTCCCCCTCGTGGTGTCGCCGATCATAAACAACGTGACGGTGACCATGGTACTGGTGGAAAGCTGGGCAAGTCTCAACCTGCTGTCCGCCAAGCTGGGGGAAAAACTTCAGCTGCCCCTGGAGCAGATGAAGCCCACCAACCCGTTCCGAGGGATCAACCTCGAAGTGTTGCAGCCCATGGGGCGAATCACGCTCCCGGTGACCTTCGGTTCCCGGGAAGCGTTCCGGACTGAGTACATCATTTTTGATGTGGCTCACACCCCGTTGCCGTACAACGGGATCATTGGTCAGCCAGCGCTGATCAAGTTCATGACGGCAACCCATTGCGCCTACGGCGTGATGAAGATGCCGTCAACGTACGGCGTTCTCTCCATCAAGTGCGACATGAAGGATGCTGCTTGGTGCCTGGGCCAGGTCGTAAAGACCTCCGCAGTGGCAGATCCCGGCGACTACGGTGTTGCCGGGAACGAGGATCCACTTGCGGGTGAACACCCCGCACAGAAGAAGGCGCGAGCCGCTCCCGGGCAGGATGCCGGGGGCAGCTCCAGCTCCAGCCCGCGTGTAAGCAAGGGGACGAAGCTGAAGGAGGAGGCCACCAAGGTCAAGAAGGTGCCCCTGCATGACGGCAACGAGGCACGCACCGTCTCCATCGGTGCGAGCCTCGGCGACAAATAGGAAAGCGCCCTCGTTGCCTTCCTCCGGGAGAACTCTGACGTGTTTGCTTGGGAGCCGTCAGATCTTCCTGGAGTCCCTAGGGAGGTGATCGAGCATCGGCTGGCGATGCGGCCAGACGCGCGGCCCGTCAAGCAGAAGGTTCGCCGGCAAGCACAAGAACGCAAAGACTTCATCCAGCAGGAAATGGAGAAACTCAAGAACGCCTGGGCGATCAGGGAAGTGTTGTACCCTACTTGGTTAGTAAACCCTGTTGTAGTCCCTAAAGCTAGAAATAAATTGCGCATGTGTGTACATTTTACTTATCTTAATCGTCCATGTCCTAAGGACTCCTTCCCTGTACCCCGTATCGATCAAATAGTAGATTCTACAGCGGGTTGTGAGTCTTTGTGCTTCCTATACGCCTTCTCTGGCTACCATCAGATCAAGATGGCAGTCGAAGATGAGGAGAAAACAACGTTCATCACCCCGGTTGGCTGCTACTGTTACACGTGCATGCCTTTCGGGTTGAAGAACGCGGGCTCGACATTTTAGCACGCCTTGCACGAGTGTCTGGGACCCTAGCTAGGCCGAAATATCGAGGCCTACATGGACGATATCGTCGTCAAGTCGCGGCGTAGGGACTCGCTTGTCGACGACCTGCACGAGACGTTCAACAACCTCCGCAGGATCAAGCTCAAGCTTAACCCTAAGAAGTGCATGTTCGGTGTGGACTCGGGACAGTTGCTGGGCTTTTTGGTCTCTCACAGGGGAATCGAAGCCAACCCATAGAAGATCGAGGCGATCGAGAAGATGGAGGCACCCCGCAAGGTTAGAGACGTCCGGCGCCTCAACGGGTGTGTTGCGGCGCTTGGGCGTTTCATCTCAAGGCTGGGCGAGCGAGCCTTGCCTTTCTTCAAGGTGATGAAGAAGAAGGGTCCAATCAGTTGGACCCCCGAGGCGGAAGCAGAGTTCCAGGACTTGAAGAGGCACCTAAAGTCGCCGCCGGTCCTCATCGCCCCCAAGCCAGGCGAGCCGTTGCTGCGCAGTGACGGACCAGGTAGTGAGCTCTGTGCTCGTTGCCGAGAGGGAAGAGCAAGTCCCCGGGGCTGAGACAGAAGGGCCGGGGGCTCCCGACGAGCCTAAGGAACTCCCGGCTACCTCCTCTGCCCCTGGATCCGAGGGACAGCCCACGCAGGCCGTCCCCCGCAAGTGGCTAGTGCAGCATCCCGTGTACTTCGTTAGCACGGTGCTGCGCGATGCCCGGGTACGGTACCCGCAGGTCCAGAAGCTTCTGCTTGGGATCCTGCTCGCTTCAAGGAAGCTGCGCCATTACTTTCAGGCGCACAGCATCACGGTGGTGTCGGGGTTCTTCTTGGAGAGGGCCCTCACCAACCGTGAAGCCACCGAAAGGGTGGCCGAGTGGAAAATGGAGCTGGCGGAGTTCGGGCTGCATTTTGCAAACACCAAGAGAATCAAGAGCACCGCTCTCGCTAACTTCGTCACGGAGTGGACATCGACAAGCATAGAGGAAGAAGAGCCGGAAGCGAGCCTTCCCGACAGATTGGACGAAGGGTACTGGGTCATGTACTTCGACGGCGCCTTCTGCTTGCAGGGCGCCGGTGCCGAAGTGGTGATCGAGTCGCCCACTGGAGACCAGCTCAAGTTCGTGATACAGCTCGACTTCGCCAACTCCACCAACAACACGGCAAAGTACGAGGGACTGCTTGCCGGGCTGCGCGCGACAATCGCCCTCGACATCAAGCGCTTGGTTGTTCGCGGAGACTCCCAACTCATGATCAACCAAGTAAACAAGGACTACGACTGCCCTCAGATGGCAGCGTATGTGGAGGAAGTGTGAAAATTGGAGTTCAGGTTCAAAGGACTTCGATTTGAGCAGATAAAGCGCAAGGACAACTTTGTTGCGGATGAACTGTCCAAATGGGCAGCGGAACGCAGCAAGGTGCCTCCTGGGGTGCTCGTGCAGAGGCAGTCAAAAAGCCCTATGTTGACCCCAAGACAGTTGTCGGGGAAGCCCCTCCGGCAACTCAAGGTGACCCTGCAGCTGCAGGGGATTATGCCGCCAAGTTGGTGGCATATACTAGCCGGGAGCCACCACCCTGTGGGACGGATATTATTCGCTACCTCAGGGACGGGACCCTCTCGGAAGAAGACATTGCCGCGGAGCGAATAGCCCGGCAAGCTAAGATGTACGCCCTGGTGGACGGAGAACTCTACCGGAGGCGTCCTAACGGAGTCATGCTCCTCTGCATGCCCTAGGAGGAAGGGCGCGCGTTGCTGGAAGATATACATCGAGGCACATGCTCACACCATGTGGCCTCCATGGCACTAGCTGGGAAAGCGTTCCAGCACGGCTTCTACTGGCTGATAGCACTAGCCGATGCCGAACAATTAGTCAAGACCTGTGAAGCATGCCAGTTTCACGCCAAGAAGAGCAACCACCCCGCGCAAGCCCTGCAAGTCATCCCGTCCTCGTGGCCGTTCGCGGTCTGAGGGCTGGAAATCGTCGAAAAGCTACCGAGAGCAGTTGGCGGCTACGAGTACCTACTCATGGCCATAGACAAGTTCTCAAAGTGGATCGAGGTGGAGCCTGTCTGAGCCGTCACGGCGCAAGCGGCCATCGAGTTCTTCAAGGGCATTGTGTGCCGGTTTGGTGTGCCTAACGGCATTATCACCGACAACGGCACGCAATTCACTAGTGCGGTGTTCCAAGCTTACTGCGAGGACATGGGCACTAAGATTCAGTTTGCCTCTGTTGCTCATCCGAGGAGCAATGGGCAAGTTGAGCGAGCCAACGCAGAAGTGCTGCGGGGCTCAACACGAGAACCTTTGACAAGCTCAAAGGCCACGGGAAACACTGGGTTGAATAACCCCAGCCCGTGCTGTGGTCACTGCGGACCACACCGAGTCGGGCGATGGGTCAAACTTTGTTTGCCCTCGTCTACGGGGCAGAAGCTGTGCTGCCCCTCGAGCTCAAGTATGGGTCATCTCGGGTACGCGCGTACGGCGACAAGAGCTAACACACACAGAGGATTGATGTCGCACCCGTGGCACCCGGGGCGCCACCGCTGCGCGACGCGGAGGCCACCTTGCTTGGTCCCCGGAAGGATCGCACCCCGGACAGCTCCGCGCGAG
This sequence comes from Brachypodium distachyon, assembly GCF_000005505.3. Taxonomy (NCBI): domain Eukaryota; kingdom Viridiplantae; phylum Streptophyta; class Magnoliopsida; order Poales; family Poaceae; genus Brachypodium; species Brachypodium distachyon. Next base: position 66,239,847 of record NC_016131.3, on the reverse strand, counting down.
ATGCCCGGCAAGTCGCCAGCCCGGCAGGGCTAGCCGGGTTGCGGGGGTTTGCCTTGCGGGGCAGCAGGAGGAATCCCGCCTGGGCACTTCCCGGGAAGTTCACTTGCCGGGAGAGTGTTCCCGGGCACAAGCAACCGTTGCGAAGGCAAGGGCGAGCGAGAGAAACAGCGGCGCCACATGGCGCCTCAGCGGGCACGCCGCGCGCAGGTTTCGTCAGGACGAGGAGTGAAGCACACGCCAGCATTTAATGCTCCAACCAAAAGGGAATTCCCTGTCCTTTCAGCCAACAGTGACCCGTCTGGGGTAAATTTCAGGTTCCTAGACCCCTAGCTGTAGGGCTACTTGGTTTGCATGCAAGCCAGCGCACCGAGGGGGAGCTGCCCTAGCTCCCTGCTCGCCATTTGTCACCCATGCACCGTGGCACATGTGGCATCCCCTTCAGTATAAAAAGAGGACCCCCGCCAACGGTCAAAGGGTTGGATCAGTTCTCAGTTCACTACTAGCAAGAGTCCAAAGCAGCAAACGATACTTACCCGAAAAGAGAGAGTGCCCGGAGACTCCCCCCGGCAACCTGTAAACCCCGATTCTTTGGCTAATAACAAAACTCAGAAGCAGAACGTAGGGTTTTACACCTCAGGGTGGCCCGAACCGGTGGCATTGGTCCTCCTTTTATAGACAAAGGGATGCCACAGGTGCCTATGCATGCAGTGTGACACGTTTCCTAGACGCGTGTCACGGCCGCATGGAATACATTTTTACTCATCCATGTTGGACGCCATGCAACGCCCAGTCCACTATACACGGTAGAAAAGAAATGGTCCGTAGGGCAGTCGCCCTAGCCTTCCTCAGCAAAACTAGACCTGCCAATAAGACTTCTGTCGGTGCATTAAATGCACTGCACCCGCCGTCTTGTCGTGTCTTCAATGTTCTGCGGGTCCTGCCTCCATGCCCGAGCGCGGGTTGCTGGGTGCACCCTCCCGGCTAGCGCACCTGCTAGTTGCCGGGAGGCGTTCCTTCGGCTTCCCGGGACCGGGGTTCCCGGGAGCACCTTGTAGCTGGAGAAGGCGTCTAGAAAGCACAAAGACTCACAACCCGCTGTAGAATGTACTATTTGATCGATACGGGGTACAGGGAAGGGGTTATTAGGACATGCATGGTTAAGATCAGTAAAATCTACACACATGCGCATCCCTCTGCGCTTGTCGCTAAGGGTGTTCCCACCATCGCGGCCCTGCCACATCTCTTATGAAACGACACCAGAAATGGTGATGCAGCAAGCGAGGGGCGTCGCGAAGATGCTGTGGTGGTGCATGCCTCCGCGCATGCCGCTGGAGGGTGCACTGTCACAGCGTCCTTGCCACGGCTCTCAACAAGGTGCTCCAAGAGCAAAAATAATGGGAAGCTAAGTATCTCATTTTGGGTCCTTGGTTTTTCCTTTAGCAATGCTGGCTTGCTGAGGTAAGCTCGGTCCCCGTGTTGCCGGAGCGTGGGAAGGACGCTTGCGGGGTGAGAAAGCCCCCCACACGTGGCTCGCGGGTCCGTTCCGGAGGCGTGCGCACTGGGGTAATTAACCCGCAGGCGGAGTGACCAGCCGCTGCCGTTTGGTACTAGGTCAGCACCGCGGGTCCGTCCCGGGTCCCTAGTCTGGTCAAGCATGTAGTTGGCGAGCCCCGGCATACGCAAGTCCAAAGCACGAGAAGGACAGAGCCCCTCCCCGGCAAGCTAGTCTTAGGCAAAGAACCAAGTAAAAATAGCATCGGATATATATCGAAGCTTGAGCCAAACGAGTTGCAGAGTAACACTGATAATGAAAAGGGAAAGCTAACATAAAAAAGCTCTAAGGCGCCACGCGCCACTTGCAGGAAAATAAAAAAGGAAGGAAACTATGTGGGAGGTGCTCCCGGGGCGGCTGTGTCGGTGTCAGGGGCACCCTCTGCATCGGGGGCTTCCCCGGCAACCTCCTCAGCAGCGGCTTCGTCTTCGTCGATCTTGCCCTGCATCCGCGCCACCATCTCGTCCACGACGCCCTGCACCGCCTCCCGGTGGGTCTTGGCCTCTTCCTCGTCCGACCAGGCGCCGAAGACCGACTCGAACGGGAAGTCGGGCCGGGCGGAGTGGACCCGGGTGAGAATCTGCCCGGCTACCTGCTCGGCCGCAAGGCCGACTTGCCGATCCCCGAAGGCCGTCACATAGCTCTGTAGGCTGCTCAGCCGGCTGACGAAATCTGCGAAGAACAAAGTGAAGCTCCCCATGTCTGTCCCGTCGAAGGAAGCCACAGGGACGGCGAACCCCTGCAGCGCCTCCACCGCCGAGTCGGCCAGCTTCTTCAGCCTGGCCACCTCCCCTATCCCGCGGGCCCGCAGCTCGGTGCACGCACCGCGAGCTTCCTGGGCCTGTAGCTTGTGCTCGCGGCATTCGGACTTCAGCCTACCGATCTCCGACGCCTTCTTGGTGTTGTCGTCGTCGACCAGCCGGAGTTCCTGCCGCACCGTTTCTAGCTCGCCCTGAAGGGACGAGCTAGCATCTTGGGCGGCCTTGAGCTGCCCCGCAAGCTCGCGCTCCCAGGAGCGGGCCCGGTCCTGCAGCTTCTTCTCCCGACGCGCGGAGGCTTCGGCTGCTGTTGCAGCCGCCGTCTCCAGCTCTCCGACCTCGTGGCGGAGACGCTGGATCTCCAGGGAATAGCCGGACAGTAAGTCCTTCTTCTCCCGGAGACGCCCTTGGAAGGAGTACAGGGCCGCCTGGTGCTCCTCCTCGCTCTTGGCGTGTGTGGCCTTTACCAGCTCGAGCTCCCGCTGGTGCTCTTGCTGGAGATCCCATAGCTGCTGGAGGACCCGCGCCTCTGGCACCCCTTGCACAATAGGCGCTACCACGGCTTGCCACGCCTGCTGGAGCTCCTCCCGGAGCCGCCACAGCTCGGTGCACTGCTCCTCCGCCTCCCGTCGCGCCGCGCCCAGTTCCGCCACTATGCGGGTGTGGTGCTGCTGCGCGTGGTTGAAGAAATCGACGAACATCCGCTGTTGCTGCTGAATGTTGTCGATCAATTGGTGTCCCTGCTGGAACACGCAGGGGTCGAAGGTGATCCGACCCCAAGTCCGCCCGGCGAGCTCCCCTGCCCTCGGGCTGAAGGCGGCTCCGGCGGAGGAGGAGGACCCCGCCACGACCGTCTGCGACCCCGAGGGCGCGTCGGGATTTGATGGCGCGGCCCCGGCCTGACCGAGCCCCGCTGCTCACTGCTCGTCCGAAGGGGCGAGCTGGGGGCTCGAGGGCTTCTCTAGAGCACAACCGCCCGCCCCGGCTGGCGGGGGCTGCTCTGTGTCGCCCGCCTCAGACAGCGCCCCCTGCGTGGCGTCGCCTGTGGTAGCAGTCACGGCCCCGGCAGGCACCATGACCGATTGCTGAAGAGCTCCGACGGAGGCAACCTCCGCCGGAGCTTCGTCGTCGACCTCGCCAGTGAAGTCGATCACCCGCACCTCTGTAGACGCGGGCGCAGCCGGAACCCCTCCGGCGGCTGCACGAACGGCACTTGCGTCAAGCATGGGGATCGCTCCACCACTCCTTTTCGATCTTCTTCCCCGACCGGACGATGAATTCGGACTTCATCTGATCGCGGGCGCGGAATACCGCCCCCGACGACATCGCCTTCGCATTGTCAATGCGGGGGTAGAAGTAGTGGCGGAAGAGCCCCACCGACGGCATCACCCGCACGAACGCTTCGCAGAGGAACTAAAGGTGGCGAGGAGGAACAACGACGTGGGGTGAAGCTGCGCCACCCGTAGCTGGTAGGACTCCATCAGCGCGTGGAGGAACAGCGAGAAGGGCGCCACCAGGACGGTGAGGAGGAAGCGCGCGAACACCCGGAAGTCGTTGTCCTGGTGCTCGACGCCCGCTGGGAAGATCAGCGTCTCCCCGTGCTCGTTGAAGTTGGAGGCGACGGCGTGCCGGACCTTCCCCAGCGCCTCGCCGTTGTAGCCAGGGCGGAAGAAAGCGAGCGTGGCCCGTAGCTCCCGCTTCTTCTGGTCCTTGGCGGTGGCTGCCTTGATTGCCGCCTCGCTCTTGCTGGCCGTGGCTTTCTTCGAGACCTGCGCCTCCTTCCCCTTTCTGGTGGTGGGGGGCGCCATGGGGATGAAGGCGAAAGCTAGCAGGAGTGCTGGGATGCGAGATGTGGAAGGGGATGAAGACGAAGGCTGTGGGGGCAGATTGTTTTCCCCCTTTTGGCAACTGTAAGAGCCTTATAACATCCGGCCGTTAGGTAACGGCCGGTTCCGTACCCTACGATTGCGCGGGGATAACTCCTAATCATTAGGAGTAATGCGCGGAGTGGCCTTAACTTCCCTATTTAGTGAGGGAGTTAGGGCAGAAATCACGCGCCCACTACTCCGTCTGTAACGGCGCTGTACACGGGGCAGCGAAGAGACGCGGGGGCGCTGTTGATCTGCTCACTGGGCCCTACCCTTGAGGCGGGGGCCTGCGCTCGGGAACCCCTTATCCCGGCAAGTCGCTCCTCGGGAAGCGCCCAACGCACCCGGGAACCTCCCCCCAGGAAGCGGCTTCCCGGGAGGTGCCCAGACGGGAATATTCCCCGAAGCCCCGCTAGCCCTTCCGGGCTGGTAGCTTGCCGGGCTGCTCGTAGCCGCTGCCCGGGATGGAACCTTCCCGGGAACTCAGGGACAGGGCCCACGCATCGCGCAGCGGTGGTACCCCGGGTGCCACTGGTGCGACAGTAGCCCCTGGCTGTGGGCCGGCATCACCTGTTCCCGGATGAGTCATCCCCAGGTTGGTTGCCGGGCTACGCCCTCAACCGACGTGTGGGCCCCGTCCTCGAGTTCCCGGGAAGTTTCCATCCTGGGCAGCGGCTACGAGCAGCCCGGCAAGCCACCAGCACGGAAGGGCTAGCGGGGCTTCAGGGAATATTCCCGCCAGGGCACCTCCCGGGAAACCGCTTCCCGGGGGGAGGTTCCCTGGTGCGTTGGGCCCGGGCGCTTCCCGGGGAGCGACTTGCCAGGATAAGGGGTTCCCGGGCGCAGGCCCCCGCCTCAAGGGTGGGGCCCAGTGAGCAGATCAACAGCGCCACACAGACGCGTGGCGGGCGTGGGGTGCGCGGCCCCACCAGGGCAAGGAGTAAGGCGCACGGCTCATTAAATGAGCCGACAAGAGGGGTGTTATCCGTCCAAATCAAGTAAACAGTGGCTGTCCAATCCTACTCTAGGGTTTTAGACCCCTAGCGGCGGAGGTGGCGTCCATGCGTGCCACCAGCTCACCGGGGGGAGTTGTATGCCTCTCCGCTCGACACTTGTAGCCCACGCACCATGGCACCTGTGGCATCCCCTTGAGTATAAAAGGAGGACCCTCGCCAGCAGTCAAAGGGGTTGTTGGTTCCAGGTGGGAGGTCCGGAGTTTCCACGTTCGCAAGGTTTGTTAGTTCAGGGTAGCAAGTAGCGCTACCAAGGAAAGAGAGAGAGCCCGGGGACCTTCCCCCGGCAAGGTGTAAACACTTGCTGCATAATCAATAACAGTTCAGACAGGCAGGACGTAGGGTTTTACACCTCCGGGTGGCTCGAACCTGGGTAAAAACGTGCGTGCATGTGTCCTTTGATTAGCGCGCACCCCTAGTACATCATTTTGTCGGCCCCACAAGGCCCATCGGCCGTGCCGGCGATCACCGGGGCGAACCCCGACGCCCCTGCCGAACCTAAAAGGGGGCTGTGACCGCACGCCCCCGGTGTCGGAGCACCGTGCGACGACATCTGGCGCGCCAGGTAGGGAGCGCGGGAGTAGAGCTCGCCAGTGATCGCCGGCAGCAGCATTTGCATCGACGTCGGCTTCTCCTTCTTCGCCGACGAGACCAGCCACCATGCCCCCCAAGCAGGCTGGTGATCCTCTGATAGACTCGCGTGAGGCCCTAGCGGCGCACACGCGATCGCATGACGTGCGACCCGAGTCGGGGGCTCAGGAAAAACCAGAGCCCTCAAGACTGCAGCAATCACAACTGTCTCCCCCGCCTCCTCGGCCGTCTGCCGACAATCGGCCGAGGGGACCGGCTGCCCCCAGTGCCGGGGCCAGTCGCGTGAGCGGGCATGGTGCCGCCCGCGCCGGCCAGCGAGTCGAGTCGCGGGCCGAGGATGCGCAGCGACAGCAGCTCCAGGAGCATACCGCATCGCGAGCAACCCCCGGGGGCTCGCACCCCGCGCATCCAGAGGCGTTCGGGGCCAGAGCGGAGAGACGTCCTTGCCGAACCTAAAAGGGGGCGGTGACCGCACGGCCCCGGTGTCGGAGCACCGTGCGACGACAGAAGGGTTGCGCCAAGGGGTCCTCCACGATCCACCACTCGTCGCAGAGTGGGAGATCCCGGGCTCCCGGGTTCGGGATCCCGGCATGGAGCGGGTGCGCTCCAAGCGGGGGCAGCCGGTAAGGTTCGTTCTCGTCGGTGATACCCTTCACCCAGAACTGCACTTCCTTTGGGAGGAGGTCCGTGCGCTGCAGCCGGGGCCGGCGAGCCACATCCGTGTCCGTGACCCCAGCCTCACGGAGCGCCTTGATCTTCGCACAGATTGGGGCCAGCTCGTCGTCCTTCTGGTCGCGGAGCGTCCAGTCGTCAGAGCCCTTCGGAGGCCCGAGGGGCTCCTCGTGGAACTCCTGGAGCTCATCGCTGCGCACCCAGCACCAGTCGCGGCGCCACTCGTGCTCGATCTTTTTTTCCCCAACTCGATGAATTCCGATTTGATCCTGTCCCGGAATCGGAACACTACCCCCGAGGACAGGGGAGCCTTCTTCTCCGCCCTCGGGTAGTAGTAGTGGCGGAATAGCGCCACCGACGGCATCACCCCCACGAACACTTCAAAGAGGTGTTGGAAAACAGCCAATGTGAAGAACGACGTGGGATGAAGCTGCGCCATGATGAGCCCGTAGGTCTCCATAATGGCTGAAAGGAAGTAGGAGTGCGGCGGTACGAACCCGGCAAGGATGAACCTCCCGAAGATCCGGAAGTAGTGCCCGTCGCGCTCCGCACCGACGGGAAGGACCCGCGTCGGCCCGTGCTCATTGTGCTTGGTGGCCAGCACCAAGACCAGCTTGTCGACTCCCTCCCCGTTGTACCCGGGGGAGAAGAAAGCAAACTTAGCCTGCATTTCCTCCTCCTTCCGGGCCCTGTCCGACAGCTCCTTCTTGCCAGCCTTTTCGCGCTTTTCCCCTTTCCTGGTGCTCCCCTTGGGACGGTTCTAGCCCTTGGAAGACATCGGCGGAGGTGGAGAGGAGATTTGGTCGGAGTTGGGGCGCGGGGAGCTTGGGAGGAGGTAATGGCAGGAGCGAGAGAGAATGGGGAGTGCCCGCCGCCGGCCTTGGGTATTTATCGGGGCTGGCGAACTGCAACGGACACCCCCACGATCGGCAATAAAGAGTCCTAAAGAATCGGAGATTAAGAGGGGGGGTGCACGACGTGGCCTTAACTCTCTGGTGATTAAGGGAGATAAGGCACGAAATCGTGCGCCCGACCGCTTCGCTCGCAGAAGTGGAACTCTAAATGCGGCCCGCGAAGCCGGGTGCCAGGGGTTTTTCCCTTTGGGACCCACGCGTCGGATAGGGCGTAGCCCGGCAACCGATCGAGGATAGCACTTGCAGGGAGCTTCAAGGCTGCCGGCCCACGCCCGGGGGCTACTGTCGTAACAGTGGCCCGCGGGGTCCCACTTATACAAAAATATGGGTTGAAGTGAGAGATTATTTAGATTGGAGTAAGATCAAAAAGATTTTTTTCGACCGGAAATAGTAGGAGACACTCCTAGTGTGGTTTATTAATACTAATAATAGGTTACAATTTACATATTTACAGACAGGGACATGCCCCTGTTTATTCTAAAAAAAGGCCTATCAAAACAGCAAAACGAGAGGAAAGGGATTGAGGCACCCTAAATCCAAGAAGAGGATCAGCTCTAAACTTAGCAAGCCAGTTCTGAAAACTAGCCCTCTCCCCTTCAAGGATCAATTTATTTCTAATTTTCCAAATATTCCAAGCTGCAATGGCAAATACTTCAAAGAACAGGGGGTTATTAAATTGCCTTCGAATTCCAGGGAGAGCTTTGATGCAGTATGAATTTCTAGGCCACTGAATGTTAATATGCTGACAACATCTTTTACTGAAAGGGCAATCCAAGAATAAATGCTCCAGGGTCTCTTCTCTATCAGTGGTGCAAAGAACACATGCCAGGCTGGAATCAATATTGTAATTCTTCCGAGAAAGCATATTTCTGATATTTAGCCTGTCACTGAGTAGGAGCCAAATGAAAACTTTAATTTTTCATGGTGAGTTTAGACTTCCAAATCCATCTGAAGGGCAAAGGTGGCGCAATTCTTTTGAAGCAGGAGTTGTAAAACTTGCTTGATGAGAAAATAGAAGTCCAATTAGGAATCCATTCATCGGTCCTCCATTGAGAGATATCAGCTTGTATGATAAGTTTATCGACCTCTTGCATCTAAGTTAAAGCTTTAGGGGTGATTGGAATATAGAAGCAAGTACTAACTGCACCCAAGTCACAATATCGTTCAAGTGAAATGTCCTCGGTACGAGCATAAGAAAATAAACATGCAAACTTTTCAGAGATGCACTCATCAGACCAGATGTCGTTCCAAAGCAGAATAGTATCACCCATGCCAGGTTTGCAAATAGAGATTCCTCTAAACAAAGGAACTAGTTTCATGATATTCTTCCACCAAAAGGATCCAACATGTTTAGCTTCTTCTGATAATAAGACTATGTCGCACAAGTGGCCCACGGGGCCCACTGATGCTAGACGCGCGGGTTGCGGTGGCTAGTCTCCCGCAAGGCGAGCTACCCGGGCAGGTTTGCCCCGGAAAGTTCCTCCTCGACAGGTTCGAGGCAGGCAGCCCCTGCAAGGTATCCAGCCCTCACAGTTGAGCTCCTCCCCGACAAGTCCTCGCCTGGTCGGACAGGTGGGACACGGGGTACAGCGGAGGCAGGGCATTAAATGCAGCGACAAGGCTAGAGCGGCGGGTCTAGTCTGGCACGTTGTAGGACGTAGGGTTTCACACCTTCGGGTGACCCGAACCTGGGTAAAGATCTCCTGTGTCACACTTCATGTCTTGGCCACACCACCGTTCGCCGAAGCGATCCACACCGCCCACCACTGAACCAAAAAAGGGTGCCCAACATCCTCAGTGTCTGAGTTTCGGGCTCTGACAAACTCCCAAAGTAAATTTACCCAGTGATCCTTCTTGTTAAAGAATTTGAAGAGATGCTTCAGCAAAAGATCTTGATTTTGAATTCTAAGATTTAGCACTCCCAAACCGCCGTGCTTCTTGGGTCTAGAAACGTTATCCCACGCAACCAGGGCATTATTAGATTCACCATTCGCAGATTTCTTACTCCACAAACATCTCTTTCTAATTTTATCAATATGATCTACAATCTTCAGTGGCAATTGAAGAGTACTAAGATCAGAAAGATAGAAGAGACTAGAGAATTTGGGATCACCTTTTTTTGTTGTTGTAATTCGATTAGCAATGCTTGGGCATGTTCTTCTTTTTGCCTGTGGTAAGTTTTTGGAACCCATCTTCATGTTTAGAGGACGCCTCCTTTTGCTGCCACCATGGCCACCACCCCTCGTTTTTCTCTGCGCGTCTTTTGTGGGAGAGCACCCACTAGTGCCTTGGGGAAGAAGGCGTTAATTCTGTGGGTTTTATGAGCTTGGCAACTCTGGACTCTCAGATCTGGCAACTTTTTATTTCCGCACCAGATTTGATTCCAAGTTCGACACGGCCTGCCAACTTGTGTCAATAACCATGGTTCAGATCTTGCAACTTGCGTCGCGCTCGCACCCTCGCGCTGGCGTTGTGCTTGCCGCATGGTCTGAGCTCGTGCTTGGGATCCTGCAGGCTGATGTGCACGCCGACGGGGCAACTACCGTAGTTCACGACGTGTTGTGCGGGAGGTCTAGGCTGGGGACATACTCCTTGCAAGTCAAGTTCATGGAGTAGGCCGCGACTTTATATCGATCAAGACAAGGGTAGAGTCAGGATACCAATCTAAACGATGTCATCTCCCCCATCAAGATGTCACCATCAGGAACTCACGAAACCCAACAAAAAAACAACAAAACTACATGCTGTGCGAGTTCTAGATGTTGCATGCTTGATTTTTCATGTTGCTGTGAGTTTCAACGTTGTAAACATATAGAAAATGCTTTACATGAAATTTTATGCAACATGATATGACGTCTTCCGTCTTTGGATCATTGTTAAATGTTTTGGGTTTTTAGAAATGATCCAAATACAGAAGACGCGACATCAAAGAAATATTATTCCGGTATTTTTAAACGATCGTATACGATCATACGATCGTGTTTCACTGTCAACGAATAACGGAACAACAATGTCCACGCTTCACACAAGCCCTGTGCCGAAAAACTGCACGCTGAAATCGTATGTTCGGCGGCGTCGACAGTGACACAGGCCCTGTGCTGAAATTCTTTCGGCAAATCCGAAAGTCGAATAAAACCGGAGCACGAGAGAACAGAAAAAAAGAGCATAGAATTCACGTACGCTCCACTAATACACGGCCCCACCCGTGAAATCACACCTCTGGGAAGCTCGCGTTCATCCCCAAACTTTCCCCACTCTTCCTCCCACCACCTCTTCCGCATCAAACGCAAACGGCAAACGGCAAACCTCCCCCGCGTCGCAAGTGCCCCATTAGCTCCGAAAATCCAAAACCGCCTTCCCCTCACCAACCCACCCATCCCACTCCCCCGCCGCGGCCGCCATGACGACCCAATCCAACGGCGACCACCACGGCAACGGCCCCTACTCCTACCCGCAGCGCCGCCCGCACTACGGGGGAGCCCCGCCCTCGTACGGCTCGTCGGCCTCCTTCCGCGGCTGCTGCTGCTGCATCTTCATGCTCGTCATCTTCCTGGCCCTCCTCGCCCTCGCCGTCGCGCTCGTGGTCGTCCTCGCGGTCAAGCCCCGCAAGCCCCAGTTCGACCTCAACCAGGTCTCCGTCCAGTACCTCCTCGTCGCCCCGCCGTCCCCGACCGCGTCGCCGTCCACCGCGGTCCCGGCCGCCGCCTACCTCTCCCTCAACATCACCCTCCTCTTCACCGCCGTGAACCCCAACAAGGTCGGCATCCGGTACGGGGCCACGGCGTTCGACGTCATGTACCACGGGGTGCCGCTCGGGGTGGCGGCCGTCCCCGGGTTCGAGCAGCCCGCGCACAGCACCCGCCTGCTCCAGACCCGCGTCATCGTCGACCGCTTCAACGTGCTCCAGTCCGACGCCCAGGACCTCGTCCGCGACGCCGCCATGAGAGACCGCGTCGACCTCCGCATCACCGGCGACGTCGCCGCCAAGATCCTCGTGCTCGGCTTCTCCTCCCCAAAAGTCCAGGTACGTAAATTGCCACCGCACCCACCTCCCGGAACGAAACCAAATTTTGCTCGCTTTCGCTTCCGCCGCAAGCGGGCTGCTGATGGAAAAGGACTCGTGAACGAACCAGGTGTCGGTGGATTGCGCGATCGCCATCAGTCCGATGAAGCAATCGGTAACATACAAGCAATGCGGCGTGGACGGGCTAAGCGTGTAGGAACCAAGCCTCCGCCACGGCAGCATCAGCAACGCCGCAGAAACGGAAGCTCCTATAATCAGATAGATGTGTGGATGCCAATCTGTACGAAGACTCTAATCTCTAATCTCGGATTTTGATTCCTTACTGTACTGTACATTGGGGCCGGGTAAATTCTGAGCTCTCACGGCCTCACCACGCCTTAGCGGAGGCCACCACTGATTTTGTGTGCGTGTGTGTGTGTGAATTACCGAATGTCATTAGGAGTAGTAGTAGTAGTATATTAATCTCCATGGATTTTCTACAATCCTCATCCATCGCCGTTGCTTAGGAGCAAAGGGAAGTGGTGGGGGCGAAAGGTAGCGAACGAGTGGAATCTGACCGCTTTCCGCTCGCTCCCCCTCTTGTTGTCTGCGTCCGTGTAATTGTTCCTTCGCTTGGGTTTGGGAGCTGGTGGGGCTGCGCTGTCCGATGCACATTGTCACGCCCGTGTCCGTGTAATCTGTTTCGGCCGGTAGTGGAGGCCCGACATGGGACGGCGCCGGTGAGCTGCTACGGTTGGTTTCATACTTCCGCGGTGGTGGGGGTTCAAACCGTCAAACGTGAATTCTTACTGGAGGATCGTGGGGGTAGGCAATTAGGCACTGTAAATGCCGACTCGCGGACGTTGAAAAGCCTCTGGAGTTGAAACTTGACCTGCCGTGCGACCCTTGTCGACAGGAATATAAAAGAGCGGATGATTCAGTATAGGATGGTGACAAACCAGGTTAAACTAGCAGACGAAGATGGGTTTCTGACTGCAAATCTCAGTTTGCACATGACATGACGTCGGTTTTATTAACTTGTGCGAGACTTCCGGTCACCAGTATTTTGATTCTTGCCGTACACGATGGACTTGAATGAACTCTCATGTACAAAACTCATTGTCCTATCGAATACTAAATTTCCAGTTGGAGGGGCGAAATTCTCGTACATCATGTGTGTGAAATCTGCAACATCTTCAAATCTCACAAGAAGATGTTACTTTTGTGCTTGTTAGGTCTTGTCGAGCGAAGTAAACGATTGAGCTGGTATAGATGGAAGCTCACTTCGGTTGACTAAACCATTTAATCAAGCGTCCAGTGAAAGCTTTCGCCGCTGGTACAACGACGCGGCAGCCCGTCTTGATCGTGAAATCCGATCTCTGGACCAGCTTTTCGGCCCCTCGCGTTGATTTGAGTTGCTTTAACGTTTTGCCTTTTATTTTGGTGTATAGCGACCATCATTCTTGACCTAACAAAGACCCGCGAGCTACCGTAGCGTCGCCGTTTCCTGCTACTACTATGCGGGACAGTGGGAGTACTGACGTCGCCCGGATAGAGACCGACGTGTCTGTCTCATTGGCCTCGATCACGCAGATTTTCCACTGCGCCTCGCTAAACGTCTCTACAGTCTACTCTGTACGCCACTGGCCGAGCTGCCGCATACATCTTGGGGGAATCGTTTGTTGGACGCAAGAGGTGGAAATGTACCGACGCTCCCAGACTGGACGCTCCAGGTGGAAATCCGGCCGTCCGTACAGGGCGTGCAGAGAATCCAGTATCTTGCTAGTAGTACTATATAATGCACAGCCATTGGGGATTTGATATTTTTTATCGTCAAGGTTTTCAGCATTTTGCAGGTTAACCTGAGCTGGGCACGAATGGTGAAACAGTACGGAACAGAGCAGCAAATGTCGCAGTAGTTACACGACTGCCCTTTCTGTTTTGCTCTAAATTTGCGTAGGCCCCTTCTTCAGACCGCTTCGAATTCATAGGCACCGAGAGTGGGATGCTGCCAGACCCTCAGTCGAGTATGGTAATGACCATGTCTCGTTAGCTGTTTTTCCAGTTTGAGATGATAGTTGCTTGACTGCGTCAGTTTTGCTGTTTCTGCTTGCTCTGTACAATCTCCGCTACCAATTGCCTTTTTTAATTGCTCAAGCTCACTTTGGCATTATTATGAGGTTATATTTATCTTCGTTGGCCCATCGATCGAACGCGTTCATTGATGTACAACTCATATGGTCATGGGTTCACTTTTGTAAGGCATTCTTTTTCTATATTTTGTGTTTTCTTCTTGCCATTGCAGGTGAGTCCGGGGTCTGCCCATTTCTTCTCTCTTTCCTCTACTCTCTACCAACGTACTGCAATCTGCAAAAAGCAAACCAAGTCATGCTTCGAAAAAGAAAGAAGCAAACAAAGTATGGTGCAGATGAAAGATGGTCGCGTCAATGTTTCTGCTTAACGGCTTAATGAAGTACAATTGGCCCTCTGGTTCTCTTTTCTCTTGGCACTTGACTACTCCCGCCGTTTCTATATACTGTAGTCGTTACCCATTCTCTGAGCTTGCCGCGTGCCTTCGATAAACAAGGAAAAGAGGGGCGACGCCTGGAATTCAAATATGCACGATCTTATCGACTTATCCCCACAGTTCAAAGATAGACGGCTACTTGGCCAGCCAAAGGAGAACCAAGACAAGATGTCAAGATCTTTCGTACATATATACATGGCCGTGCTCGTGCACGATGGTACTAGTGCTTAAAATTTCCGGGTGGTCCAGTCCAGCCTCCTGGGCATGAGTTCTTGGCGCAAATTCCCTCTGCTGTTCTTCCTCCAGTGCATGTCCGTTCTGTGCCTGGGCTTCTCTGTCGCGGCAACGGACACGCTCTCCGTGGGAGAATCTCTCACCGGGAACCGGACGCTGGTGTCGAAGGGACGCAAGTTCGAGCTGGGCTTCTTCTCCCCGCCGACAGACAATTCCGGATACTACGTCGGCATATGGTACAAGCAAATCCCGGGGCGGACGGTCATCTGGGTGATGAACAGGGATTGCCCGGTCTCTGACCCATCGTCCGCAGAGCTCACGGTGGCTCCGGATCGCAGCCTCGTCCTCCTTCTAAACGGGAATCGTTCCAAGAAGCCAATCTGGTCGTCGACGTCCAAGAAGATCAATTATACAGTACTCCGTACTAGCAACGACGAGTCCGTCGTGGTGGCGGTGCTTCTGGACACCGGGAACCTGGTTCTGCGCAACACGTTGGAGGAGAACATCTGGCAGAGCTTCGAGCACCCGACCGACACTCTCGTGCCGGGCGGCCGGGTCGGGCTGAAGAAGCGCACCGGCGCTTACCAGGCACTCGTGTCATGGAGGAGCGCCGTGGATCCATCCACGGGGTTGTACATGGACCGTGTCGACCCGCACGGCTCCGGCCAGTACGCCTTCATGTGGAACGGCACGACCGTGTACCACAACCTCGGCGCCTGGAACGGGCAGCGCTTCACCTCCGTGCCTGAGATGGGCATATCGACGAGGTACAAGTACATATCCGTCGACAACGACGAGGAGGTCCGCTTCTCCTTTCAGGTGGCTGATCCACCCACCGTGTCGAGGATTGTCATGAGCCCGCACGGGCAGCTCACCATGTTCGTCTGGTCCGACGAACCCGGGCAGTGGTTGCTGCACTGGGCGACGCCCACGTCGCCGTGCGACGTGTACTCCGTGTGCGGGCCCTTCGGCCTGTGCGACGTGGCCAGCTCGCAGTACTGCCGGTGCTTGCCGGGGTTCGGCGCCGGGTCGTCGTCGCCAGGGGATTGGAGCTGCGGCTGCGCGAGGAAAACAAGCTTGCACTGCGGCAATGGCGACAACGCATCATCATCAACCGATGGGTTCCTTCCAGTCCGAAATGTCAAGCTGCCCACCAACAGCAGCTATTTCTCCAAGGCCGGTGCAGGCAGCCCCGGGGATTGTGAGCTGGCTTGCTTGAGCAACTGCTCTTGCACGGCATATGCTTTCAAGGATGGCTGCTTGGTGTGGGGCGATGGTCTTAGGAACGTTCAGCAGCTCCCCGACGGCGACGCCACGGCTTCTACTCTGTTTCTTCGTGTCGCCGCCGCCGACCTTGCGGTGGCCAGTAATCATGACGGCTTCTACTCTGTTTCTTCAGTAGCTTTACTGTCGACGCTCTGCTTCTTCTTAGTCGTCGCCTGGAGGCGCCGTCGAGCGAAAACTGTTGGGCATGACGGCTCACTTCTGGTGTTCAGCCACGGCACTCTAGCGCGGTGCACGAAGAACTACTCGCACAAACTTGGGATGGGGAGCTTCGGCTCCGTGTACAAAGGCATGCTCAGTGACCACACCGCGGTAGCCGTCAAGAGGCTCGAGCTGGGATCTGCTGCTCAGGGCGAGAAGCAGTTCCGAGCCGAGGTGAGGACTCTGGGGACGATCCAGCACGTCAATCTCGTGCGCCTCCGTGGGTTCAGCGCCACGAAGCACGAGCGGCTGCTGGTCTACGACTACATGCCCAACGGCTCGTTAGCCTCCGCCCTGTCGGGCCCGAGCTTCGGTCTGCTGGACTGGAGCACGAGGTTCGGGATCATGGCGGGGGTCGCCAGGGGCCTCGCCTACCTCCACGAGCAGTGCCAGGAGCGCATCTTGCACTGCGACGTGAAGCCGGAGAACATACTCCTCGACGCGGCCTTCTGCCCCAAGGTGGCCGACTTCGGCATGGCGAAGCTCATCGGGCGTGACTTCAGCCGCGTGCTGACCACGGCGCGGGGCACGGTGGGGTACTTGGCGCCGGAGTGGATCCTGGGCCTGCCCGTCACGGCCAAGGCGGACGTGTACAGCTACGGCATGACGCTGCTGGAGCTCATCTCCGGGCGGAGGAACCGGGACGCCGGAGCCGGGCGCGGAGTGGGGCACTTCCCGCTCTGGGCCGCGACCAAGGCCGCCGAGGGGCGGTTCCTTGCGCTCCTGGACGAGAGGCTGGCGGGGCGCGCGGACATGGAGGAGCTGGGCCGGGCGTGCAACGCCGCGTGCTGGTGCATACAGGAGAGCGAGGCGGTGAGGCCGGCCATGGGGCAGGTGGTGCAGGTCCTGGAGGGGTCGCTCACGGTGGGCGCGGCGCCTGTGCCGAGATATCTTGAGCTGTTCTGTGCAGAGGATTCGCGGATGCTCTGACGAGGGGGTGATTGGGTCTCACCATGCGGCGCCGGCGCGCCGCGTACCGAGACGCCGATGGAGACGGTGATGCCTCTTTCTTTCGGTTTCGGACCAACTCAGGTGGTGACGAGTTCCACTCGGAAACACATGTGTACTCGGTCTCAAATTATCTCACTTCCTGATTAACTCGAGACATCTGCCCCGGCACAGTTCGCTACCCACGATGGCACGGATAACAGCCTGAAACCCATCGGTTGAATGGGCGGAGATCCTCGTGGGAGAGACGACGCCCGGTCCCTCGCCGTTAGGATCCTCGAGGCATTCGGGGGCTCCGTCATCGGCTCTCGCGCAGCGAAGGTGATCGGTGACAAGGACCGGTTGCTGGGAGCTGCGCTGCAGCAGAACACCATCCTGAAGAGGGCGGTGATGGTGCAGCACCGTCGGCACCTGGAGGGCGACTGGGCGAGGAGAAGAGCAAGGAGCTCCAGGCCATGGTCGCAGAGTACCGGGACAAGGTCAGACAGCTCGAGATTAATATTTACGCGTTATCCATGCACCTCAGGAACGCGGGTCCCGGGAGCTCAATGCCGGGGGCCGGGAACCATAACCCGAAGGTGTTTTGAACGACTACGTATGCTACTTTCTGTTTGTTTAACAGGTTGATAGCATGACTGCACGAGGATATCTCATTCTCTGTTCAGGATATTGCCGTCTTTTTCTAGAAAGAATACTCTATATTTTTCGTCACTCAATTGGCATAGAAGTATGAAACTGGTCACCGAACTTTTCCATAGACATTCAGTTTCTCAATCGGCAAAACCGGGTGCGCGTTAAAATGTCACTAATTGAGTTTGTTGGACACTTAGGTTAAGGTTTAGGATGGAAGATGTCGATATTGTCGGTTTACGTAGAAGTTGAAGCTTAATTGAGCTTGCCAATTGAGAAATTAAATGTCTAGAAAAAAGTTCAGGAACCAGACGTAAGCTTTCATGTCAAATGAGGGATCAATTTCTTTTTTTCATGTTTTACTTGTATGTAACATTGATAATTTCGTTGTAAAAGGAATAGTAGCTTGTTTGTAATTATGTACTCGGCGAACTATATTTTTATATCCTTATAAAGATGTTAATTTGTGGCATCAATCTATTCACCTTCTTGTTGTTTGTACTAAATGTGGAACCATGCATCTATAAGCTATTAACCATCTGTCCCCAAAATTAGTTACTCAATTTGTAATAAGAAAAGATTTGACTAACTCATGAATAAATTAAAGGAAGGAATCAAAACCTGCAACAATTGGCACTCCAAGAAAATTATAGAACCAAGATTCGTACTGAGTCATCTCAGAACACTATGTTAAAGACGAACATGGAATCTTTGTCCCGCTCATCTCAAACCACCGACTGAAATCACGACCGGCAAAAAACCCTACCGCATAGACAAACACTCATATAGACAAAGATCCCACCGTAAATCGAAAGATTGGAAAAATCAATGGAGAAAGAAGAAGCGAAATCATCTTAGGATGGAGAACAGGGGCGGAGCTAGGTACAGCTTGCATGGTGCACAGGCACTAGGGTCGAACGAATTTTTATTAGTGATTAGGTCTTATAATTAGTGGGTGCGCTAGTTAAGTATAAGACGGGTGCACCGGGCTTGAAAATTTTGGTGTTGCGAACTTGCAATCTATGTCTATATGTATCGGGGTTATTTTTCTCTATCTATCTCCGCCCCTATGAAGAAGTGTGGAAGAAAAAGAGAAAGCAACCATCTGCGTCCATGAAAAAAGGTTTTGCTATTGCTTGGACAGCTAAACTATTTGAGTTGAGTTGCAAATTGATGTAAGTTCCGAGGATAAGAAAACATGTGATGGCTGTGATCGTGCACCGCGAGAGAAATAGACGCTCCCGAAGGAAATAGCGAAATGAACGTGGCGAAACGTGATCTTTTCCTTCACCGACCAGTCCATCAAACGGACCTCTATGTTATTGCGCACAGAACTGCGGACTGTGCAGAACAACGAAGCAGGTCCCATCTTTTCTTGGCCGGACGCGCCGTGAGCGGTGAGGCAGCTCCTCGGCGACTCCGACACTCCGACTTCGACAGTACAGAAATCCGAAAATCGCCGCGTCGCCGCCAGGGGCATCCGCGGCGACCCTTGACTCCCCCCTCACCTCCTCCGCAGAACCATCAACAACCCGCTGATCCGACACCGCCGAATCCCAGGCCCCTCCCGATCCGGCAACTATGGAGGGCGGCGGCGGTGGCGACGCCTTCGGGTCCTCGACGGCGCCGCTGGCCTGGCACGACTTCCTCGAGCGCATGCGCCAACCGTCCGCCTCCGAATTCGTCAAGTCCATCAAGGGGTCAGTCCCCCTCCCCTCCCTTCCCCTCCGCTCCCGTTCCCCCCAAATTACATGCTGGGCAGACTCTCGATTCAGTTCGTTGTGTAGAGATCTGGGATGGTAGTTTACTGCGTCGTTTCGTCCCTGCTCGATGCGCGTAGGTGCAATCGGTGCGGGAGGAGATATTGTAGTCGTTTCGTGGGGATGCGGTACGTCTTGAGCGCAGGTCGAATGGGATTCTGGTGCTGTGCCAGTTTGTTTGGAAAGCTTAACCTAGGATTGATGTTGCCTCTTCATCCACAGGCTTACCATCGTTTGTGTAATTTCGAGTTGGGCTTCAATGGCATTCTTGTTTGCCCTTGGCCAGCGTGTAGAAGAAACTTCGTGATCAGTGACTCAGTGTGTACCCCTACATAGGTGTGTACTTGAGCTTCGGCAGATTCTTATTTGAGTGAAATATCTACTTTGGGTGCAGCGTATGGAATTTATTCTGGGCTAAAGATAAATCTCTGGGGCTTATTTAGACTTTTAGAGATGGACGAAAATTGTAAGCTTCAACTTTTGCAAGGATACTACAATCAAACATTGCTCAATGGGTTTTCCATCTCCATATGTTGCTGAATGGTCATAATAGCAAATTAGTGCTCTGTGAACTTGTGTATTACTCGGTTCTTCTATATGTAGGAAGTTTGACTGTGGGGCCGTACCACCCTCAACTGGACTCAGTACCGGTGCTTAGTAAATACTTGTCATTTATGTAGGTTTTCATGAAATAATATGGCATTAATGTAGTTATGTTTTATGGATACAGCTTTATCGTAACATTCTCAAACAGAGCTCCTGATCCAGAGAGAGATAGTGCAGCTGTTCAAGAGTTCCTTGAAAATATGGAAGGTGCTTTCAGAGCCCACACCCCTTGGGCTGGAAGTTCTGAAGAAGAACTAGAGAGTGCCGGTGAGGTAATTTACTTATTTTATGGTAATGTTAATACAGTTACGTATCTAGAGAGATGAGGATAGTTACGTTTGGAAGGTTTATCTTCATGTTGATGGTGCATTTTCTGAAGTCATCCTTACCGGGATTTAGCTTGATATGGCTGATAAGAGATTTATAATCCTTCTAGAAGTGAAAGACTACATGTTCTTTCATCAGGGATTTGGGTTGATGACACTTGAGTGTTCTTCTAAGTATCTGACTCTCATATATCTGGACACTGTGAAGACATGGTTGGGCGATCTTGATTTTTTTTGTTGAGAAATTTGACAAACTTTGTTTGACAGTAGTGTAGTAAAAAATCGTGATTGTTTTGTTCCTTTTATCTTAGTGTCTTACTTTTTCTGACGAAACTTAAAGTGTGCTTGTCAAAGATTCAGGCAATCATCCTTCCCATTACCACATTCTCTGTCTGTTAATGCTTGATGCATGGTGCATCTAACCTATCACAAGAATGCCTAGCTTCGTCGAAATATCTCCTTCATATATGTCACTCCAGCACTGATGCACAAGTCTTGAAGCATTTTTGGTAAATCAAGATTGTAATGACACACTGCCTTGAATTTTGGATATTCCACAAGCAGTTTGTCATCCTTAGCGATTGTTAATATACTTCGACAACATTTTAGCCATGATGGCTGCTATTTTGCATAATGGATTAATGTTACTTCCTCCGTCCAACAAAGGATGTCTTAACTTTGACTAAATTTGTATGCATCTATAGACATCTTTTGTTGGACGGAGGGAGTATTAGATTTGACTTGGAATGTTTATTTATAGATGATATATGTTATGGGATTCGTTGTATTTTATCTTTCCATGTCAACACTCCTAATAAACTCTTGCATATCTGGACATATAGCCGATAAATAACTAGGGCACTCCCAATGCATTGCATCTTAAGTATTAAAGAAGTGTTCAGATACAATTCTACCAAACTATTGTATCCTAGTATTGTATCTCAAGGAGCATTCATTTATTAGTTTTGGGAACAGTATTTGCATTTCAACATTGTGGCCTATTTGTGGCATAAACCTGATTCATGTTTTTCTGACACATGCAAAGTGGATACATGAACTTTTTAACGGTTTCATGTAACAAGTGCCAATAAAACATATCAAAATATTTTTAGCGGCCTTTGCATCCCCATCCATGACACTTGTGTCGGCTAACATCAATCATTTTTGTTTATTTTGAAACTACAAGGATCAATCAATTTTTTTTGAATTAGAGAGAAGCCCGCTACATGCCTACAGAAGTAGTTAACTGAATAATACAGCACCCACATCCATCGATACTAGGCACTGGGGCACTGGGCAACAAGAAATGAAAAATCCCATCACTTATCTTTAGCCAGGCCTATCCAGGACACGAGAGGCACTGAGCCCAATCTTTGGTCCTGAGCCCAATCTCTCTCTCTCTCTCTCAAATCCAATCCAATCCAGCAAGAGAGCCATCATCACAATCTACAACCTGGGATTCATCAAGTAGCAGCGGTGAGGCTGAGTTCTTGGCATCTGAAGGGGAGGGACTTCTTCAACAGCAGTGGTGACTTTGTCAGGTAGAGAGCAGATGGTTATGGTGTTCGAGTACTCCAGTTGCGAGATGGGCGACGGCGCGGGAGATTCCTGTCGGTCGTGGTGAAAAACGTGGCAGAGCGGACTCCTCACAGCCCATCTGCGGTTCTGGGTGCGCCATCCTGGACCTAGCAAATGGGGCATGGAAACGGAGAGGCAGCGAGAAGGGCATTGGAGAAGTGAGAGCCGCATAAATGACAAGGGGATTGAGAGAATGCTCATGGGATCGAAGGCGACAGCAGCGGCTTGGGAAGAGGAGGAGAGGACAGCGGCGGTTGGGGCGAGGAAGAGATGGTGGAGGCGGCCGATGGAAGGCATTGGGTGATGGCATCAACTTGGATTGAAGGAGACTGTTTTTACGAGGAAAGGTGGCCGGGAGAGAAATTTTCTGCATGATGCGCGGGATCAGGTTAGCGATTAAATGGCATCGGTTTCGCAGCCAAGAGCCATATCACAACAAGATATCATCTCCCTCCCTCTCTCTCTCTCTCAATTAACTGTCCACATCAACCTTTTGCTTGCACGGCAAGATGTAGATACAGTCCAAGCTATTGTGAATAAAATACTACTCCCTCCGTCCCATGATTCTTGTCGAAATATTACATTTATCTAGACGCTTTTTAGGAATAGATACATCCATTTTTGCGCAAATTTGAGACAAGAATTATGGGACGGAGGGAGTACCTCCGTTCCAAAATGTAGGGCAGGTATCTTTTGTTGACTGTCAAACTTTAACATGTTTGACCAATCATATAACAAAAAAATCAACATCTGTGGTGCCAAATGAGTATCATTAGATTCACTGTTGATTATAGTATATTAGTAACTTAGTTTACACCATATATGTTGATATTCTTTTTTTTGAGAAAATATATGTTGATATTCTTTGCTATAAGTTTGGTCAAACTTTATAAAGTTTGACAGTCAACAAAAGTTATACGCCCTACAGTTTGGAACGGATGGAGTAATCATCTTTGCTTAGGCTTTACAATTTAAGAATGCTGATATTTATTCCTTCTGAATATAACTGTGTTTGGTGTCAAAACATTGTCATGGCTGTAAAAGTTTACATTAATCATGTGCAATGCAAGCATGATTAAGACAAGCAGTGTTGCTTGCCTAGTATTGATCTAATTTACTATAAGCCATGTCGCTGTCCTCATAATGTGCAGCTCAGACTCGATGCCATAACTCTTTTGTGTATCTGAAGGTGAATTTTTGTCTGCTTATGCTATAACTTTAACCGCTAATAGTTTTGCCAGCCGTTAATATGTTGAACATTTCTTGTATGTTCTAGATTCTTTGTTCTTTGCAGCATATAACAATATTTGGCCTGGCTTGTTCTGTTCTCTTAGGGCCTTGAGAAGTATGTTATGACAAAGCTGTTTAATCGGGTATTTGCTTCTGTCCCGGAAGACGTGAAGAGTGACGAAGAACTTTTTGAGAAGATGTCTTTGCTGCAGCAGTTTGTACGGCCTGAAAACTTGGATATAAAACCAGAATATCAGAATGAAACATCATGGCTGGTATGAAATTTAACTTCCTCTTTACATCATATTTTTGTATGTTAGTGGACCTATACTGCATTCCTTGATAGCAGGCTGTATCGATGAATTTTCAAGCTGAAATTGACCTATGATAGCAGTGTCATACGTAGGCCTTGAGATTAAAACTGTTGGACCTGTCCACGCGGAGTATGTTTATTAACTATAATGATGAGTATGTTCACTTCGATATCGCATTTATGCCATTCTCAACACTTCTGCTGCCAATCACCCTCCAAGATAGTAGTTAAAGCTTGCAAACACTGTTGGAAACAAACATAAATATTTATACTGTATTGTCAGCATGCCTGTCAGATATTTTTAGTTAGAACTGATAAACGCATAATGCTGAAGCCATTTGTCACATAATGACAGCTTTTAGGTAGCACACATAACATGGGCTCACTCTTCATAAGATTGTTCTTCACTAATGTTTCTTTTCTTTTGTACAGCTTGCGCAGAAGGAGCTACAGAAGATAAATATGTATAAGGCTCCAAGGGATAAGCTTGCTTGCATCCTGAACTGTTGTAAAGTCATCAATAACTTACTTATGAATGCTTCTCATATGTCAAATGATAACGCCCCTGGAGCTGATGAATTCCTTCCAGTCCTCATCTATGTCACCTTAAAGGTACAGTTCTCTTCTTGTAGTTCTACGTGCTGATGGTCTGTGAGATCTTAATAGAAAGCCTGTCTTCAGAAATAAATACATTGTTGACAGTATTATGTTATCAAAGTGCCAACATGTAGGAAAAGTATCTGCAAAGTGTTGGTATATCTGGCTTGATGTCGATAGATGTAGGAAAAGTATCACAAAGTGTTGGTTTGATTTGTACCTGATACTTTAGATACATCACAATTGACACTTCTTCAGTAGAGGATTCAGTACACTCTGGCCAAGCTTTGCCGTTGCTCTTTGTTGACTTTTATTCTGGCATCGTACCTATCTATTCTGACGCAGCCTGCATATCTTACATCCTAATAGCAAGCTTGTGTTGTAGTGTATTTGCCTATTTGTATCTTGTATGGATATCAGTTTATCATCTTGTTTGGGTATGCTCAATTAACGGGTAGCCTGCAAGAACTCCTTACATCTGTGCCCTTCTAGTTCAGCCTGACAAGTTTCATTCGGTGGCCTTGAAATAGTAATTGGCAAAGGTTCCGTTCTGCCATTACTATGTTGCTTTATTAGTATTTCTTGTCCGAACTACAGTGGTATGACCCTTTTTGTTGTGGGCTTAAAAAGACACCTGTAAATTCTCGTGTCTTATTGAAATTACGGTACATAAATTAAGCAGCTGCTTTTCTTAATGCAGGCTAATCCTCCACAGTTACACTCAAATCTGTTATATATACAACGATATAGGAGCCAATCACGACTGGTGTCAGAGGCTCAATATTTTTTTACAAATATCCTATCTGCTGAGTCTTTCATCTGGAACATAGATGCGGAATCATTATCCATGGATGAACGCGATTTCCAAAAGAAGATGGATTTGGCAAGGGAACGGTTACTAGGGTTATCAGTTAGCTCAGAAAACCAGGATAATCATACCAATCTTGATGTGCGGGAGCATAGATCACAAATACTGAAAGCTAGTGGGAATTCTGATGTTCACATATATTTGAAAGATCATGTCCAAGGCCCAGGTCATGACATTAAAAGGGTAAGTGACGTGAGCAGTAAACCAGTTGAGCGGGTGCAATCTATCTCTGATTTAGATAAGAAAGGTCAATCTATCTCTGATTTAGAGAAGAAAGGAGCCACAGAGCTTCTCAAGGATGATGACTTGAGCAAAATATTCCAGGAATACCCATTCCTATTTGCCCGTGCTGGTGATCTGACAGTTGCTGATGTAGGGAGCCTGTTAAACTCTTACAAGCAATTAGTGCTTAGGTACGTAGCACTTTCTCAAGGAATGGGTGTCAATCCTGAAGTCCCTCTCGTTCAGAGCATGCACACTGCATCTGATGTTCTCGCGTCCGAGGAGCCTGAGAACGTGAGTAATGTGGTAAATAATAGTGAGATCAGTGAAGGAAGCAGCAAAACTTGTGATGACATTAAAAATGTAAATCTTGATCCAGAAGTAGGCAACGTTAGTACTCAACAGACTGCTGTTGATCCAAGGGATGATCAGAAGACACTGAAAGCTGAAGCATCAGACAAGTCAGAGCATGAATGAACCCTATCAAGTCTGGTTGAGCCGGCAAATTACAAGGAAAACATTGCCTTCTGCAGTTCATTCTATACAAATATATTGAAAACTGACTTCGGTCGCAAAACAGGATGCATATATCCCTGAGCAGATACTGCTGCGGCCCTTGAAGCCACAAATGTACATGCTGGAAACTAGAATGCAGATATTCAGTACTGAGGAAGATGAAAGTTCATTCTGCTGTAGCTAGATCCAGATCCAAACGTTTGTTCATTGATACTAGGTTCTTGTCTTTGTTGTAAGTTTTATTTTGCGGTGAACGCCCATTTTTGTAAACTGTTACTAGTAGTATCTTACTAGAAATTCCATAGGCGAGGCTAGTATTCTCGCCAATATTTAGAGGAAAACAGAATGCGTGTTTGTTGTATGAGGCTATGAGCCAATTGAGCAGGGATGCAAAAGGGATTTCACATATATCCCAAGTTCAAACTCTAAATCTTCATCAAATTTTGAACAATTTTTCTGATCAACTAACAAGTTAATTAAGCAGGATCATGCCTGCATCCGTACAATTGAGGGATCTTGGAAGACAACTAGACAACTAACTCCATCCTCGTACGATCTTGTTCAGTTTGTTATGGGTGCGCCGTGAACCAAGTCAGTTTGTTATGCCTGCATCCCTACAATTCAGGCACCAACTTGTCAGGAAAATGAAATCTGAACCTACGTTCATGTTCATCTAACGGCCCACGTTCTATCGTTCTCCCCCCCGCTAATCACGCGACCGCCCGCATCATCTCTCGTGTATCCGGTATCCCAAATCTCCCGGACAAAAAAAAAAAAGAAAACACGCCGTCCATCTGTCGCCCAGCACTCCGCCGCCACCGCCCAACCTGTCGCGGCCTACCCTTCCATGGCACGTCGAGCAGCCCGCCGCCGCCCATCGACAAGCTGCCTTCCTGGCCGTTGCCTCCTCCTTGCCTACTAACGCTCCCTTACTGTAGATTATCGGACTCGTTCTAAAGTACGTCAATTTGGCTAGAAAATGCGTTAAATTTATATTCGTGGCATTTTAAAAATGTTAATTATACTCGTGTTGGCAAAAGTGTTTGACGCATTTTTATTGGCAAAATCTGCGGTTGAAGTGCTTAAAATGCAGCTAAAAATCAAAATTAACTACGTTTAAACAAAATGCGGTTAGCATAGCGTGGGCAATATGTACCGTGAGATGGTGACGAACTAAACCTGTTGACCTCGTACGCAAGAAGTTGATCCCTACTGCTTCCTTCTTCCTTCCACACACTGCAAGTAATAATCCCACTGCTTAAAAACGAGTGAACATGGCTGGGGAATTGCGAGCCACGAAGCCTTGCGTGCTTGTTTTTGGACATACCCTGAGGCCTGACCTGGCGGCGCAACCTTTTCTTGGACGACGAACGTGAAATCTCAACTTGTAAAATATTTTCTAGCGCTGGAATCTTAGCTAGATCGAAAGCGCAGTGGTGATCGAATCACCTTTACAACACCAAAAACTAGGATTTGTTGCAGATTCACAGATCGAGCAGTACAGGTAACAGCTGGCCTGTGCGAGCTGCTTGGACACGAAGCCTCCGCACGAGACACAAAGCGCGTTCTCCCCAGCGCTTTCAGATTTAAACTAATCAAGAAAATAATTTGAAATCGAAACGTACGGAACAAATCCAACAAAGTATCCAATGTTCTCGGTTCCACTCATCAACCCACACAGTACATGCAGTACACTATAGCTAGTTTCTCACCAAATAAACACACGTATTAATTAATTATGTTTCTAAAGAAACGAAAGAATTTATCGAAGCAGACATGGACTGATCGAGACCTAGGAGAGGCCGGATCGATCGATCCATGCATGCACCTAGCTTTTTTTGCCAAAACAAATCAGTGATCAAATGGAAGCATGGATGCCGGAAGAATGTTGATCCATCCATCCATTGCCACTTCAACTCACACCCCTAACACTAGCAGAAGCTCCACAGCCTCATCATCTCGCCGTCCTCCTCGGGCTCCTGATCCCAGCTGGACGACGAGAACGGCGTGCCGTGGCCCGCGGCGACGAGATCCATGAGCTTGGGGGACGATACGAACCCGTCCACCAGCTCCGTCCACAGCCGGTCCTCCTCGTCTCCCTGATCCGGGGATCCATTCTCGCTGGCCGCGGCAGACGACGACGACGACGGCGTCGTCGCGTGCCGTACGTTGGCGGCGCTCCCCAGCGTGGACGACGCCGCCGAGGTGGCTGTCGTGACTGTCGTCGCCTCGGCGCCGGAGGAAGAGCAGCTGTCCTCGACGACGACCCGGGTGGCCTCGAAGGCCGCGGCAGCGGCGGCGGCCGCGCGCTGGATGGACCTCGTGGACAAGTCGTCGGCCACCGAGTACTCCGATGATGAGGAGGAAGAGGAAGGGAAGTTGAGGACGGCGTGGGAGCCCTTGAGGCAGAGGAGAGCGGCGTCGTAGGCGCGTGCCGCGGCCTCCGGGGTGGCGTAGGAGCCGAGCCAGATCCGGCGCTTCTGGTGCGGCGCCCGGATCTCCGACACCCACGACCCCCAGCTCCGCATCCGCACGCCCTTGTACTGCCTGCTGCTCACCGCCGCCGCCGGCTGCAGCCTGCTCCCGCTGACGCACAACGCTGCCGCGGCAGCACCGCTCCCTGCCGCCGCAGCGCCGTCGCACCTGCTGCTGCTCGGGTAGTTCTTCACCATTTCGATCCACGCGCGAGCTCCCACCTGGCACTTTGATGATCTTGCATGCGGCGGCCACACTAGATAGCTAAGCCCAGCTGATGCGTAAGCAGGTCACGTATTTATAGGCGTGTGAACGCTGGTTGTTAATTCGTGGGAGCGTTGGTCCTTTTGCGCAGCAGAGTGTCACACTCACGCACGCAAAGTCGCGGTGGTCCTATCTCCTATGGTGGAGAAAGGGTTCGCGCTTAGAAGCAGAAGAAGAGGTGTCAATTTGTCAGAACTTGTCGTTTTTAATTTAGTTTTCAGCTGAACCAAGGGTGGCCAGATCGCTGGAATACTCCTGAAGAGAGTGGAGGAATACCGAATCTGCCCTCATGGTGGAACGTAGGCTGTAGCTTGCCCGAGGAGGTTCCAGGACGCTGCGGTATTAATTGTGGCGAGAAAGAAATGGGCGCCGCGGGTACCATCTCACATGCACGGGCTGCCAAACTTGCTTGATGCTGTCGGAAAGCAAATAATACAACTGATATACAGTACAACTGCTGAGGAAGAGCTGTAAGACCAGACCAGACCAGAACGATTAGCTGCCTGCTATGGAAAAACGAGTACGTATGTATTTCGATCGAGTCAAGATCACTGGCCAGCATTTACACGTCACGGACTCATGGGCATGACAGGTTCCAGATGAGAGCATTAATTTGTGCCCCCACACTATAATTAAGTAACGACTATGTATATAATTAAGTATAGGTATACTCCTATCTATCAGTCGTCATGCCCAAGCAAGTTCAAAGCGCACCCATGCATGCGTGGAGAGTGAGAGGTCAGATCAGGCATGAGAAAAAGAGGCCAAAGATGCCAGACGATCAAGTACCCTCTCTGCATATCTCGGTGTAAAGATTAGCGCGCGCGAGCGAGTATTGGAAAGGTCTGCACCCCCCCCGGCAAGGGATCAGGGTGATAATGCGCTACCCGCATTCCCTATTTCGGAAAGTAAGACTGTTTGGTCCTTTGATTGATTACCGTGCATGTTCATGTGGGAGCTAGTATTGTTGTCTGGCCGCTGGACCCAGTTCAGTGTTATTGCAAGCACCAAAACAGAACATATATGCCGTAAGAAGGATCACTGGTCAGAAACTTGGCCTATGTGTGATTGACGCGCAGCCAATATATTTTTTTTGACTGAAAATTACAGTAGAGAATTAGCTGATCATCACAGTACTGGTGATTTCTTCATCTTTCTGATTGCCGCTAGCATTAACGTGAGCAGTGAATTGTGCGACGAAACGGTGGTGATCGACTAGCTAGTCTTTATAATGTTGTTGTCGCAGCACGTAACATCTGCCAAGAAAAGAAAAGGGTTCACCTTTGGGCTTTATACATATCTTATGGTATACTCCATGCATCCATGAAACTGCCTACTCTATATAGGCTTTGATCAAGCCTACCACTCCTTGGTGCACGCTCAGACCTTTTCAGACCTCTTCTGCCTATATTCTCCAGATCCGGTACCTGGAGTTACTAGTACGTAGTGCAATGGTAGCGGAAATCACGATTAGCACGTACGGGTATAATCGAGCTGTGTGTGCATCGAGTTATACCGTTCAATGACAACTCGCAATGCATATCGATCAATTAACTGTTAGCTGCGGGTTTAAGAACTTAAAAATTGTGTCCTTAATACGTGCATATTAGTAGTCTTTTTTACTCCACAGGTGCGGATCGAGAACTCATTCGTTTGCTGCACGTACATTCGAAGCCAACAGAAACCATCTCTTTTCCATGATCAGTGGGCGCCAATCAATTTGTTTCCAGACTTTCCATGGTCGCCAAAGCCAACAAGAGGGGACACGGACACCTGTGGGGCTCCGCTCCGGTACGTGTTTTCCGTGCAAATTTTAAAGTGCGAAAAAAGAGAAGGCGGATGCATGCATGCGCGCGCAGATGTGGCTAGCTAACCGGGCCGCTTTTCGCCACGCCCGGCCCGGCCGCACATGGAAGCGCAGGAGGCACGGAATGGGTCGAGAACGAGCGTCGGCGGCGGCGGAGACAACGGCCAGGAAGGATCGATCCCGTGCGATTCGTCCGTAACTTGGCACGGAAGGAAAGTAGCCTTGATGTATGAGAGCAAGTACTGACATGCTCGATCTGCCAGTAAGTCATGACCATGCTTGCTGTGCAGCCTGGCTCTACCACAAGCTCTGCTGCATCACTCTTACTGCAGCAGTACTAGATTGTTATTCCTTTGCGCGCGCGGCTCTCCATTTTTCCTTTTTTTGACCTGGAGGCTCTCCGCTTGGGAATTATCTCATCTTGGCTTGTTTGACCAGGGGCTTGTGCGTAGCAGCCAATTTGTTTTTGAACGGACCTTTCACGGTTTCACCTTTGTACGTACTTGACGTACGCGGACGGACGGCGTGTCCCCGTGTAGATGGATGCTGGTGTAGCCGTTAGGTGCATGGACACGGGACACGGGACACGGGAGGGCCATGAAGGCCCCGGCACTCGGCGCGCCGACGAACATTGACACGGCATCACAAACAGCCCAGAGAAACTCGCCCTGAGCTCTATGAGATGAGCCTGGAACTGGAAGCGTTGCCGTGGGCTTACTCGTGGAGATGAGCGTGCCGTGCTTTGGACATGTGTGGGCCTACTCGTCGATCGTTTCGGAGATCAGCCCAGTACCTACGCAACAAAGGCCTTAAGCCCTTAATCACACCACGGCTGAGAGGTATGGTCTCTCTCGGGAGATGGAGAGAGTACTTCATTTGATAGTACTGCGGCTGTATGCATCCATCAATTTAGAGACCGGTTTTCCCTTCTCGGAAACGAAGAAAGAAGAAGAACCTTCTAACAGGGATAAGCTAGGTCGTCAAGTTTCATGAGTCATTTTCCAAACATATTAGAAATGCAAGAGGTAGTCGAAGGTCAGATGTCACAAACACAACACGCCACATCATGCGAGCCACCTAGCAATAAAAAAAGGAGGAGTCAAATCGTCTCTTTCTAACCGCAGAAGCAATGACACGTATGCGAGCCACCTAGCAATAAAAAAAGGAGGTGTCAAATCGTCTCTTTCTAACCGCAGAAGCAATGACATGTACGTTTTTGCTTCTCCTCCAAGTTCCAACACCGCTTGGCTAGGTTATCTTTGGTAAGGATTGTCCTCTTCCTTACCTTTCAAAGTTACCACCTAAAGATTTTGTACTCGAGAGGGATCTTAAGTTTCCACGAATCTTAAAGCAGTACTTAGTTTTCATCATTACCGAATACATGGATTTCACGTAAATTTCTCGGACGTGATCTACATCTATGAGAACGCGTCTGGATTAAAATTTGTCTGGGAGGGCATTCCATGCCATTAATTTCACAACAACAAATGGGTCTTTGAAAGGTTATATCCAGCTGGTCTCCCCAAGGACTTCAGCCACGGTAGAGTCAGCTCTTGGAAATGTTACGAAGAACAGGGAGTTGGCCCTAACCATGTATCCCCAAAAATATTTTCCCTCTCTCCATTTCTCTCCATTTGTTACTGGTGAAATATGTTCTCCCAAATGAGATACAAAATTCCAGACCATATAGTTATACATCGGATATTTTATAGAATATTCATAGATTTTTCTGGAAAGTTTGGAAAATCTATCAAAATTTGATCAATTTCAGGTTGAAATTTCAGAAGCTCGAAGTTTCCAAAATACTTACCCAAATGAGATAAGAAAATTCTCAGATCACATAATTAGATGTTTACTATTTTCTAGAATGAGTTTCTGATTATTATTTTTAGAAATCTATCAAATTTATTTTTGCTGAAATCCGATCACTGAATCCAGCTCCCTCTTTCTCTTCCTCTCTCTCTCTCATGGTGTAATAGGCATCCCAGTTCAATGACTATAAGGAATTATATTGGGTAGAAAGTTTCGGAGAAACCTAATTCTGTTTAGAAAAACATTTAAATCATTTTTATGCTTTGTTTGTTTCGCTTTGTGTATACTGTATGACGAAATTTAAACAATAGGTGATAAGGTCTGACCTTTTTTCCCAACATGGATCGCCGGTTCTACTATCTCTGGATAAGGGAACAAAACAAAGTCCAGCAAAGATGCTAAAAAAAAGAAAAAGAAAAAAAATCAAGCTAGTCTCGACACAGCTATGCCTGACATGTCTCGAACCCTTTTGAAACTGAAGCAATCTTTATGCAATAGCCCTTAGACGACATTGAAGTATTGAACCGGTCTCAAACAGCACAAAAATCGTTCCTCTTATCTTGAATCTAACACTGACACACGGCCGAACTTCCTTAAGTTTTAATCTGCATATATATACATGTCACTCTAGGCTGTCTGAAAAAAGGTGGACAGGGAAGTGAGTTTGGTATCTCGACACTTGGAAGCGAGGCATGGAAACTTATAGTCCAAACTGCATTTCTTTAAATGAATAGCAAGTGACAAACTTCAAAATATAAACAAACGAACTTCAAACAAAG
This sequence comes from Brachypodium distachyon, assembly GCF_000005505.3. Taxonomy (NCBI): domain Eukaryota; kingdom Viridiplantae; phylum Streptophyta; class Magnoliopsida; order Poales; family Poaceae; genus Brachypodium; species Brachypodium distachyon. The sequence continues at coordinate 66,207,499 of NC_016131.3, read as the reverse complement.
ATGAATAGCAAGTGGGCGTGTAGAGAAAGAAAGCCTCCCACATTGCCAGATGTTGGTTGGAGGAAGAGCAAAGAGTTGGTGGCATGTCGTCAGGTGATACAAAACAGCCTAAATTGCTTATGATATGCCTGGTCCCTTGCCAAGTAGCATGTAGCATCATCAGTAGTGGCTGCATACTTCCAACTACTCCAACTCAACTCAACTGTTGGGGCTATCCGGACTCATTGTTCGCCTTCTATTATAAATGAAAATAATTAAATGCTCCTTCTTAAGATACTGTTTGATCAAGAAACTTCTGTGCCATAGTTATAAATGTTCAGGACAGTTTCTTTACTGTCAGTGGGCGGTGGCCTGTGGGCGGTATACTTCTTGCTTCACTTGGTTTAATTGATTAGGATACAACCGCTTCTTCCTTCTTTAAAACGTTTGTGTTGTTACTTGCTTTAGGACTTCTCTGCGGATCTCAGAGTTTGCACCTTCTGATTTATTGATTAGGAAATGACAGGGCATGAAACACGAATTCATGATGCCCTACAGCTACAGTATTATATGAGAGATTAGTTTCTTGTTTTGGTTTTGTCAGGCGAGTACCTTGTCATAACTCGTAATAGCACACATGATATAGTATTTTGTTTTGGTTTTGTCAGGCGAATACATTGACATAACTCGTAATAGCACACATGGAATGGATGCAGACATAAAAAGAGCTCATCTAATATGGTGACCCTGAGTCCCTGACAATGAATCATGTGCTTTCCGTCCTAGAAAAGATACTGGATCATGGTGTTCACACTAATGAATATTTGTTTCAGCCCAAGAAACTGAAACAAATGATCGATTTGCCGCACATTCTTGTAATGCGTGACTGCAAAAGGTTGGTTTAATCTGCTCTGTTAGACTGTTAGTACACTTGTACTTCTAGGAGTCATAAAGAATATTCTGATTGGACGCACCTTAAACCTGCCACATTTGTAATCTCAAGTTCAACTTCCTCGTTTAAAGCCTGAAATCTTCTTCCTTTGTCGTTTCATTCGACAACCCCGTGGCACTATTCATGGCTCTCTAGTCAGCAGATCAGACAAAAGGTGCTTGAGCTATTGGCTTCGTACTCGAACCAACAATTTTTTTGGGATAAAGATCTTGATTACAACAAGACATACGGCCTAAAAGGTGTAGCTAAAGAGTAAAGATGGTAACATATCAAGTGCAGGTGCAATCTGCCTTCATGGTGTAATAGAGAGAAATCTGGTTTTTGTTGAGACACCCAGATAAAAATTATACGCGTACTTCTCAATATACCCTACCTGTTTATAAAAGTTGAAGATCAATATCATTCTATGTTATAAGGATAAAAAGAGGAAAACAAAATGAAATTTGAGGGTCCAATAACCTTCTGGTTTTAGCCCAACACCCTAATAATTTGAAAGTGAAATTTTGAAAGAAGGAGCCACAACACGCAGACTATGTAATCATTTTTTGGGCAACTTAATTTCTTTTTTTTTTGCGGGTAGGGCAACTTAATTTCTATGTTAGTCTCGTACCAAAAACAAAGCCGGAGTGCATGATTACGCCATAGCAAGTTAGCGACAGATTACACCTAATACATTGCTATATAAGACGCCGAGCCACTTTTTTGATGACGGACCTGTTGAGCATGTTGCTGCAGGAAAGTCCAGAAACTCGTCACAATACAAAACAGTTTGGTTGCCGCTACTAATAATGGGGGATGATAAACAACTCCATTATCACTCATTAGTTTCCCCAAGGCTACACCTACCGTGTAAACTAATGAGCGTTTGCATCATGACATTAACGCCCAGGTTTCAGAAATGTGCATGTACATAGCCTCTGTACTTTGACCAGATGTAGTTTTCAGATGATAGAGCATGAGACGCACTAGCTCCAACCTACTGTTTGTTTATTTCTTTCTTTACATTTTGTCTTGTTTTCATTACGTAGCAAGTACTAGTACTGCTACTTATGGTTTGGTCAAATTTTTGGATCCATTGGTGATTGGTGCATGGTTCTCACGACTGAGTGGAAGGTGGTCCATATGTCCAGATTATGAATGGAAAATTCAGGCATGAAACATGAAATTGAGCCATCCTTAATTATCAAGCTTCTACTATGAGGTGCAAGGAAGGAATCCTGTAAATTGGAATCAAAGGAGATGCAAAGAATTCTTGAGCAAGGACTGCAGCCGAGAAAGCAAGCATGAGTTAAGATAGCATATAGCATTGCGGCGGCCACAAATGATTTTGCAGGTTGCATTGCAGCAGCAAGATGACGGAGCCCGTTGAATCCCAAGGCCGCCTCCACGTCCGCACAAACGAATCATCTACTTTTGCTTACCGCAGCATGGGCCATCACGCAAGACGACTAAGAAACCAGAACAAACCAAAGCTTTTGCGGCATATTAGTAATTTTGTCAGCACAGCTAACCACCGCTGCTGATGGCACCACCCCGCGCGCTTAACGCTTATCGGCAATTTGGTTCTCGGTCGATGGGCTCCTACGCGCCCAGACCGCGACAAAAAACAACTTTATCGCGGTCTCCAAGGAGGATTAGCCAACATTATCGTGTGTTGGGGAGGCAGCTTAATTAGAGGTGATGTAACCAGGAGATTATTCCTAGGCATATACTCCTGGGATTTATGCTTGAGCATATGCCTCTGCTTTTCTGCTGTTACGTGCAGATGAGACAGAAGAAGAGTTTCAATAGTGCTCATGTTGGCGAACTGGAAGAAGATGTCTGGTCTGTCGTTCTTGTCGTGGCCTCCGTCAAGTTGGGGAGTCGGGGCCGGAAATGGAACGGGAGCTTTGGAGCGAACGAGATCGAGTGGCCGATTTAGGGAGGGGAATATATGTCTTGTTCTTTACATGAGTACATTGACCATATATTGGTTGTGTCTAGAGCACACATTACACCTGTGTTGGGACGATCGGCGACGCCATCTGGCGGAGCTTGAACAAGATTGTGGAAAGGGCCAATTAATCTACCGAGTAGTGAACCTAGCCTAATTCACGTGGTCTGGTTCTTTGTGGTGAAATCAGTCTACTCAGGTTTAAGTCCTAAACTTGAGATGGGTGTTCACATTTTTTGAATTTATTACAGGATTTAACCGGTACTACTCTTTCAGTGGTAGGTGACGTATTCGTCAACAACGAGGCGCTTGCGGTGACTTCCAATCTCTCAAGATTTGCCGGCTGGCTCAGCCTCTCGTAGGTGCTCATAAGGGTAGAGGGTGCGTGCGTTCATAGAGGTGAGTGTGTGCGCGTGTTGTGAACGTCGGCGTTTGTACTGTGTTTTTCAAAAAGAAAAATCTACCGAGTACATTGTGCTAGATGTCCTACCAAGGGCGTGCATAGAGTACAAAAAGAATGTCCACGCATGTGAAAAAAAAGGTTCACGGATATCAAATAAAATGTTCACACAACCTCTCTTCAATAAAAATGTTGTACAATTTATGGCTAATCTAATGTACATGCATATTTTTTGGGTGATCAAACTAGGTATTTATGAAATTTAAAAAGATGTACACACTATTTGTAAGAAAAATGTTCGCACAATTGCGTCGTCCATTGTTCCACGTGAACTTGCAGGATCTCAGACCAGATCTAACGGTTGTCAGCGTCGATTGAGCAATAACTATTTTGTAGTCCCTGAGAAATAGCAAAACCCTCTTAGTAAACACTTGACAATGCAACTTACCGTTAGGTGGTGAAATAACAGCAAATGATATTTAGTAGCAACCCTCTTAGGAAGGCCCATGAAGGCATGAACCCTCCTAGCGATGCTTATTCTCAGTGTGCAACGACTCGAGTAGGGTGAGGTGACAAGACAGCCCCACCCACAGGAGTCCAGGGATCACCGGTTGGGTTGAGCAGGCGATAAGGTGACAGAACCAATGAGGTTAATTATAATTACGAAGAGGAGAGACCGTGCAATGCCCGTTGTGTGATCAAGAGCCCGAAACAATAGATCATCTTCTTATGGAGTGTGTGGTTGCGAGACAAGTGTGGTGGAAGATTCTGTGTGCTTGGGGCGCCATTCAGTGGCTTCCGGATGCACAGGTGCAAGATTGGTGGAACAATATACAACTGCGAGGGGATGCGAGGAAGGAGCTTGCCACGACATCTACTCTTGTTTGCTGGATGATTTGGAAACATAAAAATGGTGTGGTTTTTGAGGGAGAAGAGCCGGGCGTCGACAGGATCTTGACGAAGTTGTTTGCCGAAGGGGCGACAAGGAGGAGTGCAGGGTTGTTGAACGGTAGGTTTAGTTCCCTGTCGTTGCCGGCGAATGTAAGCGTGGAGTGGACCGGTGTGGGTTAATGCTTGTAATCGCTCGTTAGGGCTGTATCTTCTTTAATGGATGATACACCTACTGGGGTGTATTTAGATAACAAAAATTTAAACGGACTTCTATAACCCACTTGGACCTCCTTTTGAAGTCCGTTTGAAATTGAGGTCAAAGAAAAATATCATGTATTCTCTTTTCTCCATTCTTCTGAATGAAATAAATGAATAGTATCATCAAAGGAAAAAGTTATCTATTCCTATTGTTTACCTATGAATCAAAGAAGCCTAAGGGTAACGATGATTTACACTAATCATTTAGAATTAAGAAAATCTGTCATCATGGTTGTCTGATGCGTAACATTACCACGACTAAACGCGAACAATTTGTGTCTGCAAAGAAAAGCGTGGCCAAGATTAGGAAGGTCGAATATTTGTCTAATGATATACGGATGATATCCATATGGCTTCAAATTACGGCAAACTACAATTATACTTTAGGGCTGGGTCCACAAGCCTGAGAGAGCATTACAATACTCCTTTAGAGAAGGTCCACGATTGTGGAGAAAGTCACATTTGAACTCACAATTGTGGAACGAATTAAAACACATGTATAAAAAAATTTGCACAGCTAAAATTAAGCATGACAACCTTTAAGGTTCAAACCAAAATGCCGTCTGGTGGAGGCCAAACCAAAAAAGAAATTGTAGCTGCGGTCAGCCAGTTTACAAATTGAATGTTGCCTATTAAGTTATTCTTCCATTTTTCTTGTCGACCGGCCTCATTTGCAATCCCTACTTTAAGCCAGCATCCACAAGCAAAGCATTATCATACACCACGTCAACATCAGAAGCGTTTTAGTCTCCGGTTCTATTCGCAGGCTTAGTCAGCCGGAAGTACGAGCCAAGAAATCCGTGCATTTCTCTATTGCCACCACCTCCAAACAAATTGCAATCGTGACCGAAGCAACGGTGTCCATCACCCATGATCAGAGACCGCAACAGACAGAGTAACACTTTTGGGCGCGCGACCTGATCTCACGACCATTGCTCACTTCATTGCCACGGAGGCCGCCGTCGCTGTCGCCGGCCGGCGCGCCAATCGCTTGGCGCTACTTAGACTCCTGTAGCTCCGAGGAACCTGAATTCCAACCGATGGATTTTGATCCGACCATTCTCATCAGTTCCGTGCACAGTCCGTAATTTTGTCGTTTAAAGATGTCCCGGTCGCCTTGTGACCAGCTCGCCCGCCGTCCGGAGCGCGGAGGGCGACGGCTCCGGCTGGATCATTGCCGTTTAACTAATGGGGGGAATACGTACTCCCAAGTTTGAACGAGGCCAGACCAATGGAACTCTGCAGAGCTGCCCATGGAGCCACATGTCGATCGATCGGCAATGGGAATCTTACAAAGGTAAATTCTGGAGGATTTGGCTTTAAAAAGATGCTAAGTACGTAGTTGTACGTACTAGTGCTTAGCTTGGACTGCCGGCCGTTACTGGCTGTTTCCTATGATCCGTGAAATTTAATTATTTAGTTGACCAGTGAGTACTAGCTAGTACAAGATTCCAAGGCATCATGGTGATGGCAAGTGAAACTGTCCATCATACTGTTTTACATCGAGGCGTTATGCTCTAGGTAGATTTTTGGGCAAGTTGTTGCTTTGCATAAGATAAAAAGTAGTAGCCCGTCAATTATTGCTTAGGTTAACAGTGGTTCATGGCTGATAAATAAGGTTTGTTCATGAGCAACTTGGGAGGTCAGGTCAAGATGCCAATCTGTTGAACCCAAAAGCAAATATAGTACGTTGTGTTTCCTCCTGAAATGGGTTGCCCTGACTCTGAGGGCCGGGCTTCCGATGGTATAGCAATGATTCTAAAATGTTTACACTTGGAATTCTTAAAAACAGGTTATTCCCGTTCTTTATTGGGTTCAGCCACAAAGCTTAGCATGGCCGCCTAATCGAATCCAGCAGATGAGACACCAAAAGAGACAAATTAATGCTCACTTAGCTTCACTACTCAACTTTGTTTGGGGGAATCTTTTTGGTGCAATGGTAACCTACAACTCATCATTCTTAGATGCAATCACAAACCATAACAAACATATTATCCAACGGTACAGACAAGAAAAAAAGGAAGCATGGACAGAAACAAGAGCAGGGCAAAATATTAGTGAAGCCAAACCAAGGTAAAGATCTCAAAATCATTGGGCTAAACCTTTGTCTTTTTGAAAAGGAAAGCCCTTGCCTTTGACGCACACATAAATGACACAACCTGGGATGTGCAGCTTCTAGTTTCACCATTTGAGAGCCATTTTGGTTTGTTTATCATGTAAAATAATGTTTTGACATGTGGTATGCTAAAGTAGGAGTTATTTGCAAATGTTAGGAAGTTGAGGGGGTTGTTTGCTCAAGAAAAATTATAGTTTCTCCCCTTGCTCGAAAATAGTCAATGAGCTGTGTGTTCTTGAGAGCTCTAGTGTTAGGGTGACAGGAGAGACATTTGATCTGCCAAATTCACCTAAATTTGTGATAGATTGCTGAGGATTTGGAAACTTCCCATCCTTGTTGGCATGAGTTCCCAATATTGTGTGGGGAGAATACACAGCGATACCTTTTTTAATAATTTCTTACTAAGAATAAAGAATTTTAAAAATTATTGGGTGTGACGTGCCCCACATAACCCGACTGGGTCCGCCCCTGCAGCTGTGGATTAGATGCCGGGGTTCACCTGCGCGGCAAGGCCTGGCGAGATCTGTCCACAAACGCCACCCTGATTTCTAATCATTTTGGAAGCACAGAAACATAATCGTTTTCGACGGTGTGAGCTCGAGCATCAGCGAGGCTTAGGAGGCCATCCATTCGGAAGGTATACCTTGGAGAGATGCCAGCCTGCTGGGAGGCAGCGTCAACTGTTTCTGCGCGGCTATGTGGTCAAGTGTTGAGTGGAGAGATGCGGGGTAATTGTAATTTCATCCACCCTTTAGGGTTGTAACTCCTTTGCAGTGTTCTTCAATGGATGATGCACCTGTTTTTGTGTATTCCAGAGAGAAAAAAATCGGTCTATCAACAACGCGCTTGCTTCTATCTGGCAAAGTCCCATGTTAGCTTAAGGTTAGGTGCACAGTTCATGTACATTCAAACAGATGAAAACACTACAACATAGTTAAAACGAGTCATAATCGTCATTCGATTAAAGTGCTCCGAAGATGGTTACATACGACATAGCATCAGTACAAAGTTTTGCTTCAATGTACCGAATCTTCTGAGTGTCCATTTTCTAGCGTGCTGCAACTGGCGTGTAGGCGTGAAATCAGATTATGACTTCCGTACCCGTAAAATCAGGATCATGACTTCCCTATACGACACTAGAAATTAATACTCGTGGCCATCGTCAAGACCAAACAGGTCATTTTTTTTCCGTGAGTCCTCATACCAGCCCAAACCATGTGCACAGGCCTTCTGATCTCTCCCTGATCTGTACAGTATGACCTTGAGATCTCTGTGCGTAGTGCATTGATGTTATGGCTAGAGCGTCAATGTATAAGCCTACCCACTCATTGAGTGTACGTAGGGTTTGCTCTATCCACGGAGAGACAAAATTGAGGATTATTAACGTGCAATGGACAAAAGTTGAGCGGTCAGTTTAACGAGAAAAACAAAAAACCCGCCCGTCTTGTCCAATATTCTAGGCCCAATTGCGCTCCAGGTGTTCGAGAGTGCCAGAACCGGTGCACCGTCGCTGTTTATTCCCGTTTCAGCGCGCACCTGCTAGTGCCGGTCCGGCGGAGGCCCGGTGCTTTGATCCATGGCCTATAAATAAGGGCAGATACCGTGTCCTCCTCTATACTTTAAATTAAAATCCGTGCTCCCTGCCCACCGCTCTCTCCTTCCCCTGTTCCCACGCGCCAAAACATTACGTTCCCGATCGAGCACCAAAACCCAGCGTGAAGACAGACAACGAGCTAAGCTCAGAGTGACAGATTAAATTTGAGAGGCATGGACGTGACCATGGAGGATGTGGTCGGGGATCTGGAGATCTCCGGCTGCAGCAGCTCCACCGCCACCTCTTCTCCGTCCTCCTCCTCCCTCGTGGACGACGACATGGGCCTGTACGCGTGGAATGCGCTGTCCCCGGTCGCCGACTGGGGTCCCTTCTGCTCCGACGACGGCGGCCAGGACCTTCACGGCCTCATCGAGTCCATGCTCTCCGACGACGCGCTCGTCGGCGCCGACCCGGCCAGCAGCCTGTTCCACCAGGCCGGCCCGTGCTACTCCAACGGGTCCGACCCAAGCAGCACCACGACAACGAACCCTGGCACCCCAGTGTACGACGACCCGGCTCAGGCGCAGGCGGAGTGCAGCCCCGAGAAGGGGCTCCGGCTGCTGCACCTGCTGATGGCGGCCGCCGAGGCGCTGTCCGGCCCGCACAAGAGCCGGGAGCTGGCACGGGTGATATTGGTTCGGCTCAAGGACATGGTCTCCAGTACCAGCGACGCCGCCGCCTCCAACATGGAGCGCCTCGCCGCGCACTTCACCGACGCGCTCCAGGGCCTCCTCGACGGCTCCCACCCCCTCTCCGGCGCCGGCAAGCAGGCCGCCGCCATGGCCGCCGCCGCGTCTTCTTCTTCCCTCCACCACCACCACTACAACGCCAGCGACGTGCTCACGGCGTTCCAGATGCTCCAGGACATGTCCCCCTACATGAAGTTCGGCCACTTCACGGCCAACCAGGCCATCCTGGAGGCCGTGGCGGGCGACCGCCGCGTGCACGTCGTCGACTACGACCTAGCCGAGGGCATCCAGTGGGCGTCGCTGATGCAGGCCATGACGTCGCGCCCGGACGGCGTGTCCCCGCCCCACCTGCGCATCACGGCCGTCACACGAGGCGGCGGTGGCGGGGCGCGGGCTGTCCAGGAAGCCGGGCGGCGTCTCGCGGCCTTCGCGGGGTCCATTGGGCAGCCCTTCTCGTTCGGGCATTGCCGGCTCGACTCGGACGAGCGGTTCAGGCCGGCGACGGTGCGGATGGTGAAAGGGGAGACGCTCGTGGCCAACTGCATCCTCCACCAGGCCGCGGCCACGACCACGGTCAGGCGGCCCACGGGGTCCGTGGCGTCGTTCCTGACCGGCATGGCCGCGCTCGGGGCCAAGGTGGTGACCGTCGTGGAGGAGGAAGGGGAGGCATCATCGGAGAAGGAGTCGGACGAGAAGGAAGAGGGCGCGGCGGGCGGGTTCGTGGCGCGGTTCATGGAGGAGCTGCACCGGTACTCGGCGGTGTGGGACTCGCTGGAGGCCGGGTTCCCGACGCAGAGCCGGGTGCGGGGACTCGTGGAGCGGGTCATCCTGGGGCCCAACATCGCGGGCGCCGTGAGCCGCGCCTACCGAGGAGGGATGGACGGCGGCAGGGGCGGGTGGGGCGAGTGGATGCGGGGGAGCGGCTTCAAGGCCGTGCCGCTCAGCTGCTTCAACCACAGCCAGGCCAGGCTGCTCCTCGGCCTCTTCAACGACGGCTACACCGTGGAGGAGACCAGGCCCAACAAGATCGTGCTCGGGTGGAAGGCCCGCCGCCTGCTCTCGGCGTCCGTGTGGGCGCCGCCGCCGCTGTCCGTGCCGTCGTCGCCCGCGGAAGCCGTGTTCCAGCCCATTGGGATGGCGATGGCGCCGGCGGCAAGCGGCTTTGGCCGGATGGAGTTCGATTTCATTGACTCCTTCCTCGTAGAGCCTGCTTACGCGCTAGTCTGAACTTTGCATTTGCAAGCAGGTTTAGCTTTAGCTGTCATTTCATTGGAAATATTCAGATGTCTTGTACAAATTAAATCTTATACGGAGTAGTTGCTTTGTGAGGTTGAATTTCCCGCTCGTTCGTGTGTCAAAACCGGTCCGATTGCAAGATGTTGAGAGTTGCTGACTCTAGTGCCCAATCTACTTCCAGTGACTGGTTTGTGTCGTACGGTGTAGGAACTAGAAAGTTGAGTACAAGTCAGAACAAAAGAGGTACGGTTCGATTCTGATGCTCGGGTGTACGAATATACCTGACTGAATTTTTATCCACGGAGAATACATACGGTAGCTCCTTGAGCTCGCTGAAGTTGATCTTTTACTTTCCCAGTTCGAATTAGATGTTGCCTTCGACAACGAAATAGCTGTCAGATAAGAGCAGTCCAACTCTGACGTGGAGAAGCTATTTACTTGTGGTGCAGAAAATTTGTAGATTTGCACGGGCATTCTTTTTTTGATAGAGTATTCTTTTGTGGAATTTTGGTATCTACTCCTCCATCCCATAATTCTTGTCGTTGTTTTAGTTCAAATTCTTGTACTTCCTCCATCCAATAAAAGATGTCTCAAGTTTGTCAAAATTTAGATGTATCTAGACATGACTTAGTGTATAGGTGCATTCAAATTTGGCGGCGTATCCAGTGAAAACCTTCATTCGGTGCAAACCTTGCAAATTTCATAAAAATCATGTTTAAAAGTTTTAGAAAAATTCTACAAAAATGCCATATGTTGGGAGTGTAATGTTCTACAAACCTGCAAAATTTCAAGTTCAAGGTCAAAATCATTTGGAATGAATTAAAAAGAGAAATTTACGATGAATAGTGTCAGACATTGAAAGATCACTATTCATGCAGAATTTGTTTTTTTCGCTGCTACCAAATGCCATTGAGTTTGGACTTGAAATTTTGCACATATATAAAACATCACTTTTCTAACATATGTAATTTTTTTGAGAATTTTTTAAATCTTTTTCGATGGAGTTTTCACAGTTTGCACCGTAGAGGTGGTTTTTACTGGATATTTTGCCTTCAAATTTAGTCAAAATTGATACATCATTTGTTGGACGGAGGAAATATCAAATTTATAATAAAACAATGACAAGAATTTGAACTAAAACAACGACACGAATTGTGGCATCGTGGGAGTAGTACAATTTTGAAAGAAAAAAAAGTGTTTAGCCAATTTCACCGTGCAAGTCACATCCATCTTCTAACCAATCCCATGACCAGGAAAGATTGACCCGGAGTTAAGAATACATGCACATCAGCCAACTTGTAAATAGCAACTTATAAATAGGAAAGCAAAGTTTTTTTTGAATGGCTTGAAAGAATATATTTAAACATGTTTCCTGCGACCTGGTTTTCGGCCTGCAGGCCAGTTTGATTACCATGCATTTTAAATACGATCAAAAAAATAAAAATGTATCAATTCCAGACTTGGCCGTCTCTCCCTCTGTCTGTAGTTTGAACCTCAGACTCTCCTAGGGCCTCCTCCTTTTTCAAGAATCTACTCTGCAGGCTCTTTTTTCTGGTGGTCTACTGTCCTTTCTGCGGATTACTCCTGTTGAAGGCCTTTATCACAATTCATAACTCGTGGTAGGCTGGCAGCTCGTGTTAATTTGAGCTTAACTGTATTCTTGGGCCTTTAAAAGGACGGTGATGGGCTGGGTTACCATTTCCAGTCCAAGAAACAGATAGTCGGGCCTGCCACTCGTTGAAATGACATCCTCCGCCTCTCCGAGTGTAATCGTGCCCGATGATAATAAACCTCTTCGCTCCGAGAAGAAAACCGAGGAAAATGTTCAGTTTAACGTTAGTTTGCATTTGGTAGTACAGTAAAAGAGAAATCATACTTAGCATTGTGGTACTAGATCATTTTGATTTAGCTTTTGCACATCTTACCACTTGGACAATTACTTACATAAAGATTGACACGGTTTTAAATTAGAGATAGTTTAAATCCATGCCAACCTTTATAAAACGGTGGCACGGTTTTAAATTAGAGCCAGTTCAAATCCATGCCAACCTTTTGTTTATTTTACTATGTGTCAGAATAAATTCCAACAATAAAGCTCACTAACCGTAAAACAGAGGATGTTGGAATATCACTCACATGCTGAGAAACGCTGACACGCTGTTGCACTAGCTGGCGTCGCTTATTGCCTGCCAACATGTCGAAACTATCAGCGCCAGGTTACAGAAGAGCTCAGGGGGGAGCGGCAGATCAACGGCGTGGCAAATGCGGCACAAGCTTTGTGTAGGGTCAAGACCACGCGCGGCAACACGCGCTTGACACCCGCAGTGCATGCCGCGACCGTGCTGCACTGCTGCTGCAAGCCTGCAAGTGTACCGCGGCATATTCCTCCGTCGATCATAAATCCTACTCTTCACCGCATTTCGTAGTACAACCTTTTTTTTTCTCTATCTCCAGGCAAGCGTGGTGGGGTCCGTCCTGGCCGACTGCCCGACTGGCCGTTGCGCGGGGCGGCAGACACCATCGCACCCCATCCGCCTCCGCACGCCCCCAAATCTCGCGTCGGCGTCCCAGGGAAGGAATAGCCGCCGCCGCCAGTGCAAGCTCGAGAAGCCGAAGAAGCCCCGGAGACCAGCGGGCTTCTTCGCCCGAGCCTGCTCCCTCCCCTCTGCTCCCCCCTACCATGCGCGTCCCCGCCCGCGACGCCCTCCCTCCCGTGTACTCGCCCCCAGCTCCAGTCCCCACATGGCGAGCCGCGACAAGGTCAGCGTGAGTTGCTGCAGCCCGAACACGCTCCCCCTCGACCGCCTGCTGGCCTCGCTCGCCGCCAACGTGGAGCAGCTCGGGAAGAGGTGGGAGATCGCCGTCCGCGACCAGAGGGCCAAGGGGCGCAGGGCGGCCGCCCGGAGGGCGGAGGAGGCGGATGTGCCGGTGCAGCTGCACACGCCGCTGTTCTACGCCACCTGCGCCCTCGGCGGGGTCCTCAGCACCGGTCTCACCCACCTCGCCGTCACTCCGCTCGACCTCGTCAAGTGCAATATGCAGGTCTGTGATTGATGTGTAGGGCGAATTTCTCGCTTCCCCTGATGTCTAACTGTAGTTGCTTGCCTCAATGTCCGTTCTTTGCAGGTTGACCCTGTTAGGTACAGGGACATATCATCTGGCTTCCGTGTCTTACTCCAAGAGCAAGGTCTTGGTGGGTTCTTCAAAGGCTGGATGGCCACACTGGTTGGTTATAGTAGCCAGGGGGCATGCAAGTTTGGGTTCTACGAGTTCTTCAAGAAGTGCTACTCGGACATTGCTGGCCCCGAGAATTCTCAAAAGTTGAAGACCGTCATCTACCTTGCCGCATCGGCCTCGGCTGAGGTCATTGCAGATATAGCTCTCTGCCCCATGGAAGCCGTCAAGGTTCGAATCCAGACACAGCCGGGGTTTGCTCGATGCCTGACCGATGGGCTTCCGAAGCTTGTCCAGTCCGAAGGTGCCTTTGGGTATAGATACTGCATGTCTTGTATAGATTATGTTAAGATTAGTTCCATGGAAGGTGCTGCTGAACACTCTTTAACGCCGTGTGTTAATTTCAGGCTTTACAAAGGACTATTTCCTCTTTGGGGCCGCCAAATACCTTGTGAGTTGAATTCATTACCAGTTATCTTCCTATTGTATTTGCATGCCAAGGGTTTCATGGGCCAAACAATAGCAGTATTGACTAAATTTGGTATAAGAATCTTCTGTTGGCTCTTTTCGGATCCACTATTTTAGAGCTCATAATATTGCGTTGAAGGCCTTAAATTTCTCGGTTTTGCTATATCTAAGTCGCCTGATTTTTACTTAGAGATTAGTCGATCATTCAGCCTTCGGATCTGGCTTGTGCTTTAAGACTCGGAATGAACGATGGAGATGAAGTGTAGAGACGGTGTCTAGATACAAGTCCGACGGCTTAGATACCGCCGACTGAGATTTAAGCCTTGTGCTTAAAAATCAGGCGCTTGAGACATAGCCACACCCTAAATTTCTTGCGACATGCATGGGGTTGGGGCTGACATAATTTCAGAATGCCCACGATATTGAATTAGCCATTTATCGCTCCTGATTTTTCTAGAGATCAAACAATCTGGGGGTCTCTTTGATTGAAATGAATTTTGAAGGATTATATTCCAAAGGAATCTTTCCTATACTACCCCTTTGATTTGTTGGATTTGAAACACTAGGAATTTTTCTATGAACTACTTTGCATGCAATTCCAAAGAAAAATTTCCACAAGGTCCAACCTCATGGAAAATTCCTTTTGTTTCTATGACAACTATGGCTAGCATATAATCCTTCATGTAAGTTCTTGTATTTTTCCTGTGGTGCAATCAAACAGCTTCTATTGCAAATTCTTGTGTTTTGAATTCCAGTGGGATTCAATATGGCATGACATTCAATTCCTCTGTTTTTCCTATTCCTGTGTTTTTGAAATTCTGCAAATCAAAGAGGCCCTAGAAGTTTGACGCTACCTAATATCTCTAATTTGACCTAGTTTGCAGCACTTGCTCCTGCACCATGAAAATCCTAGTTGATTTTTTTTTGCTTCCTATTATGGAGGTATGCGAAAATGCATAATCATCATGAGGCAACCCAAGGTTGTATGATCTATGTACTTGATTGCTTGCTGTAGTCTAATCCATATCATCTATAGTTGTCACTGCACTTTATTGTTTAGCATGGCTACACAACAGTAAGGTGTGCACCTGATTACCTTCATTACGTTGCAGACACTATGATGAAATTTGCTTGCTTTGAGACCATTGTTGAAATGGTTTACAAGCATGCTGTCCCAAAACCAAAAGATCAATGCAGTAAGCCACTCCAGCTAGCAGTGAGTTTTGCAGGTGGGTACATTGCTGGAGTCTTGTGTGCTGCTATCTCTCATCCTGCAGACAACCTGGTGTCTTTCCTCAACAATGCGAAGGGCGCCACCGTGGCAGATGTAAGCTGTAAATCCTATCCCAACACAGAATAAAATGCTCAGAACTGTAACCATATAGTAGGTTACATCCATCTCATTGTCACATGGTATTTTCGAACTGTACTGATCATGAACTCCACTTCCAGGCTGTAGCAACCCTTGGGCTGTGGGGCCTTTTCACTCGTGGTCTTCCGCTCCGTATTATCATGGTCGGTACTCTTACGGGAGCGCAATGGGCAACATATGATGCGTTTAAAGTCTTCGTTGGACTGTAAGTAGATCTTGATATGTATTGCATGCCTCTCTGTCTCCGTCCACAAGTTTTTACGGCGATATCAAGTCATATCATGATTGCTTGTGATTAATTCTACAGACCAACATCCGGGGGAGTCATCTCTAGTTGTCATGCTGCCACTGCGTCGCACCAAGTGGGTCATGTAAAGCAGAACTGACTGCACTGGGCAGGTCATGTGCTGAACTATCTGTAAACAGAGTAGATGAATAACAGGCACTCTGGTGACAGCTCTGATTCTTGCAAGAGCTCCAGCATAGGAGTATGAAGCGTTAAATGAGAATTGTGACACTGCCTTTAACCGGTAGGAAGTTTCACTTTCAAGGGGGTTTTGTTGCTACCTCTTGGATGTCACAAAATCTGTTTAGGAATGCGACAAAGCTTCAGAGGTGTATCTGGCACATTGGCATACTGATCTGGTATTTGGCACATTGCCTCCGCTTGTCTGCCTGCCTGGTTAGCTGTCCGTGTTTATCAGGACCTTAATGGATGTTCTGCCTACATAATTGGAAGAACGAAGGAAACGAATTTGAAGAAATCGTTGGGTACTCAAAGTACAGCTAACATCACTGGTCTTAGATAACTTTAGACAAATCCTAAGTCATTGGTCACTACGTAGTGCTCCTAAAATTGCCAGTGCAGATATCATTGCTGTAAGAAATGGCACTACAGTACAAATTTCCCTCGTGTACTGCACTCTAATACCCAGTACCATTTTCGTGGCAAACACTATAGCACGAGTAGCACTTTAGATTTGCATGAGGTTACTTGTTTAGCTGTTTGATTTACATTTCAACATGGGTGTCACTTAAGCAACGGTAGAGGTTTTCTCTTATGCATTCCACAATGTTTATTAAAGAAAATAAAACATGATATCCGATAGACGGATAGGTTACCTTCTGGCATCATATTTTGGAACTGATGTTGGATGAATAAAATGGAAAACGTTGTTTTACCTTGTGAAGAAATCATTCTTTGTTATGAGAAGACTCACACTTTTTTTCATTCCTCTCTTTTCTTTCACATCAGCAATTATCAGAAGTGATATTGTTAAGAGAAAGCTGACATCACTCATCGTTACCGTACATGCCCTAAACAGACTATGGAAGAGAAAATGTAACTTGCAGAAAAATTGGTTGACTCACAAAAACCGCCATTCACAGGTTCAGCAACAACCATAGATCCATTATGAAATGACATTTTTAAAACAAAGATCCAACGAGATAAAACATAATCAAATAAAATACTTTGCTGGAATAATTCAACAAGGTTACAGTATATTGATGTCTCGATTACCATGTCATGCATATGGCAACATGCTGGTTTGGATCAAAAGGGCGGTAAAGCCTGTGTTTAATATAGGTTGCCTGATCTTGGTTGTTGTCCCTCAAGTCACCTACTGCTGAGGCCCAGGAAAGCCTTGCATCGGAGGACGTGGTGGGGGAGCTCCAGGAGTGAAGTTAGCCATTGCACCACCAGCAGGAGGCGGAGGTGGTATTGACCGTGGAGGACCATTTGCCATCGGAGGTGGCGGGGGTGGAGGTTGAAGACCGCTCATTGGTGGCAGTGGGATCCTAGGGGGCATCCCTATAGGTGCATTAGGTGGAGGGGGTGGCGGAGCCTGTGGCTGGGATGGCGGCCTCGGCGGAGGACCAGGAGGACCACCTGTCCCATTTGGGACAGTCCCAGGAGCTGCTGGCTGTCTGTTAGCCTCTGGTGGTCTCGGCTTGAAGTATAGTTGCAACTGTTCCCAAAAAACAAAGTGAAGGTTGTCAAACCAAGATCGTTTATAAATGCAGGTAAATGAATAGCAAAAACCAGTATACAAAACACTCACAATGTATGACTTCTTGTCTGGATCCCAATATGAGAAAAACTTATCTGCTGATTTGTCAATCTCTGTGCTTGGTATCTGCAAACAACAAACAGTATTACTATTACATCCAGTGGGCTGTGGGTCTGATATCCCAGCAGCAAAACTTTGCAAGAGATGTTGTCAAAAAACTTTGCAAGGGATGCACCTTAAAGCTAATGATTTCATAGGGGTCCGCTGCGAAAAGTAGATACTGGTACCTCTTATCCCAAGATTCAATTTTCTGCACAAATAATAGTAGCACGTTAGCACATGGAAGAGTACAAGTGTGCAATGGAAAAATAGCATATATCTGGCATGATCAAAGCTCACACTTAAGTTTTATCACCTGCTCATACGATGCCATGAAACGGTGCCTTGGCTTGATATTATCTTCAATTTCAGGGTACTCGATCTAAAAACAAAATGAGGAATTTACCACTCCAGAATATAAAAATATTTAAAAATTAAAACAAAAGAATCTTTTTCATGCCCATCACTTTGCGAGTGAACTGGTGCACTATTCAAGGATTTGTTACTAGTCTATTCTGAATGGTTAACTCTTCAATAAGGACGTTATCAAAAGATAAAATTTCTAGAGAGCAATATGAAATTAGTTTGCCTATGTGAGTAACCGAAAATGTATAAAGAATGTACTAGAAAAATGCAAGAATCTGGAAGATGGAAAAGGGAACTAACATAAGCGGTATCACTACAAGATCCTTGGCATATATAATTATAATTCAGAGGCCCTACACAACATAACATGGACACAAAATGTACAAAAATATTATGTCTAGATATGGGTAGATGGGAGGAAAAGTAAAACTCAACAGACGAGGATTCCACAATAGTACAAAATCCCATATTGGCTACTATCTCCTTTTCACAATATCTGTCACGTGTACATATGGAGGCACAAAATTGAATTAATGTTTAACAGAATTGGGCCATACTTGTTCTAGGTAGATAGATTAGTGGTATATCTATCTAATTGTAGCAAACATGGTCCGACTATATCAAATATTAGTTAACCTTTTGCCATCTAACTACGCCCGCATAACATGGTTATGAGGATATGTGAAACATAGGGGGAGTGCCACATGAGTGCAGACACCACAAATACTAACCTCAAAAAGAAACGAGTGCTGCTTCGTGTCAGGATCATATTGTTTGGTCACTGTATACCCAGGTCTACCAATCTTAACTGCAAAGCAAGGAAACATGGTTATGAGAATAGTTAACTCAACTGTGTGCAGAGAACACGTCGAAGATAGCATAACTGTACGACAACAAGGAAACAAATATAAAGGTCCAAATAGCTTATACAACACAAAACTCGATGTCATTGATGTCTTAAACTTTCAGGAGTTGATTGACTAAAACTATGCCTAGCCCGATAAAGCCCAAAATTCATTGTTTGGTAAAAAAACACAGGAATTTTTTCTATGGATTATGTACATGCCATAGTTGCCATAGACACAAAGGAAAATTTTCAAGAGGTAAGGACGTTGGACCCAATGGAGATTTTTCTTTGGAACTGTGCTCCAAGAAATATTCCTTAGGAACTAGGGGCCAAGCGAGCGACAGAAAAAAAACCCGTAAGGATTCTAATCTTGAAAATCAAACAATCTGTAGGAAAAAAAAATCCTGGGACTGATATCCTACAAATTTACTTTGAATGAAAGTGGCCCAGAGGTTAAAGACACATCTAAACAACAGTTGATAAATGAAGATCAGGCTATTATGAAACTAATGTTTGCAAACTTAATACACATTCTGCTATCCATCAGAAACATTCTAACCTGGCCATCTTATCATCATGCCATTAAATAAAATTATCAAAAAACACAAAACATGATACAAGATTGCAAGATAAAGGTGCAAAGTATGACACTCTACAGATCCATAATGATATGCATCCAGCAATCTCACGCTTGCACCATTGAAATATACAGAGGACAGGATGATTTCATGCCAAAGATGAAACTTGAGATACCATGAAAATCTTCATAAAATTAACAAATATGAGCACTACATCGCTCAAAGCATCAAATTCCATTGTAACAAAAAGAAAGAAACCAAATGTTATATGAGGGTATGGCTCACTCTAAGTACTACAAACAAACCTACCCCGTAACAGACTGATAATCGATTTAACAAACGTAGTCCCAGCAGATGCAGAAGAAAATATATAAATTCTTAGCTAATGGAACCATGCGAAGTCACTGCAGCTTAATTCTAGTAAGGTAATTCAATTCTAGACTTCTAATAGGCTCAGAGGAAAAGA
Source organism: Brachypodium distachyon (assembly GCF_000005505.3). NCBI lineage: Eukaryota > Viridiplantae > Streptophyta > Magnoliopsida > Poales > Poaceae > Brachypodium > Brachypodium distachyon. Next base: position 66,188,069 of record NC_016131.3, on the reverse strand, counting down.
GAGGGGAGCAATAATTCTACCAGACTTGCGGGGCGCGAGCTTGCGCTTGTTAGGCTGGGGCTGCGCCGGCGCGTCCTTGGCCTCGCGAGCGGCGCGCTTGGCGAGATTCGTCTGGTGCCGCTTCCCCTGCGTGTGCGCCAGGTAGTTCCCCTCGTTGTTGTGCAGCGTCAGGCAAAGTTTGCACTCGTAGCTTGAAAACACAATAACCAAGCGGAATAAGCACGCAGAGCGAAGCGAATCGAGAGGCAGGGTAAGCACGAGGAATCTAGGGTTTAGCGGGGGGAGTACCTGCCGAGATGGTTGCGCATGAAGTAGGGGTCCTTGGCAAGGTCGATGGTCTCGAGGGCGAGGCGCCGGAGGCGCTCCCGCCGGTCGATGGCCTCATTCTGGGCGGAGGCCGCGCCGCCGCTGCCTGGCTTCGAGCCCCACTCGCGATCCATGGCGTCTGCTCGGCTTGGCCGCCTCTCTCGACTGTCGGGTTAGAGACCCTCTTGTTATCTTTTGATGCGAGCCGCTCTGTTAAGATTTAGAGGTCGGTTGATCGGCCCGAGCCCAACTTACCGACATATACTGTGAATATTGTTCGGATGGGCTTCAACCTGGGCTTTCTTCCCTCAAAAAACAACAAGACAAGACCCATACGGCCATACATTGTTAGTTCAGCTTGATCGCTAAAAAAAAGTTTAGCTCAGTTTGTGCAAGTATGGTATTCTGTAATTTTGTCAATAAATACGTGGAGAAGCATCAAGATGCGAAGGATGGATCAAGAGAAGTTTACTTCAAAGGACTACAATGAAGTTTTTAGTTTTGTTGAGTATTTTTGTCATTTGTGTTCGTTCGTGTATCGATCTTTTGTATTTTATCTCATGAATCAATAAAGCCAGATCGTTGCTCTAAAAAAAACTTCAGAGAAAACTCCTACGGTTGTTTCCCGAGAAAAATAGTGTTCCGATGTTGTTGGTTTTTTCAGACTGGAATTCCGAACAAGATGGAGGCAAAAATATTTATCGACGCTATACGAGCGTCATTTAGCGCGCTAATAGCGAGAATAGCGGCAAAGCGAGAAAAATTGCTTAAACGTAGCGTCGGGTATTCAGATATGCTATAGCGATGCTATAACGTGGAAATAACGCGCTATTAAAAACCATGGGTAATACATTCTTTAAATACGAAAATACCAAAAATAATATTATTACATCAACAAGATATCAAGATATCAAGTCATAAAAACCGTAGCTGCCGTTGATAAAATCCTGGCATGTTTTGTGAACTGCATTATATTAATCTTCCTTTTCTTCTCTTTTTTTTCCCTTCTGAAATTATAGACCGTGTTTTTTTTTGACCAAAAAATTATAGACCGTGTTGGTGTCAACTAATGATGTTATTTGTACTAGTCTAATTTAATCGATCGTAAAGGTAAGAAAGTGAACCTCCTTGAAAGCCTATACCAAGAATTCACCACCAAATTCATAACATGGTCATTAGACAAATCCAATAAACAGACCTTAAACCGATACACATTCTTTCCAATGAAAAAAGGAACCCCAAGCAAATGCATGTACTGCATGCGCGCTAGCTCCCGCTATTCCAACGGGTAGGGGAGCGTGGCGATGTGGTTGTGCGCGACGGTCCCGATCCACAGCCTCCGGTCCACCTCCCTCACTTCGCTCACCAGCTTCATCACCTCGCCGCCCCGGTCCTCGAGCACCTCGACGACGTTCCCCTCGACGTCGAGGAGCGCGAGTAGAGTGTACATTCTCATGCTCACCATCTTCCCGAGCGCCTTCATCGGCACCGGGATCTTGAAGTAGGCGGCCCGCAGCCACGGCCTCCGCGCGAACACCTCCTGCGTCGGCGTCCGGCAGCAGTCGATGGCCACCCAGAATTGCCCGTTGCTGTTCAGGCGCACGTTGTCCGGGAACCCCGGCAGGTTCGCGAACAGCTCCACCTGCCCCGCTCTTGGGCCTTCCAGCCAGTACCTCATTATCCTAGGGGTGCATGAGCCGTTATTAGTTCCTGATCGAATTTCTGGTTGATTTTTCGAACTGGTGTTAGAATCCTGAGTTTATTTTACCTGCAGTTTGTTGTCTCGGAGAAGAGGAGGAATCGTTGGTCCTGTGAGATCTGCACGCCATTCGGGAAGACCAGCCCGTCCAGCACGACGTGAGCAGAACGGGTGTCTGGGTCATATCTCAGCAGCCTGCCCGTGCCTTCTCCTTCTAGCAGAATGTTCAGATGGTCCCTGCATAACTAGTCATAGTCAAACACAAATATTGACAACCAAATTAAACACAAAGGCATCATACCGAACATTCTGCTCACTTTCTGCTGTATCTCGTGCTGGTGTCGGTGAAGAATATGGAGCCGTTCTTGTGGACGTCAAGGTCGTTGGCGAAGTGGACCGGGCTGCCGCCGGCTTCCCTCGCGAGGGAGGTGGCCACGCCGCCGCTCTGGCCGACGGACATGAGCCCGTAGTACGCGTCGGCGATAAGGAGCTCGCCCGTGTCCCCGTGAAACCTCAGCCCCAGAGGCCGGCCGCACCACTGCTCCTTCCCGTGCTGCTTCCTCGTCGTCGACTCCACTCCGTTCGCACAAACTTCCTCCGACCTTTTTCCAAACAAAGAACAATGTTAATTTGCACCTACACGCACGCTGTGAATTTCTGTAAGAACAATATAATCTTGGGAGTACTGCGCTTGGTTTATTTACCAGTCAGGATTCATGACGGCGAACGTCTCCCACCCGGTCTCCTCCCCCATCCAGCGCACGACGCGGCCGTCGGCGAGCCCCGCGTACGGCCCGCGGCCCAGGCGGTCGAACTCGATGGACTCCGGCCCGAACACCTCGTTCACGAACTCGAGCCTGCCGAGCCTGAGCCGGCTGCCGTTGTCCCTGGGCCAGCGGGCCATGACCTCCCCGTACGGCGCGAGCTCGTGCCTCACGGGCCGGTAGTCGATGCCGGCGAGCGGCCCGAGGTGGAACGGGTCCATGACGAGCAGGGCCAGCGCCAGGGCCGCGAAGAAGAGGTGCGGGTACTGAAGGATGCCGCCGCCATCGCGCTGCCTCCGCGGCTTCTTCTTCTCTTCCATGGAGACTATAGTTATGGAGGGCAGAGCTAGGCAGGCAGGCAGGCAGGCAGATCAGATTTTGGTTTGCATGCAGAGAAGGATAAAGTGCTGGAGAAGGTGAACTTAAATTCTTAATGGATTTGGTCCGGAAGTATATTCCGACATGCACGGGAGTTTCATGGGCAAGTGTGACTGTTTGGGAGTAGGTGCACTTTCGGTTCAGAACAGCAAGGATCTCGCACTTTTGGATATTGTGAGTTTGTTGTTTTCGTTGCTCACAACGTGATGCAAGATGTACAGGTCAACAAGCATAATAGATGATGCTCGAGGATACCGTCGATTTTAGCGTGACTGAGGGGTACAGTCTGCAATTTGACACTAGGAAGAAATTTTTCCAGAATCCACATGTGAGAGACATTCCTGTAAAACTTTAGAGCATCACCAGCAACTTTAGAGCATCACCAGCAGACTACCTAAATGTGAGCTCTTAAATTTTCATATGGGGACTCCCTAGTATACATTCACTCTCTAAATTTGTCATCTCCACGTCAGACTACCTAAATCTCACCCCCTATAATTCATTCATCCATATTTTATTCATATGTTTCAACCGTTTTTGTAAAAAATATATATTTCAAACTACTTGACTTGAAATTATATATTTGAAACACTTATAATTTAAATCGAATAGTTTTATTCTTATATTCATTTAAGTATATAAACTATAATATTATAATTTAATTATCAAACGGCTATATTTCCGACGGTTATATTTCCAAACGGCTATATTCTCAACGGTTATATTTTCAAACGGCTATATTCTCAACGGCTATATTTCCAACGGATATATTTCTTGGTCTACATATATGTGGAGCTCTGAAGCCATTGTCCATTCACTCTCCACCTCCATTCACTCTCTACCACATCTCTCAGCCTCCTCTCAAAAAAATGAGTCGTAACTTACTTTGGCAATACGTGAGTTTGTCGTTGTCGTTGTCGGAGGAGGAGGAGGAGGAGGAGCATGAAGACGACGACCATGAACTAATGGTTGCTACAGCGGCAATAGTTCTCGACGCGAACACGCGGTTCAATGCTCGACGCCGTCGCGGTTCAGTGCCGTGTCGTCAGGTAATTAACCGTGATACGGCAGGTGGGCATGCTAGATTATTCAAAGACTACTTCGCGCAGCATCCTGTCTATGACCCCTCGTATTTTCGCCGAAGGTAAGCAATGTGTACATATGGTTTTTACTTGCATTTATATTGTTCCTCTAGTGTTCAACTAATTACCTTTGTTTTCACAGGTTTCGAATGTCTCGGCCGTTGTTTTTTCGCATAGTGAAAGCTGTGCGGGAACACGATAGCTATTTTGTGCAGAAAAGAAATGCTGCTGGAAAACTTGGGTTATCATCTCTTCAGAAGGCTACCGCAGTGTTCCGAATGTTGACTTATGGTGTAGCAGTGGATGCTACAGATGAGTACGTTCGGATTGGAGGAAGTACTGCTTTGAAAAGTATGAAAGCATTTGTTAGAGCTATTGTTGAAGTTTTCGGAGATGAGTATCTTAGATCTCCAAATGAAGCCGATACCGCTAGATTGCTTGCAATTGGAGAGAGCAGAGGGTTCCCTGGAATGCTAGGGAGCATCGACTGCATGCATTGGGGGTGGAAAAATTGCCCTTCATCATGGCAAGGTATGTATACTGGCCATGTGCATGAGCCCACAATCATTCTAGAAGCTGTTGCTTCACAAGATCTTTGGATTTGGCATGCCTTCTTTGGTTTATCTGGCTCTCTTAATGACATCAATGTTCTTCACCGTTCACCGATCTTCGCAAGGCTAGCAGAAGGGCAAGCTCTAGAAGTTAATGTTACAGTAAATGGTAACAATTATACAATGGGGTACTACTTTGCTGATGGCATATACCCGCAGTGGGCAACATTGGTGAAGACAATACCCTCTCTTCACTAGGGCAGAAGAATAAATATTTTGCAAAACGTCAAGAAGCACATAGGAAGGATGTGGAACGAGCATTTGGAGTGCTTCAAGCTCGTTTTGCAATTGTTCGTGGACCAGCAAGACTGTGGGATCAAGAAGTACTACATGATATTATCACATCTTGTGTTATCCTGCATAACATGATAGTTGAAAACGAGCGAGATGAAGGTCCACAAGACTACAATTATGGCAACATGGGAGAAAAAGGTTATTCCCTCTCATGCACAGACGGCTGAATTCTCGAACTTCATTCAAAATCATCTTGACATCCGCAACACACAAGTCCACTCTCAACTAAAGGATGACCTGGTTGAGCACCTATGGCAAATTTATGCGGCAATGTAGTGTGCAATGTCGTATGTAGTTAGAGTTAGGATGTAAGTCGGAAAGGTTTTGTCCCGAAGAAGGTTACCCTGCCGACTTGATCTATTTAGCATGTACTATTTTTACATTATGGCGGGGTGCATAACATGATAGTTTAAAATAGCGTGTTACAAGTAAAAATAACCGATTGGCTATTAGGTGAGTAATGTTTGAATGGTATATTAAGCATTATTTATTTTCAAAATATTTATGAAACATCAAAAGCCATGCAACAACAACATAGTCCATACTCAAATATTTAATACAACAACATAGTCCATACTCAAATAGTGCATAGAACAACATAGTTCATACTCAAATAGTGCATAGAACAACATAGTCCATACTCAAATAGTTAATACAACAACATACTCAAATTGATCTTTTAGATCGTCAGTCAATGATATCACGCCGTAGCATCTTGTAGTATCCTTTTTGGTCATCATCCAACGAACTAAGATCCTTGTTTATGATCTCCATTGCCATCTGCCTTTCCTCAAATTCATACTTCCTTTGCTCCTTTGCAAGTGCTCCGACATAACGCTTTTCCTTTGCATCATCTCTTACTTGTCTTGCCGTTTCTCTTGCCATCTCTCTTTTTTGTCTTGCCATTTCTCATGCCATCTCCATCTCTGTCCTCTTTGAGAACATAACATCCAAAGCCATCACAACATTACTATCTTCTAAAGAGGTAACATTTTTACCTCGACGTTGCCGTTCTTTCTCTGCTTTCTTCCCAATAGGTCTCTTCATGTGATCCGCTTTGATAGGAGATGTAGCTTCAAAGTCATCAAGATGGATCGTGTTGGCTTCTTGAGTAGACATGCTTGGACTTGCATTGGAGTTTAACTTCTGCTTTTTATTACTTTGAGATGACCTATCAACTTGAGCTAACCACTTTTGTTCGAAACGCAACATGTTCCAACAATGCATTAGCACAAACCCTTTATTGGTCTTATCTTGTGACTTGAACAATTTGAGAGCATCAACAATCTGCACAAGTGAACATGTCTCAGTATATTTGCACCTAACATATGAATATACAATGAAATTAAACAACTAGGTGAATTACCTTGTCTTGCTCTGTCTTCCCGCTTTCACGCCTATGCATAATTTGCTCGTAACATCCACAAAACCTACCCACTTGTTCTTTCACAGCGGACCAACGATGCGATAAGGAATTGACATTGCGATCACTTCCTTCTGGCTTGTGGGATTCATACTACTCATGAATCCTATTCCAACAAGTGGCATTCTTTTGCTCAGTACCTACTATTGGATCCATACTAGCATGCAACCATGCAGCCACCAAAACTTCATCTTCTTTATCAGTGAAATTTCCTTTCCTCTTGTTATTTGCTTTTACTGGAGGAGTAGGAACTTCAGCATGCATTGGTGTATGATCTGCTGTGTACAAACCCATAGGACTACTCAAATTTTGGCCCCAAGCTTCTTCGTTGTATCCTTCACTCAACATATTTGTGTACAAACCCATAGGAGAACTATGATCATCCATCTAGTGTATGAACTGCTACCATGCAAGAAATTATAAGCAATTTAGTCATAATTGTATGATCTAATCTCATGAAAGAACTACTAAATTGATCTACCAAATTAACCTCTTCTCTCTTCTCTCTTCTCTCTTCTCTCTTCTCTCTTCTTTCTCATCTCTCTGCTATCTCTTTCTCTCTTCTCTGTTCTGCCAGCGCCCCCGACCTCACCTTCCCTCCTCTCTGGCTCTCCGTTCTGCCCGCGCCCCCCCGACCCGCCCAGCACCGCCGCCGGCCTCCCCATCTCGCCCAGCACCGCCTCCGGCCTCCCCATCTCGCCCAGCACCGCCTCCGGCCTCCCCATCTCGCCCAGCACCGCCGCCTCCCCATGTCCCCCATCCCGCCCAGCACCACCGCCGTCCTCCCCATCTCGCCCAGCAGCGCCTCCCCATCTCGCCCGCCACCGCCGTGACCCGTCCCCGACCCATCCTAGGCCGGCGACGCCTGCCTCCTCATCGGCAAAAAACACGAATCGAGGGAGAGAATGGAGGGAAGGAGGACGAACCTTGGCGCGAATTGGAGCTGGCCGTTGAGATCCTTGCTTCCGGGAGCCCCTAGCCGGCACCTCAGTTTGGGTCGTCGGGAGGGTGATTTGGGGGCGCCCTCAGTTTCGGGAGGAAGATAGGGAGACTCCTGGATGCGTTTTTTTTGGCTAGAATACCTATATTTGAGGATAGGGGGTGAAGTAGGGGCTCTCCTGGTGATGCTCTTAGAGAGAGGTGGGAATTTACATGGGACTTGGGACTGGGAGAGAGATTTGAGTACGCATTTGCTCTAGTTCCAACTTGCTGAGTTTTTTGAAAATCTCAATCACCCAAAATTGTCCATGTTCAAAGTGCATCGAACATTTGTCTAGTGCGAAATTTATGTTTCAAATATTTTTTTACTGAAAATTTTCTCACGGAATGGGATTGTGTCTTTAAAAAGGACGCAATCCCGCATATCTTTATTACTACTTAATTTCCAGTTACGTGCGTGCGTGCGTGCGTCCGTGAGTCCGTCCGTACGTCGTGCCTCCCGCTCCACGCGAACCCCACGCATGGGCAAAAAACCAGCAAAACCAGCCTCTTTCTTCCGATGCACGCACGGAAGTAAAACTGTGAACCAGAAAAAAACGGACCCCATCGGCCGGGCCGTGTCCCTCCCCTTCCTCCCGATCTGACCCCACACGGCCTGACTTGCCCCCTCCCGTGAGTCCCCTCCTCCTGATCTGGATCAAAAGCACACGCCGCCGCGCTACAACTCTCCTCCGCCGCTTCGGCACCACCCCCGTGTCCTCCTCTAACGCGCCTTGAGCCATCAAAAAAATTGTGGTTAAAGTTTAACTTAAGTGTGGGGATCCTACATAGCGGAGCATTAGCCCGGGTGGTGCTATATAGTTTTCATAAGGAAGGTATTGTTGTTTTCTGGAATAGCAGAATCTAGAGAGAAAATCTTCAAAAAAAAAACCTTTTTCAAAATGATGTTTGTTGCTCGTAAAAAAACAAAAAAGAAAGTTTTGATGCTTGTATTCGAATGTATCACTTTATTTTGTTGCTCCGTTGCAACGCACGGGCAATTCAGCTAGTATGGTCTGGTGTACAAGAAAATGCATCATTAACACTTTGCAAAAAATGAACTTTAAAATGCTTTAACTCTCTGACTGTGCAGCCAATTTACGGATTTATCTTCACCGTTAACTTTGTTTCTCGACGACAAATGTAGCTCTCATATTGGTAATGTTTTGATATATTTTTTCTGCCTTAGAAGTTATCATTTACCACACAATAATATATGAAGTTGTCATCGTGAGTAACAAATTAACATGTCATAAATTCATACAGATAGTGTGCTAACTTGTGCATCAAAATTACCACACAATAATTACGAAGTTAGCACCAGAAGCGGAGCCAGGCGTGGTAATAGTTGGAACACCAAAACAACAAGGCTGCCCGTAAGAGAAGCTATTGACTATCTACTCAGAAGGATTAAGGACGAGAAACCTACAAGCATAGTACCATAAGGCCCATCTTAGCACCGTATTCCCCCAGTTTCCGGCTCCGCCACTGGTTACAACGGTGTTAGAATAAGTTACCACACGGATTTCTTTCTGGGTAGGTTACTAAATTATCATCCGGTAAAAAGAAAATGATTTTTTGTTGTTGTTGAAAAACAGCAGAGTGAGATCTTGTTATAAAGCTATTGTCGATACAATGCTAAACGGTGAAGATGGATTGGGTACTGGACAAATTTTTTGATCTACAGAACATTTTAAATTGCTGAAATCTATTAGTATAATATGTCCCCATACGCTTAGTGCATAAATGCATGCGCACTTTGTGTGAATCGTTTCCCGCTGAATGTTAGGAATTAGGGATTTTACACATTGTTCCCACTTAGTTGTTTGATGTTACAATTGAGTCCGTAAGATTTAGCGGTTCTTTGGCATTCCATTTTCATAAGAAAATCCCCATTATCTCAAATTTTATTGTCTTTTCTCTAGATTAGAAAGAGGCTTCTATTTTAGTTTTTTTATTCTTTTATGGTATAACAAAACAAACATTCGATGCAAATTCTTGATCGATACAAACTCAATCGAACACTCTCTCAAAATATAGAGTGTATAATTTAACTACCAAACTTTTTAAACTTCAACTGACCATATAACAAAAAATATCAACATTCCAAACGTGTATTGCTAGATACATTGCGAATTATGTTTTCATAGTATCTTGGTTTGACACTGTAGATGTTAATATATTTTGTTATATATGGTTGGCCAAATTTTAGGCGTTTGCCTATCAACCATAGTTATACATCCTACATTTTCGGACAGAGGAACCGAGGGAGTATGAAACAGAATAGTACGAATGGTATTACGATTAGAGATGCAGATGGATTGCATTTATGTCGTGCTTCAAGGCCATCTTAGATTATTAGTTCAGAAAATTGGCTCCAAGTTTGTTTTAAAAATGTAAATAAAAAACACATATGCGAGATCCGCTCATAAGTCATGTTTCCGCGAATCACAAAAGCTAGTCACATGAATCACGAAAGCTAGTCATAGTGAGAAGTAACTTAGAGTAGTAACGTGAATATACTGCTAACTTAAGTTACTGCCTCCATAGCGGATAGTAATTTATATGTAGTGTCATACATTATACCATTTGTTTGAAAGAAATTTGCCCGAGAGGCAATAATAAAATGGTTATTATCTTATTCCATGTTTATGATAGATGTTTATTTCTCATGCTAAAATTGTATTAACCGGAAACGTTAATGCATGTGTGTCTAATAAACAAACAAGAGTTTCTAGTGATGCCTCTCTTTTAACTAGCTTGTTGATTAACAGATGATCAAGGTTTCCTGATCATGAACATTGGATGTTGTTAATAACAGGGTCACGTCATTAGGAGAATGGTGTGATGAACACACACCCAAAGTAGGCATAGCAATACGATCAAGTCATTAAGTTTACATTGCTATATCAGACACATACAAAGTAGCCCTAATCCTTAGACCATGAGATCATGTCAATCACTGACACCAGAGGAGTGCTTTGATGACATCAAACGTCACACCGTAACAGGGTGACTATAAAGGTGGCGTTGGGTACTCTGAGTATTAGTTGAGGCTCATGGATCAAGAGTGGGCTTTGTCCATCCAGATGACGGAGAGATATAATCTGGGCCCTCTCGGTGATATCACATCGACACCGCTTGCAAGCACGTGACTAGGTCACAAGGATGTCATATCACGGAATGAGTAAAGAGTACTTGTCGGTAACGAGATCAAACTAGGTATAGTTGATACCGATGATCGGATCTCAGACAAGTAAAATATCGCGAGACAAAAGGAATTGGTTAGGACGTTTATCGTTCACGCGAGATTCATCGTTGAATGAGTGGGAGTCATTACGGATCTCCAGATCCCGCCGATGATTATTGATCGGAGATATGTCTCAATCATGTCCACATCATTCACAAACCATAGGGTGACACCCTTGAGGTTCATCGACGCTTTTGAGTGGATACGGAACACCGGAGAAAAGATTGGACAGCGCGGCGATTGTTTTCGAGGAGCATCGAAATTGTTTCGGGATATCGGAATAGTTCAAGGGGATAAGTGTTAAAGTTTGTTGATTAAATGAATTGACAAATATTAAATAAAAGAATTAAAATGTTTTATTCATCTGTGGGAGAAAAATCCCTTCATTTTGAGTGGAGTTTTACACCCATTATGGGGACTTTTGAGTTTGAGTGGAGTGTCCACTCACATGAAGAGGGGAGAGGTGGGGGCACTCCTTGGGCTGCTGCCCTTCCACTCATATATATAGAGGGGTGGTGCTCCTCTCTCCCTGACACACTCATTTGCACCTCTTGGTCCCTTCCTCCCGTTGCTCCACCTCACGAGTCATGGCTTAGGCGAAGCCTGTTCAAATAGTTTCTCCACAACCACCACCACTCCGTAGTGCTGCTGGAGTTCCCGGTGGATCCACTACTTCCGTTGCCTCGCTGGAACGAGGGATCGGAGGTCGTCGTCGATCCGTACGTGTGACCAAGTGCGGAAGCGCTGCCCGTTTGCATCGCTCATCTTCGCGATCTTGAGATCGGCAAGTGATCGTCTACATCATCCATGAGAACCGTTCTCGTTAACAAAGCTTTTGGTCTTCGAGGGTGAGTCCTTCTAAGACTACGGTTTACCCGTTACTTTCATCTCCTAGATATGATCTTGGCTTGTTTGTGGTTTCAACCGTAGGAATTTTTTTGTTTTCTATGCAACGAACCCTTCATTGTTATGTTGTAAACTCAAAACTCATTTTGTCTTGATTTGTGTGATGTCATGTTATGGTAACATATCTACCCACTCAGTTCCATAATTTGTATCTATTCTTAAAAGTGTCTAGATATTTATAATATTTCGACAAGAATTATGTAACGGAGGAATAATTACCACCTTTCTTACTTTCTTCATTGGTTAGAATGTCATGTCACCAAAATATTTAGTTGACATTGCATGAGCATGCATGTTAGTATCTAAGTTGGCGGCGTATCTGGTGAAAACATTCATTCGGTGCAAACTTCATAAAAACCATGTTTAAAAGTTTTAATTTTTTTTTACAAAAATACCATATGTCGGGAGTGTGATGTTCTACAAACCTGCAAAATTTCAAGTTCCAAGTCAATCATTTGGAAAGAATTAAAAAGAGAAATTTACGATGAATAGTGTCAAACATTGAAAGATCATTATTCATGCAGAATTTGTTTTTTTCGCTGCTACCAAATGGCATTGAGTTTGGACTTGAAATTTTGCACATATTTCTAACATATGTAATTTTTTCGAGAACTTTTTGAAATTTTTTCGACAAAGTTTTCACAGTTTACACCGCACAGGTGGTTTTCACCGGATATTTTGCCGTCTGGTTACTTCCACCGTGAGCGCAAATACCAGTGTTATATTATCAGCCTCTTATCATCGATCGAACGGCTCACGAAGCACAATATAACGTGGCGCTGTCCTAACCGACGCGTTATATCAACGAACACCGACATGTGGTCCCGCGCCGCACCCCAATGTTCGGGTCAGCGGGTCAGCAACCAATGAAACGTCACAAGCCACGCAACCATCGGAGCCATCGCCCACCGGTCTCTCCACGCGCAAGGAAGAAGGTTCGCGAATTCTCCGTTCGGCTCGCTTCTTATTTCGCCCCCCCCCCAGAGCCAAAATCTGATCCCAAAATCCATCGCAGAGGACTGGAAGGACCGTCCGGCTGGGGCGACCATGGCTTACGTCGAGAGAGGTAAGCTAATTGCCCGATTTTGTACATCCCGCATAGGATCTGTCCATGCCTCCGTGATTTCTGTTCTCCGTGGAAGTTTTGATATGTGATTTTGTATTCGTGAGTGCGTACGCCTCCCCAATCTGGATGTTAGTCTAGACAATCAGCAGCAGCTACAGGAATCACTTGGGTCCTGTTTTGGTAGGGGTGATTCTCTGGATCCAATAACCCGAAACCTACAAAAAAATTCAAACAAGCTGGATATCGACCTAAGTCACAAACTGTTTTGGGGAATTTCGGCTACGAGAATTGTTGGGACTGTTCCCGCACTCGGTATTTTGAGCACAGTAGAACTATACCTTTGATTTGTTATGTGGTACCATACTGAGGTTTTACCTCACATAATCTGTTACTAGTTATTTCCATGTCGAATAAGGAATTTGACCCAAATATTTCACGTATCAATACTGTTTTCTATGCTTGCTAAGATGGAAATGTATTTTTCTTGTTGTGAAGAGTTGAAGTGAAGATAGAACAAAAGTACCTGACATCATTTATTTGTGTTTGGAGAGGTCCAAATTTGTTAGGTTGTCGTAATGAAGAAACTCCTTGTATGATAATTGTAACTTCCAACCTTGAATGATTTTCTTTGTGAACTGGTCTCACACTAAGCCATCCTAACTAACTGCTTATGTATTTGGTGTGCATTCTGTGGAATCACAACCACTAAATGACATGCTGTGGTTGAACCACTGAAGAAGAGAAGTGAGGTTAGACATGAACTTGAGGGAGTTAGGTGCTGTCCATAGGCCAAAGGAAGGGATCAATAGTTTGTATCTTTTCCCTAATGTATGTAGGCTATAGTAGTATCACCACCCACACTTGCTGCAGGTTTCTGGACGATGGTTGCTTCTACTATCACCATCTTTGCATATCTAAACTAGTTACAGCTTCCCAAAGTGGTCACGCAAATGTCTTTCCTTAAGAGGACATCTTCTCATGAAATAATGCTGATAAATTTATTAACCCCAGTCCTTTCAACTAAAAGGTCTCTAATCAAAGCATCTTGTAAGTATGTAAGATGTAAGGGTTCATATTAATTTAGTTACGATGACATGGCTTACTTAAGATTTTGGCATCGGAGTCAGTTTTCTAGTAGAGGAAGACCATTCATTTAGGGCATGTACAATGGTCTTCTCATAGCGGTGCCACATACGATAATACTATTAAGAGAGAATGAAAAAAAAGGAGCTCTCCTTCTCTTAACTAAGATATGGTCTCTTCATAGCGGTGCTACATACGATAATTGCTGACTTGGAAGAGAGAATAAAAAAAAGATGTGATCTCTTCACGTGAAAGATATGACAACTTGTCCCATTGTTCTAGATTTCATCTTTTCATCATACATTTCTTAATTCATTTTAATCATCACATATTTTGTATTCACATGGGCATTAATCATGAGAGGGTAAGAGGTGGCACTAAGAGATAACCTATTGTGTAACATGCCTTATTGTCTTCTCTAAATGACATGGAGCGCAGAAGAGAAGACAATCTTCCCTACCCCGTGCATGCCCGTAGTGGAACTTCAAATTTATGTGACATCTTCATGACCCCACAGCTCACTTCTGGGTTTCCCTTGCTTATTTTTAATAATAATTCGTTTACAGCTCAATTGCATCAAGTAAGATTAAAATGGAAAAAAATGTTAATGATTTATTGGATTACTGCTCTTATGAATTAAACGTATCATGGAATAAAGTAGTTTCATTCTTCAGTCTTGTTTAAGAAAAGTATGGGGTGGCATTTTGAAGGTACTTTATGACATTTGATCTGTCTTTGGCTCTGCGCGGAAGCCAATATTATACTCCTGAGAGATTGGAATATGTCGTCTTTCAAGTTATGGAAAGTGAGACAATTTGGTGAAGTACTAAAGCATCAAATGATTGGAAATAACTTGTTGTGGTTATTGATATAAATGGACTTTTTGACTGGTTGCGTCAAATTTCAATGCTGCATCCCTCCTGAGAGATTCCCTAGGTTTATGATGTATCATGGACATATCACAAAGTGACATCATTCACCCTTTTGTAGAAATAATTGCATGGTTGTTAAATCTGTTCGGATTTGTCTCTGGCGCTGATTGTTTTCTGTGGCTATATGACTGCGTTTTTGGTCTTAGCTTGGCATGTAAGTCTGTACTCTTTAGGGTCTCCCTCAAGTGGACTGACTATTACTTGGAGGTGAATGTTTTCTTCATATATCTCCCAGGTGTCGTGAAAGGCAAGCGTACAATATGGCGATTAAGCATAATCCCTGACTTCTTTAAGGCTGTTTTGAACTTCATCAGAATGTTCTTCCTCACCATGTTCTCTGTAAGTAATCAAAATTAAACTACTCAAATTATCTTGTTATTGCTGAATTTGCCTTTTGTTCAATGTTAATTTGAAAATTAAGAACACATCCTAAATCCATGTACTCTTTTCCTGCAGATTGAGAAAACAGACAGCTATAAGAAAGGATATGGTGGTGGTAAGAAATGGGATGGTGGACCTGGTGGGGGAGGTCCTGGTGGTGGTCCATATGGCGGTGGAGGTGGCGGGGGTGGTGGCCCTCGCGGTCCTCGCACATTGTCTGACCTCCGGTCAAATGATCAGAGTAAGTCCTAACTTCTGAAATTCCAGATTCTATTGTCTTATTTCAGCGTGGTGGATTTAAGATTTTTAAATCAACCTCATCAATTTCAGGTTCTCTCCCTGCTTGTGGATCCTGCTGCGGTTAAGGAGCACACAGCTATCTTTATGACTGCTTAACAGAAGCATACAAACTTAACGAGCACATAAGAACCTTTGCATGTTTCAGTTTCAGCCGAGCAAAATTGTTGGACGTTTGTGAAGACTCTAATACGTCAAGTAAATAATCTTTAGGTTGTTTCTCATGCAATCTGCATACTGGCATACTGCATTCATCATCACCTGTCTGGGCTTGTGATATTTAATCATCGTTAGTGGAGTCATGAAGTCATGAATCATATTGCTATACAGTTGTTCGGGTTTCGTGTCCTGCTGCTTTTCTTATGTCTGGTCTGCTTTTCTTAGAGACTGGGATCGTTCTTCCAGGCTCAGCCAGGAAATAGTTTAGAACAAACGTCTCTTGGATGAGTGGAGGCCACTTACTGCGAGATCTACTCTTTCTGCCTTGTTCGCTGGTTTCTGCTTTG
The DNA here is from genome assembly GCF_000005505.3 of Brachypodium distachyon. Classification (NCBI taxonomy): domain Eukaryota; kingdom Viridiplantae; phylum Streptophyta; class Magnoliopsida; order Poales; family Poaceae; genus Brachypodium; species Brachypodium distachyon. The sequence goes on along the minus strand of NC_016131.3, from coordinate 66,172,113 downwards.
AGATGATTTTCAAATGTGTCGGGCATATCGTGGCACAAATATCAGAGTTACATTTGTCGGTGACGGTGTGTATCACGCTGACGGAACGTTCTTCGCTTTAGCAATACTAGCTCGTAGTGTCATTCTGTATGACACCAATCGGCTAGTTATCTCGACGGTGCAACTGATCGATCAGTCAGGGTCGTGGCGCATGGACGGAAGCCCTGTTTTCTGTGACACGGTGGTTTTCCGCTGCTACCGGGGTGTGATCACGTAAAATGCGTAGAATTAAGTTTTTGCACATACTACTGATTTTGTCGTTTGAGGGTATAACCTCATTTCACCTCAGGCCCACCTGTTGGGTGAGTAAAGAGTAAATTGCATAAAACCATCGCTAGGATTCCATTTCGGTACCCGTCTACATTTTATTTACTAAAAACTGACGGATTAGACTATCTTAACTGAACTACACTCCATTTCTCCTTCCTCCCTCTGTTAAGCTTGTGCCCCGAACCGCCCGCGTCTTCCTCGTCATCTCCGCCCGTCGAGCCGCGCCCCGGAGCGCCTCCATCGGCTTCGCCGTGTCTTCGGGGAGCGGCGGCGCGCGGGAGAGAGCGGCGGCCCGAAGGGCGCGCAGGGGCGAGCAATGCGCGTGGGGCGGCTTGGAGCTGCGGCGCTGCGGGAGCGGCGGCCGGAGCAGCGGCACGCGGGGGAGAGCGGCGGCACGCAGGGCGCGCGAGGGCGAGCGGCAGCAGGCGCGCTGGGGGGCGCGAGAGAGAGAGGCGGCGCGCGGGGGGCGGCTTGGAGTTGCGGCGCTGCGGGAGCGGCGGCCGGAGCAGCGGCTTGGCGGCGAGGAGATTCTCGGGGAAGAAGGAGAGGAAGCAGCAGACGAGTGAGAGCTTTGGGAATAGCCGAGAGAAAGGCATTTGCCACGTGGGCCTGACCGGTGGACCTGATCTGTCAGAAATGTGATTAGACGCCAGCGAGCTAAGGATTGAGTAAATCCAGTGGTTCTTAGCAACTAAAACGTAAACCGGTATCAATGTAAAACCCTAACCCTTAATGTGGTGGTTTTGTGTAAGTAAATTGCACAGAACCATCACATTACAATGACTTATTACGAAAACCATCGGTTTTGCTAATCTTCGCGCAGAACCACCGCAATTCAGTAAAGTTGTTGCACATAGCACTGATTCCGTCTATTGCGCCGTATAACCGCGTTTCTGACCGACCGGGCCCACATGTCAGGTTGACCGGGCCGAACCGGGGTTATGCCGTCCGTTAGCCCGGTTGTCCAAGCCTTTCTCCTCTCCCACTGACTGCAGCCCCCACCATCCTCCTCCTCCTATTCCTCATCCACCTGTCTTTGTTCCCTATCAACGCCGGCCGCCTCGCGCGCCGCTCCTGGTCCGCCGCCGCGCGCCTTCGCTGCTGCCCCCCGCACTGTCGCCACCCCCGCTCCGTAGTCGCGCGCGCCGCCCCCTCCCTGCCTGCTGCTCGCGCGGCACCGCGCTCTGCCGCCGATGCTGCCTGCCGCTGCGCGCGCCGCCCCTGCTCGCCCGTGTCACCGCGAGTGCCTGTCTCCGCATGTGCCGCCCTAGCCTCCCCGCGCGTCCCGCAACAATTTCACTCAATTGCGGTGGTTCTGCGCGAAAATTAACAAAATTGATGGTTTTCGTAACAAGTCACTGAAATTTTGTGGTTCTGCACAATTTACTCTCTGTCGGATTGACCAGCCCGGCCGGCGTTAGCGTTCTCCGTCAGCTCCTCGGAGTAAATTGCATAGAACAACCACATTTGAGTCAGTTGTAACGAAAACCACCGGTTTTGCTAATTTTCGCGCAGTACCACCTTAATTCAGTGAAGTTTTTGCACATACCATTGATTCTGTCGTTTGGGGCATATAACCTCATTTCTGACACCTCGGGCTAGGGGTGCAAACGGGATCCCGCGAAGAGCCTTCTAGTTTATTTTTCAAATCTTCTATTCAAAATTCTATTGTCTTCTATTCAAAATTTTATTCAAAATTTGAAATCTTCTATTCAAAATTTTACTCAAAATTTGAATAGGAAATTTAAGAGTTGAACTAGAAGCGGGCCTTTCACGGGATCCCGTTTGCATCCCTACCTCGGGCCCACCTGTCGGGTTGACCGACTCGACCGGCGTTAGCGTCCTCCGTTAGCTCCGAGTGAGCTGCACCCCTCTCCATTCTCCCCCTCTCTACCGAAGCTCTATCTTCCCTCCATTTCTCTTCTTTGTCTGCAATGAGTAAATTGCAGGTCTCCTCTTCCCGCGCTTCCCCATACCTGACGCCAAGCGCAGGAGCACCGTGCCGACCTCGCGAAGCCCCCACGGCCCTCGCCCAAAGCCACAGCGCCGCGTATCCGACTATCTGCTACCTCCTTCCGCCTCTATGTGCACGCGCAGGTCATCTCGACGTGGTTGTAGTGGTAGTTGTGGTTGTCCTTTGGGTGTCCTGCAGTCGCGGCGGAGTCCTGTTGGATTTGGGCAGCAGTGCTGTTTCGGGGACGACGCGGCCAATGGCGACGATGGCTCACACAACCTTGTCAAAGAGGTAGACTCGTGCACATGGCGGCCACCGCTGCAACAAATTCCCCTCGCCCGCGGTCTCCAAGGTGTCCGGCGCCGCCGGCTGATTGGAATAACATGAATAGGAGGCTCGGACTGGTCCAAGCGGCATTAACGGAATGCGCTGATGCTAGGACAGGCTGGTCAACCTGACATGTGGGACCGAGGTATCAGAAATGAGGTTATATGCCCCAAACGATCACTGATTAAGTGGTATGTGCAAAAACTTTACTAAATTGCGGTGGTACTGTGCAAAAATTAGCAAAACCGGTGGCTTTTGTTACAACTGACTCAAATGTAGTGGTTGTGCGCAATTTACTCCGAGGAGCTAACGGAGGACGCTAACGCCGGTCAGGCTAGTCAACCCGACAGGTGGGCCTGAGGTGTCAGAAATGAGGTTATTCACCCCCAAACGAAAGAATCAGTGGTATGTGCAAAAACTTCACTGAATTGCGGTGGTTCTACGCGAAAATTAGCAAAACCGGTTGTTTTCGTTAGAAGTGTCTCAAATATGGTGGTTCTGTGAAATTTACTCCGTTAGCCCCTGACTTGCAGACTGAAGAGTGCCTTGCAAATAGGGATGGCAACGGGACGGTTCACCCGACCGCCGATGGGGTTTTCCTCTATTAAGAGACATGTATAGTACATAATTAGTCCCATAGGGACCATCACGTCACAAATGGCCTCCCCAACGAGTATAGCAGATCGGGTGACGTTTTCGTAGTCCCCAGACCCGAAACCAGTGGGGACCCAGTTAACATACATTATGTGGCAGATCTAGTAAAATCAGGTAAAATTCGTCTAATCAGGTGACATACTGTTAATTAATCCCGCTAATCAAGTGAACTGACATCAATTTTTTTCCAATATATGCATTTATCCTCATGCAATCCTTCATTTTTACTATTGTCACCGTTGTGCTAATGATAATTTTTTGTTAGGTTAAAGTTGCTTACTCGGTATGGGGAACCCGTGGTTCTGCCGCACCCGATGGGTGGTGGGGATGGGAAAAATTGGTCCCCGAGATGGGGAATGGGGATGGGAATGAAATGGTTTTTACTGTGTGGGAATGGGGAAGAAATAACGATTCCCGAGCGAACAGACCCATTGCTACTTGCAAACCTTAGTTTTCCTCTTCACGACCGTGGGCACTCGCTGGTGGAAGTGAACACCTTTGGTTTTCTTTTGTAATTGAAGTGCTGGAAAAAAACTTTTTGCTGATTCTAAACTCGTGATGTAAAATACATTAGCATCCACAAATTTTACCAAGTTTTAAATTCTTTAACATGAAACTACACTTATATTTGATGCTCAACACATGGCTTCGCCACAAAAGTTTATTTTCTTTTGGGGAGAGAATTCCTCGAGACTAGTTCTTTTTTAGAATTTTGCATTGCGGTGATAGTTGATGCAAAGTTAAAGCTTTTGTTTGTTTGGGTTACTGTACTTGCCTGCAAGCTCTTTTAATCGCATCGAAAGATATAATCTTTTTTGGATCTTTTGTTTTGCACGTGCATCTACATCTATTTATTTTTGCTCTCTCCTCTCTTTGATTTTTACAAAGTTTGAGCTCTAGAAATACATGCTAACATTTTAGTTCCAGAAATGCGACAATATAAGTTTTGAGATCTTTTTATGGTAACCATACTCCCAAACAGAGGTGCCGAGTACCAATCAACCATAACACTTGATTCTCAAAGGCGTCATAGACTTTTCTTGTTAATTACATAATTTTTGGAATAGTTTGTTCCTACGAGTTTAGGTTTGAGATCTCTTGTATTTTGCATTTCGACCCTGTCAACACGCCTCCTGATTTTTTGAGAAAAGCAAAGCTCCGCGCCTCGATGCATTGATAGGTAAGAGAAAGTATGTACAAGGTCGTGAAAGGCCACTTCTGATTACAACATGACTTGCCTAACTAGGATGAGCTGACAACAACGTTCCCAAATGCATAGTTCCCGCCCTAGACCACTGCCAAGCTTTCACCTTGATCAGGTCGATGAGGGAGGCAATGTTGGTGGGAGCATTATCGAATATTACCGCGTTGTGGTGTTCCAAATTGAACACGCCGTAAATATGACTAACGACGTAGTGCCCTTCTGAGCGGATGAAGGAAGGAGTGGATTGCTCCCTGCCACCAAGCTACAAATGCGATATCATATCATTTTTCTTTTCATCAGCGAAGAGGAAAGTAATTATTTCCCTTGGCGCCAACCCGTTGACACGGTGGCCTTGCTCCCATGGCCAACTACCTGCTCCCGAGTTTAGGGTTTAATCATTGTAATGCTTTTTTTACATATAACACAATGCTTATTTAGTCACAAAATGACCTAATGTGTTCATTAAAAAAAATGTCAGCAATCAACCCCGCCATAGTTATAAATTAATGTCAATGGTACCCCTAAATACTATGTTGGGGCGTCTATTAAGATTACTCGTTGGATTTGACTAAATGGACGACTTGTATATGTATCCTAAGGGTTCCGTTGATTCAAAGAATTTTCATAAGAGTTTTGGAGGATTTGAATCCTTATGAATATTTTATATATGAGTTGTTTGATTTGTAGGATTAAACCCTATGAGAAATTTTCCTAAGGATTCCATTGCACCACATTTCACAGGAATTTTTTCAGCCACTCCAACCTCTTTTTCAAATTTCTTTGTTTTTTCTGTGTTCAATAAAACAAACATTGGTCTAACCATAATCCTGTAGGCTTTGAATAGACATGACATTGTAATCCTACGATTATCTTATTTCTGTGTTTTTTTTTATCCTGCGAATCAAAGAGGCCTGAAAGAGTTCTTAAAGCGATATATAATTTGCTGTTAAGAAAAGCGACAATGCAAATTTTGCAAAGAATATTCCGAGACAAGCATAGATTAGGAACAAAGTTTAGGACTTTTAAGCAAAGTTCATCTCAAAACCCTATGGAGCACGAGAAACGCACAATCATGTTACTGACTTGTTGGTCCCGTGGCATATGACCCCACATGTCAACTGCAGATCCTGTAACAAGTAAGCGAAAACGCTGTATCTCTCTCTATTTGCCACCACTACAGTACAGACCCCCATGACGCCTTCTCTCTCTTCTCTCCCCTCCCTTTCCGACTAGGCGACCTGCCGCTTTCCCCTCTCGCGCACCTTCCTCGCCATGGCGTTCTTCTCCCACCATCATCTCCAGCAGCCGCACCCGGCGGCACCCCCGCAGCAGCAGCAACAGCAGCCGGCGCCTCTTTCCTTTAGGTGCACCATCTCAATTCCGTTTCCGTGCCGTTTCTCTGCTATGGTAAGATGAGAATCCCGCTCAAATCCCCTTTCCTGATGCCGTAAATTTTTGGCAGGAACGCGCTGCCAGTGCCCGTCGATGGCCAGATCCCGGCTCCTCTCGCCTTCTTCAACCCGCCGCCCGCCTTCCCGGACCAGGCTGGGCAGCCACAGCGTAAGCTTTCTCCGCGAATCTCCCCTTCGCCCTGTTAAAATTCCGTTTGGATTGACGCTTATTTTGGAGGTATTTTGCTCTGTTCCGTGTAGTTGTTGACGCGGTGGGGCTGACGGCCGCTGCGGGCATGGGGTGGAGGCAGCCGAGGGAGCAGGAGCTGCTGGGAGAGAACTCGCAGATGTCGTCTATTGATTTCCTGCAGACGGGTTCGGCGGTGTCGACGGGCCTGGCACTCTCTCTGGAGGACCGGCGTCACGGCGGCGGCGGCAGCGGGGCTGGGAACTCCTCAGGCGATTCGCCGCTACTCCTGCTGCCGATGCTGGATGATGACATCTCCCGCGAGGTTCAGCGGCTTGATGCTGATATGGACCGATTCATCAGGGCTCAGGTCACGTGCTCTTGAACTTTTTTCCTTTGGAGATTTACTACTAGCCTACTACGGCAATAGTACGTGCATTTGAGTTGTACAACCCACATGCTCTTGGGTCAATTAGTGAAGTGTTAATGTTTTCAGGCCATACAGTTTGTGCAAGTGAAGGGTGTGCATAGACTTTTTGCTAATGTTTGTGGTTTCTTCTTGGTCATTAAGACAGTAGGCACTCAGCTCATGAGCTAATGATCATTTCCAGTTAAGTGCTTCAATATGCCATTTAGATAAAACTCTGTAGGAGAAAATAGGGTATATACCATTGGTACCACCCAAATATCAACATCTCAAAGTTCAATTGACTACGACCAGACTCCTAAATGTCAAACTTCTCTTCATTTTAGACCTGTTGGGTTCCGGTACACCCTATTAACGACAATGGCCTGATGGCTTGACGCTGCCGATGATGCAAGGTGGCGGTTGGGTAGGAGCCTAGGAGGTGGTGCTGGCGCATGGGCGGTCGGAGGAGGAGGAGGAGGTAAGTAGGGCGGTGTTGGCAGAGGATGTAAGGCGGCAGCTGTCGGGGAGGAACTGCGGGGAAGACTAGGGTTGGACTTCAGCCCCTTGTCTCGGTCCAAGAGGAACAATGTTCTGTAGCCACAGATGTTGCGCTTGCCTGCTAATAACCTATTGTGCTTTAAGAACTGTGCCAGTTTTGTTAGGTGGAGTACTGAAAGAAGCTTGTGGACCAGATCAAACCCTATGCCCAATAGATGTGTAGCCTTTCTGATAGAAGTTGGCCAAGGATGACATGCTTGGATGTTGGCAAGTAATAATATCCTAGGGCCCAAAATTCGCTGAACCATCACCCGCACCACCTTGCAGGAGGGGTCTACACATATCTAGCAATTGCTTGGGTTTTTGTCCTTGTTCTGAAAAGGATCACCTCTAGTTACTACATATGGACCCTCAAGCATTATTTGCTAGTACAATCCATAGTAATTTTCCAGTGTGTAGCTAACCTGCCACCACTTCTACACACATGTGCACCTTGGCTGCTAGCATGCTATAAATGGTATGTAGTATTACAAGAAAGGATTCCACCCGTGATTTTTGATGAAATAACTACTGAACCAACGTTTTTTGTGTGTACAAGTTGTGCTCTTCTTAGCTTTTACTCTTTCCTTTTTCCGCTGACAGGACAAATTTGAGACATCTATTCTCGATTCATTTCTTTCAACATTGGTTAGATTACATTTCATGGTTTTTAAGGTGTCGAAGCGCCCAGCGACGTCAAGGCGTCGATCTCGCCTTAGATTTCGAACTACACCGTCCAGGGGCGTCGCCTAGGCGCTGAAATCGCCGCTTCGCTTGTTTCTGGACGCTCTCGATAGAAGGTCGAGTCAGAAACAGAAATCGGTGGGAGAAACAGAGAAATTGGGGGGAAAACAGAGTGGGGAGAGAGAGGGGGGGGGGGGGGGGACACAGCAGTGGTATAAATCGAGGGAAAAGAGAGAGAGAGGAGCTCCCGCCAGATCCCATCCTCCTCCGCCGGCCTCTCCCTCTCCGGGCAAGCTCCTCCGCTGGCCCTTCCCCTCTCCAGCCAAGATCTTCCTCCGCCGGCCCTCCCTAGGGCCGAGTGCTCATGGATTTGATGGTCTGTGGTGTGGCGGCTGCAGTTCGTGGGGAGCACGGGAGAGGGAGAAGGAAGAAAACCCTTAGTTCAGCCCACTTAATGGGCCTTGGGCCAGCATGGGCTAACTATATTCAACAGTTCCCCTAGCGCTTTGCAAAAACTTCGCGCTTTGAGCGCAGAGGCGCCCCCCCCAACGCCTTAGAATGCCTGGACGCTTTAAAAACCATGTTACGTTTACTAAGTTACATCTTTCAGCACTATTGAGTTTCTTGGCTCATACTAAAAACATTAATATTAAGTTTGTTGAGAGAAACTTTTGTTGCATGTGCTCAGTTGAGGTGTCAACTTCCTAAACCATGTTACGTTTACTAAGTTACATCTTTCAGCACTATTGTGTCTTGGCTCATACTAAAAACATTAATATTAAGTTCGTTGAGAGAAACTTTTGTTGCATGTGCTCAGTTGAGGTGTCAACTTCCTATTGGTAGCGACCAATCAATGACAGAATAAAGTTTCTCTTGCCAGTAAGCTACTCCCTCCGTCCCATATTAAGTGACTCAAATTTGCCAAAATATGGATGTATCTATGCCTAAAAAGCGTCTAGATACATGTAATAGAAAGTCACTTAATATGGGACAGGGGGAGTATAAGTTAGGATCACGCCTAGCGAATTAAAAAAAAAACTTATACATTCGTTTATTTCTTGGAGAAGTAACATGAAACCTTCCTAATTCTTGAAAAGAAACCAGAGCCAGTGAAGGAGTTAGTGGAACATCAAAAGAACAGATACACTTAGCAGAAGCAAATATTCATGCCTCTGATAAATACATCCAGTCCTAACAGTAAGTGTATGTTCCAAATTAGGACTATGCATGGATGGTTTTGGGCTTTACTAATGCCTGATGTCATCAGAAGTTCACAAAATAAATCTTGCTGTTCAACATTTCGAATACTTTTGTCTTCTAACAAAATTTGTTAATTGGCAGAGTGAGCGCTTGAGGCAGTCTATATTGGAGAAGGTGCAGGCGAAGCAATTTGAAGCTCTGGCTTCTGTTGAAGATAAGATCCTCAGAAAAATACAGGATAAAGAGTCAGAAGTGCAGAACATTAACAAAAGGAACTCCGAACTTGAGGACCAGATTAAACAAATGGCAGTGGAAGTTGGTGCATGGCAGCAAAGGGCCAAGTACAATGAGAGCATGATCAGCGCACTAAAGTACAACTTGGAGCAGGTATGTGCCCATCAAAGCAAGGACTTCAAAGAAGGTTGTGGCGACAGCGAGGTAGATGACACTGCGTCCTGTTGCAATGGTGGTGCCCTCAATTTGCAACTGATGCCGAAGGAGAATAACCACAACAAGGATTTGACGACCTGTAGGGTCTGCAAATCAAGTGAGGCGTGCATGCTCTTGCTGCCCTGTCGGCATCTTTGCCTATGCAAAGAGTGCGAGAGCAAACTGAGCTTCTGCCCCCTGTGCCAGTCCTCCAAGATACTTGGTATGGAGATATATATGTAATGTAGAATATAATTTATGTACACCTTGAGTATCTTTCGAGATACTGCTGTACTTGGACAGCAAACTATTGTCAAACTGTAGCACCTATGGATCCTTTGCGATCTCACTGTATCGAGAAGACTACCATTTATGGTAGATTTACTGCAGCAAATTTCTAATTAGAAGTGCATGATTTGGACTTCGGAAACTTCTTTAGCAGTCCCTCCGTCAGAACTAGCTCTAGTTGAAAACTGTGCCAATCTTTATGGAACGGAAGGAGTACGTAGTTTGTTTTGTGATAACTTGGGTGCCTAGGGCCCAAATTTTGTGAAAAAGGTGTGCTTAATCTTCAAAGGCAAACTTCCGGGGATCGTACTGAATTGTTTTTTTTTTCCTTTTAGGGAGATCGTGCTGTGTAGTTAGTTATGCCTATAGTTATCCTTTATGGGCTTGTCGTTTGCTGGAAGTTTTTATGACAAATAAAATAAAATGAAATGCTATCCTTTATCGAATGTCCCCGAAGGGGCAATAAAATGCTATTCTTGTGCTGGAACTTGTTTTTGCAGTATATTCGAGAGTGATGGTGGATGGGTATGGATGAAACACTGTGAGGATGATGTAATCACATCGACTCCTATCAAGTTACATTTGCTTAAGAAGTGATCATATTATTTATGTACAAATTATTTATTCCAAAGGACGGTTGTCCTTGGGTTTTCTCGTTGAAATACACCTTATTCAAGAGCCGTTTCAACTTTTAAATGTTCTATAGAATAGTTGGTCAATGTCCTCCACTCTTCAGAATTTTAAACAAAAACAGCTTGTGAATATATTATTTTCAGTTGGATAGTGTTTTGACCTAAACCGTTTCTTCTATGGAAGTTTTGGCAGAATTCTGAACTCTTAAAATTTTGTTTATTCTTTATTAAGAGTGAACATGAAGGTTCAGAACAGAAGCAACCATAGTTAATTTGCGAAACTCATAATTCTGCATTGCACATTAGTTGCCGTACACGCATAGCAAGCGTCTGACTTTACACGTAATAACCTTTCTTGCGCTGCCTTGGGGCGGATTACGGCAATTATGATTTGGTGGTTTGCGAAAAGCCCCGAAAGCTTATCTTTCAAGGACAGCAAATCGATTGATCTGTTGGCGCCTGTTTGTTTGCATATCTCACGGCTTGAAAACTGAACCAGCCCTAAGAAATGCTACTCTCACATCAGACAGTTGCTAAGTTTTGGTTTTGCAACTGGTTAGCACAAAATTTCTCCTCAAAATAGGACTCAGGACCAATCAATCGTTTTCTCACATCCTCACTGTTTCTCTTCCCTCTTTATTTCACTTATTACATGTGGTTCAGAAGCCACGTTTCATTGGCACGTCCTGCGAAGTGAAATTCTGTCAATTTAAAAGAAAATTAGGGAAAACATACATTGAGATATTAGTCTTTTGAATTTTACAGAATTCCGCGTTTGAATATATCCCCAAAGTATTTGGAATTACAAGAGAGTACAAGCCGCCCATAAACAGTGGGCGACCACTACCATCGACTTTGCAAGAGCAATACAAACAACAGGTTTCCATTCCTTTTGACGAAGTTCCGCGCACCGCAAATCCCTATCTATGATCTTGGTCGGAAGGGCGACATATGATACCTCAAGTGCCTCATAAAACAGCGGTGGTCGTCTTGTTTAACGGCTTGACGCCTCCTAAATCCAAATTAACGGTCCCCAGGGCCAGGCAACAACAACAACAAAGCCGGCGCCGGACCATTTCCCCACCAGTTTCACCGCCAACAAGACACTCCTGCTGGTACCAGCGCCAGTCTCCACTGCAAACATAACGGTGCGACCGTGCGAGACAGCGAGATCGCGACGGGCCCTGCGGTCCTCTGCCCGCACCACAAGTCCAAAACGTGCTCCAGAATCGAGCCTTGCGCGGCTGGCTGTGCTCTCTGCCGGAAGGAGTGATCGAGCCCAGCAGCGACGGGGCGGAGCGCCCTATCCATGTGAACCAACCAACGAACGAAGGAAACGAAAGGAACCCTCGCCTCGCTGCCAGCCAGCCAGCCAGCCCCCCCAAAGAGACCATCGTCTCCTCCCCTTCGCCCACGCCGCGCCACAACCGCCGCTCCTCCCCCAGCAATCCTGGTCCGACCATCACCCCTCCCTCAAATCCCCAACCCGCGCCTCCCCGTCTGCCTCGCCCGCGTGCCTGAATTCGCCGTCAATCGGGGCGCCCCACTTTTTTTTCTCCCCCTTTGCGTCTCCCCCGTGCCGGGCGCGCGGGCTTCCCCCGCGATGGCGCTGTCGGCGTCGGCGGCGTCGGCAGGGAGGGGCGCGCGGGCGGAGAAGGTGCGCAGGATCTTCGAGCGCTTCGACACCAACGGGGACGGGGGCCTGGACCGCGGCGAGATGGCGGCGCTCGTCGTCGCCGTCAACCCGCGGGTCAAGTTCAGCGACGACCAGATCTCCGCCATCCTCGACGAGGTCTTCCGCACCTACGGCGAGTTCATACTCCCCGGCGGCCGGGGGCTCTCCCTCACCGGCCTGCTCCGGACCTACGACGACGGCGCCGGGGACGTCGACCGCGACTTCCTGGCCCTCTCCCTGCCCACGGTCGACTCCGACGCTTCCTCCCCCGAGATCGCCGCCGGGGACTCCGCGGTCTCGTCTTCTCCGACCCCCGGCGCCGCCACCGCCGCGTCGCTGCTCGACGACCACCTCAAGCCGCTCGGAATTGGAGGTACGCCGCCTTCGTCCAGCTCCCGCGCCGCGGCCTCCGCGCCCGCGTGGGCGACCTCTCCCAGCCACGGGATTGCGTTCGACTCCTCCTGGGCGCTGCTCGACGACCTGGAGATACTCGTCAAGCGCCTCCGCTCCAAGCAGCTGCGGAAGACCCCCTCCATCGACACCAGTGGCGGCGCCAACAATTTCGACTCCTTCTCTGAGGCCGGGTGGTCCAGGGAGATCTCCGGCTCCGCCGATTCGGGCTTAGCGGCTGCGCCATGGGACGAGACGAGCCGCGACTACCTCACCTTCGTCAAGGAGCTCGCGGTTCTCCGCACGCGCGCCGACGCCTCCCGCTCACGCGAGGAAGCATTTGACAACCACATGGTCATTGGTCGGGCGCTCTCCGAGCACCGTCTCTTCCGGGACGCACTTGCCAGCTTCCGCCGTGGCTGCGAGCTGCAGCCTACCGACGTCCGCCCACATTTCCGTGCTGGTAACTGCCTCTACGCCCTGGGCCGTCACGCTGAGGCCAAGGAGGAGTACCTCCTTGCCCTTGAGGCTGCAGAGGCAGGTAGCTCCCAGTCTGCCGACATTCTCCCACAGATTCATGTCAACCTTGGAATTGCCATGGAGGCTGAAGGGATGGTCCTCGGTGCATGTGAGCATTATCGAGAGGCTGCCATACTATGTCCATCCCATGCCCGTGCGCTCAAGCTCCTTGGGAGTGCACTCTTTGGTGTCGGGGAATATCGTGCAGCCGAGAAAGCACTGGAGGAGGCCATATTCCTGAAACCAGACTATGCTGATGCGCACTGTGATCTTGGGTCGGCTCTGCATGCGGTAGGGGATGATGACCGCGCAGTTCAGGAGTTCCAGAAAGCAATTGATCTGAAACCTGGACATGTTGATGCCTTATACAATCTTGGAGGATTGAACATGGATGCAGGCCGCTTCGTGCGGGCCGCGGAGATGTACACTCGTGTGCTGAGCATCCGACCGAACCACTGGCGTGCTCAGCTGAACAAGGCGGTCGCTCTGCTTGGGCAGGGAGAGTCTGAGGATGCCAAAAAGGCACTCAAGGAGGCATTTAAGATGACACAAAGGGTGGAGGTGTACGACGCCATCTCACATCTGAAGACACTGCAGAAGAAGAAACCAAAGCCCCCAAAAGGAAAACATGATTCTCAAGGAGAGGAAGCCTTTGTCATTGTAGAACCATCCAAGTTCAAGAGGGTTGGAAGGAAGACCACCTTGCGGCAGGATTTGGCCAATGCCCTTGATATAAGGGCCTTCGAGAGAACGACAAAGCTTGGCCACTGTGATGTGGAACTTTTGAGGAAAGAGATGAATGAGACTGATGTCCCTGTATCATACTCAGGCACTGGCGTCCCAGAGAAGTCAATAAGGAAAGCAGCTCTTGAGGTTATTCTGCGCAGGCTTCTATCTTTCCTTAAGCCAGATACCTTCCAGGGTGCTGTCAAGGCAATGAACGAAAGAGTTCTCTCCGTCCTTGATGCATCTGGTTCTGGCCGTGTTGATCTTGGAATGTTCTTTGCTATCATTGCTCCAATCTGTTCTGGTCCTGTGGATAGGCGCAAGCGTGTGGTCTTTGATGCGCTTCTTTGGCGTCCTGCAAGCGAAGGCAGTCAGGGCCAGATTAGAAGGAGTGATGCGCTAAGTTACATTAAACTTCTTCGTGCCGTTTACATACCCATCCATGGGGCCAGTGACATGCTTGAAATGCATGGCGAGTCTGACCCTACCATGGTATCATACACGGAGTTCCTTGAAATGTTCAATGATCCTGATTGGGGATTTGGAATCCTAAGCACATTGGTGAAGCTGGAAGATAGTGATCACGTTCGTCATGGCAGCCACACCTGCTCCATATGCCGATATCCTATCATTGGCTCTCGGTTCAAGGAGACAAAGCACTCTTTCAGCTTGTGTAACCGATGCTACAGTGAAGGGAAGGTTCCATCAGCTTTCAAGTTGGAGGAATACAGGTTCAAAGAATACGGTAATGAGTCGGAGGCTCTTATTGACAAGTGTATGTGCTTCAATTTAAATTCTAAGAAGCTGGAAGCTGATGCGTGATCACTCTGAACATTGGTGTCGAGTGTTCAAGCACGAACCTGTGTATCCCCTTTCTAGTTGTGAAGATGCCTAGTTAGCTCTCCTGCCCTCTTGTACACTAAGGTGCTGTATTTTTGGTGTTCCCTAAATGTGTTCCGATCCTAAGCTGTTAGCTGCTGTTCGTTTCAAGCGTATGGAAGTAAGAACACGTGTAATCCAAATACACTCCTGTTGCCATCTCAATTCCAATGCCACAAAAGGCTTTGAAGTGTTTCTGATCCGGATATGTTTTCGTTCAAACCAACGAATTTTGGTCTTTTTATTCATATCATACTCTTGTGTTTATATTTTAAATTTGGACTAAGTCGGTGGCTGCTCCCATCATTTCGCAGCATCAGGTGAGTTTTTTCGATGACCCATGTCTGAATCGTTTGCTGATTGGCTGTTGCAGAATTCTGCTGTTCCACCCGCGGTTCATATATTGAACAAGCTGGGGTGGGCAGGGTTTCTTCGCGGTCAGGCAAAGGACTAGCAGTGTTTGGATTATCTTGCCTTTGCAGGTTATTATTTCACGGTATTCACCACATGTTCAATGCTCTGGTCTTGAAGGTCGTTTTTCCTGATCGAAAATTCTATATGCTCACTTGTTCAGCATATTCTCACACTGCACAAAATTCTGGGTTGTGTAGCTCATGCTTTCTTTAGGACGAATTATGGATGTGTACATAACAGTTTTTACATTAGCTTTTCAAGTTGTTTCTGCATTCCAAATGTGTTATGCTACTCCCTCCGACCCATATTACTTGTCGCACTAAATCAACGACAAGTAATATGGGTCAAACGGAATATTTAATTGTTCCACGTCAAAAAATAATTGCGTGATGAAGTGTCAGTCCGTCATGACAGTTGTTGAACTAGAGATTATTGCGCTTTATACATTTCTTCTCATTGGAATGTGCCCATGCTGTATTGCTGTGCAGGTGTACCACAAAGCATATGGCTCCTTACCGCTCTTTTCCTTTCCTTTGATTTATTCCATCCTCCGTTCCTTTGGCTTTTCCTCAAAAAAAAAAAAGAAAAGAAAAGGCAACACTAGTAGGGTGCGTGCGGCAGCCAGCATGCTGTGGGCTTGTGGCGGCGCACTCGCATGGCTGCAGCGTGACCCGGCTGTAAGGCACGAGTGCTGTGGCGGCTGCGACAGACCCCGTGGAGTGTGGATTGACTGGAACGCTCGGTTTATTGGCACGCCGCGTCAAGAGTAACACTCACCGTGACTGTACTTAGCACGAAAATTCGCTTTTGTCGCTGTATTTTGAAAAAAATGAAAGTGACTCTCAACTGAGCTTGCTGAAATATCGTAGGTACGGTCACTTTACTCATTATACTTGTAAACGTATTCTGATGTGTGATTTAAGATTGTGTTTGGGACAGTTTTAGCTCCAATTTGATGAAACAAATCATGCACAGCTCGTTTGGCGACTAGGATATCATTTCATTTGGTAGAAATGAAATGAATTCAAATTTTCCACATGATTTCATTTGGTTGAAATGAATTCCAAATTCAAAAATCATGTTTGGCTACCACATGAATTTCACAACGGAGATCACTGGAGACAGAGATCCACAACAGAGATCACTGGAGGCGGGACGGAATCAAGCAAACGGCAATAGGAGCTCGAGGGGGAAGGGACGTATGGAGAAGAGGACTGGACGAGGAGGGAGGCGGGGGAGGGGGCGGAGATGATTCCGCTCACCGGCAGCAGCAAGGGTCACCTGCGGCGGGAAGGACGAGCACCATGGCGGCGGCAGGGAGGGCGAGGAGAACGGTCGGGGGAGAGGAAGGAGCTGGGTTGGAGGAGAAAGCGACGTCAAATCCGGAAGAATGACGGCCTCGAGAGGGGAATTGGGTTTAGATATCGCGGGATTCCATGAAATCGGTGATTGAATTCCAAGGCCCAATTCCCTGGCCGCCAAACTTGTTTGGTCCGGAATTGCGAAATGAATTCCACGATTCTCAGCCCAATTCCTGGATGCCAAACGAGCTGGCATAGTTTTACTTTTTTGTGGAGCTGGAGTTATGATTAATTCAGAAATACAACAACATAAAACTAGAAAACATCTCTGAAGTATTCACTCCACGAAAAAATATACTCCCTCTGTTTCATAATTTTTGTCTCAAATTTGATTAAAAAAATGGACGTATCTATTTCTAAAAAGTGTTTAGATACATGTAATGTTTCGACAAAAATCATGAAATAGAAGGAATACATATGAATGACCAACTACAACAAGTTGACTACAACTAACACGTAGATCGTCAACAAGGAACACACATTTTGGAAGTACAGTGCACGCATTGTGGTTTTTTCACTTTGCCCCTGCTTCTGTTTAGTTCCCCTGTACAATTGTCCGAGAGGAACAAGGGGAGACTGCGAGTAGATAAAAGGAGTCAACCACATAGGTGGTTGTGTGCCACGTAGTCAACAGAAGTGTTCAGTCAATAGTACTCCCTCCGATTCTAAATTGTTGTCGAAATATTACATGTATCTAGACACTAAAATGTTGTCCAAAAATTATATATATCTAGACATTTTTTAAGAATAGACACATCCATATTTAGACAAATTTGAATCAACAATTTAGAATCAGAGGGAGTAGTAACATAGACCACATCATCAAAATACGGACTAATATGCCCGTAGGACCCTAAGTGGGGGAAATTACGCCAAGCAAAGTGATATCAGTTTCACTTTCCAAAATACAGTGACCAAACTGAGTTTTCAGCTAAGTAGAGTGGTCGTGAGAGTACTTTACTCGAGCATCGATGCAGGCACACCAATACTGGGGGATGCCCTAGCTCAGTATGTCTAATGTCAGAGCAATTGAGGTTTCTCGCTTGAATTACAGGAAGGTGAGACGCCGAAACATGTTTCTGCATGACACCAGAGGAAAAACATGGTCTGCTTTCACATAATAAGGGTCTCTTTGATTCACAGGATTGGAAAAATACAAGAATAGAAAAATGAATAGTCAAGTACTCAAACATACAGATACGGACACCAAAACTAAGACAAATCATCACCTTCGAAAATTTATATGTAGCTGCATGAGACTCTTGAGACCTCACTTGACATGATTAAGATACAGGTGAGATTCACTCCTGATCAAAGAATCAATTTATTCCTTCCCATGAATTAGAACTAAACCTACTCATAGTCGCAGTATACAAAATATGGTACAGAGGGGTCTCTAAGCTTTGGAAAAAGGTACAGAAAACGACCTCTTAAATCTTTTCTAATAACAAAGAAAGATGAACTGAAAATTATGAAGCGATCTTCAAGTAAGTTCCTAGCTATACCCGCTATGTAAGAACCTGCTCCGTTTCTTGGTCTAGCCATGTTTGATATTATATCGAACCTGCTCAGTTTCTTGGTCTAGCCATGTTTGATATCACAAGGCAATGTACAATCAACTCTGGCAAACATGCGCAGAGCAGAGACATGGCACATCATAATTGTCAAAGAAACTCCCCTATCACTCGTCATCCTCCGAATCTGCATTGCGACAAAATCCAATAGCTTAATTATCAGAACTAACAAAACCCTGTGTTAATAGTTTCTGGTCCAATGAAAATTGAAATATCTATATCTGTCTATGATGTAAGGGGGCTCCCAAACAATGTACCAGAGCCATTTGCCAAAAGGTAATTTGATTAATATATGATTTCTTATGTGATCTTGTGATTCTATTCATGTAACTAGCCAAAATTGAAATGCAGGGTTATTAATTCATCATGTATGCCAGACTGATTTTCCCTCTTATAGTTTGTGAAACCAGGGTTCTCATGTTTCATGTAGGAATAGCCAACAAGGTTAAACATTGCATTCTTTGGAAGGAAGAGGGTGAATCCAAATCAACACAAAAATGGAAAAATGCAGGTAATTGCAACAGAAGTATGTAGATATCAGAATAACAACAGCCAGGACTGAAAAGGATGAATGCAAATCAACCAACAAGTAATTGCACCCGAAAAAAAATCTTACCAGATCGAACATCCTCTCCAACCTTTCCTTTATTATTCAATTGTCTCATTATCATTAAAAATATGAGTTTCCCCCAGTACATATGAAACACGAGTAATGTGAGGAGCATTGTGTTGAAAATGTAGTACAAGGTCGTCGGGAATCTGTCCAGCTTCCTCAAGGATATGATGGACTGATAGCTGAAATTGCAAGAACAAGAACAGTAGGTTTCAACCTTGGAACGTAAAAGAAACACAACAAATCATTAAGGCATAGAAAACAAACCTTGAGGTTTTGATTATCCAAAATGGGAAGTAAATCAGACGCAATAGGAGCCAGGAGAGAGCAAAAAGCCCAAAAAACAAGCTAGCCCCTAGTTCCTTTTCTGTGTACTTACACAATTTGGCGGTCTCCAGAAAAACATCACTCGCGTCATGCAAAGCAAGAATAATTGTCCCTATTCGAAAAAATCTGCAGAAAACCAACTTTAGTTGCCTTAGAATGTGTTGAAATGTTGATCTCGACTGATACAATGTAAAAGTCAACTATATCCTATGAAAGCTCGTAACCAAAAGAAAGAAATACATCACTCGCATCATGCAAACAAAGAACAATTGTCCCTATGTAGCACGGCAATTTACAGAAATATCTGCGTACTGCTAGATGCAATAAATAAGCTGCAAAGAGAAGGGCTAAATTAGAAGTATGGCACTGAAGCACAATGATTTTCAAAAATATCTGTGTAAAGTTAGATGACACAATCATGCTGCAGGGAAAAATTCCAAATCAAGGATCGCTTAACAGAATATTCAGATCAATCAACAGCAAGGGTTACATTGATCTCTCCTTGTCACTATAAGACCTGCTTCCAATTTCCAAATTTTCTTACATTTTTTAAGAAACATATATTTTCTTACATAACTATGTTCATCTCAAGGAATCAAACCAGCAAGTAACTAGAAAGAACTGGATATTATCAAAGTTCAGTGCACACTGCACAATCACTGAATTCTTGCGCAATTGATTGGTAATTGATGATTATTCACCTCCTAGACGCATAATGACCAAAATTGACCATAAATATATAAGCTCAGAACATAGCAGAACTAAGTTGTTGCAATTACAAATCCAGAAAATACACTATTAAAGGGGCTAAAAATATTTTACCCAGTCAGATATGAATATCCAATCAGAACAGATGTTACCACATGATGAGACATCATTACAGCAAAATCTTTTCTGCGGGTTTCCCAGGCAATAAGGGCAAAAATGCTGTAGATATAGAATCCACACTGGCACATGTAGAAAAGTGTCAACAAGGACCTGAGAGACAGAAGGCAACACATATTAGGAAAAAAAAAGAAGGAAAAATATCACATGATTCCAAACAACAGGTTAAATGGTTACAAAGAAATATGCCAGGGAGTGTATCAGATGGGAGTTCCAGTTAAGATACGTGAATGATAAGTTGATATCTTTCAAATCTGGTCCATTTGATCAGTGTGAGAATGAACACGGGGAATTGTTCATAACAAGGAGATCATGTATGTGTGTTTTCACAGTTACCGATTTAAGAGATAACTAATCTTCTGTCAGCAGTATAAAGCACTCAAATGCCCAGGAATATTCTGAACTTCATACTTAGTACATTTAGAGGATAATACATTGCAATAAGTTATTTTCTTCAATTTGACTGGGAGACCAAGTAATTTGAAGGGGCAACAGCTAATACCACACTAGTAAGCCCAAAAAATTTAGTAATTTACGGAAGTATAGTTTGCACTCACGGGATGGGCTGATTCGGCCAGCCATCAAAGTATTGCATTGTATCCAATGACCATGGTTCTTGCTTTATTATCAACAGGACCCATGCCTGAACAGAAGCATAATATGTCAGCTTCCAAGTGGATTCTGAGAACTTGACAATCTTTGCTTGTCTGGCCTCATCATTCATCAACTTAGAACCCTTGCTGGTGAAAAGGTAAACTGCCAACGGCTGAAATGAACAATACAGATAAACAAATGTAAGTTGTGGTGATTAAAATGACAGATACTCTGGCGTGATTTTTTTGTCCACACTGACATTTCGAGAACTTTGGACAGAAATAAAAAACATATACTCCCTCTGTCCCAAATTAACTGATGTGGATTTGGGACTGAGGGAGTAGAAAGTAAGAAGATAACAGGTTGATGACAATATGATTATCAATTCCTCTGCAAGGCAATTTAGGGTGTGTAAAATAAATAAAAATAGTTCTATTATTCAGTAGCCTACAACATCATGTAAATTATAGGCACCCCTCTCCTCGTGCCACCCATACGCTACCCTGCAACGCATCTGTGATTTTCACCTTGATCTGGTACAGCTTCTGATCTAAAAACATGTTATGAGCCTTGCAGCAGTTATCAAGACATAAATCAATTGGTCAGGCATACTGCATGTGGATTCTACTACGCTGGAACCGAAACCGATGGTAACAATCAAGTGCAGTAATGTATCACGTACACTCCTTACGCAAGCATCATACCATACGTCCAAACGTTTGTTCACTGCGGAGTACTCGAGCCACAACAAGGCATAAGAGCAACCAGCAAGCTCAGATCACTATTAATTGTAGTACCACAGGCAAAAACGAAGCACATTGATCCGAAATAGAAGTACTCATCGATAAGTAAGGCAACCATTAATCAACGACCAGTTTCCGTTCAGGTGACTGTCAGCGTGTTGCATCACGTGCGCACGAGATGATTCGTCAAATAAGCCGGATCACATTGATCGGTTACGAATTCGCAGCAGCAACATCAATGAGTAAACGAGCAGCAGCAGGGCGCTGCCTCGCGGAGAGCGAGCGGGGACCGCGAGATCTCGCGGAACCCAGCGCGAATCTGGGCGGCCGAGGAGGAGGAGGAGCTGATTCCGTACCTTGTAGACGAGGCGGTCGAGGAGGAAGCGAGCACAGAAGAAGCCGAGGGAGAAGAGGAGCGTGAGCGGGAAGAAGGATGCCGCGTCCGGGCCGCGGATCGCCATCGCCGCCGGCACCTCAGTCCGCGGGCGGCACCACCACAAACACCCAGCAGCGACCGCACGGCGACGCCCCAAAAGCCGGGCGGCGAGGCGCTCGCTCGCGCGCACGCGGCTAATGTGAAGGGGTTGGATTGGTTTAGGGAGCAAGCGGGGATTAGGCGGAGCGAGAGGCCCAGGCGGCACGCACTAATCCTGCTTCTTCTGTTCCCCTGTATTTCTACGCAGGCGCAGGTGGAAGAGACGGGCACGAGGAAGGGAGGAGGAGAGGAGCAGGACGATGTGCGTGCGGCGGCGTGCGTGCGGGGGGCTCTTTCAATTGCCCCCTCGCCCTCTCTGGACTCTGATCAATGTCTCGGTTTGTCTCTGCTGCGGACCGCCGTAGCAATTGATTTTTCTTTATTTGTCGGCTACTATTCAGTTTTCATCGTGCCCTTGGGGTTCAACACCAACAGAGAGGAGGTTTCCTGCCACCTAGAATGTTGGCCGGTTCGTGGTCTCGCTCTCAGCACACGTCTCAATGTTCGCTTGCAGGCGAACCAAATCTCTAACGATGTGTTGTACAAGTGCTTTGTTCTAGAAGTTCATTTCAACAACTTCCAGTGCAGAGACGACGTCTCCAAACAATTTGTCTCTATCGGCGTACTGGTCGGTGACTAGTTTGTTCGCTACTTTGATCCGACCTTATTCACCAAGTAAAGAAAATTACATCAATTCGAATAGACAGAAATACAGATGAACAAAAAAAAATCTCTGATACAACCAAAAGTTATCAAAAAAAATTCGAAATTATTGTCTCTAGCGTCATCTTTTGCATCTCAATTTTTCCTAAGTCTTTGATGATGAAATAGCAAAGACCAAATATATACAAGTTTGGTTAATATCATATGCTTTGAAAAACCACATTGATGACCCCAATGATTAAAAAACTAAGATCGTTGAACGCATTGTGGTTAGGGACATAGCCCTTTCAACACAGTCTACGAGTTGTTGCTTCATTGGTTTGTAACTAATTTGCTTGTTATTTTGATCCGATTTTATTAGCTTGGTGGCGTCCGAGAAGGTTTTATCCCCGCGTGACGCCTACCGTATGGTTGCTCCTGATGGCTGCGTGGACGCTCATGCCGTTCGCTATCTGGAATTCGAGACTGCCCACCAAGCTCAAGATCTTTGTGCTCCTTGTCTGCTCCAACAGTCTAAACACCCGTGCCAACCTCTTGTACAAGATCTGCTGCCCCTCTGAGCTTTGCGAACGTTGCGCCCTGCGTGAAACCAGTGACCACCTCTTCGCGGACTGTGACTTCTCCTCCGACCTCCGGTGGCTCCTTGGTGTCCCTCATGATGACTCTGTTGGGTCCTTGTGGGGCTCATCCCCCCCCCCCCTCCCTATGAATGCTCTTACTTGGCAAGATGGTGTCGTTACTCTTGGAGCTTGTGAAGGCGCGAAATGACTGCGTCTTCAACAATCGCCTCTGCTGTGTCGAAGATATCGTTCGTCGTAGTGCTGAGAATCTTGCTATTTGGTGTAACCGCTGCGCTATGAGCGACGGACCTAGCATGTTGGGTCTGCACACCTATTTCCTCTCCCTTTGCCACTAATTTGTACTACTGGGTGCCTCCCCTCGTTTTCGAGTAATAATGTAGACCAAAACATACATGAACAACAAAGATCTCGGATACAAAAAAAAAGTTCTATCAAAGTTCTTTCGAAATCTTAGTCTCTATTGTCATCTTTTGCATCTCAATTTTTCTTGAGGCCTTTGGTCAAGAAACATAAAAGACCAAACCTATACAAGTTGTACTAATATCATATGTTTTGAAAAGCCACATTGATGACCCCAGTGAGTAAAAAGTTAAGATTGTTGAACACGGTATGCTTAGGGACACCCCATCCTTCAAAATAGGCTATCGAACCGCCGCTTCATTGCCATGTTGTAGGAAAGAAGAAGATTAGGAGCACAAAATATTGACAAGGGAGAACCCAGACCAAATTAAACTTGTCATCACACTTGCCACCATTATATTACTGTTATGACAGGATGAAGCAGCGATGATAACCTATTGGATCTAGAGCTTATGATCCATGGAACAAAAACACCAATAACTCCCCAATGTAGTTTTAATCGTGGCGATAGAGTGAACCCTCGCCAGTGCGTTGTGGGGAGGCACCACGCTCCTAAAAGGGGAAGGAACAAGTGTGTGCAAGGGTATGAGGATTTTTTTTTTGTAAAACAACGACCAAATTTGAGGGTATGGGCCAACTTTTTACCCACCAAGAAGAAAAATGGGTTGGTCTAACAAAACTACACAAGTTTTGTCTTATGTTGGGCTTCAATTGCTAGGGGCCTACAAGCTCTTAAAGAACCAAATAACAAAGGTTCATGCTTGCGACTAAAGCTACCACTTGAGCTCAGCGATAAATGTGGATACTTCAATCGACGCTTCTTCTCTCGTGGCACTTAATTGTTTAATTTTGTGAACACATGGTTAGCTGAAAGAAAAGAAAGACATGTCATATACTCCAGCTATAGCACATATGATGGACAAATCTAGCCTAGGTAGATTAGGTGGGACAGGAATGCAAACGTACCTAAAACATTCTTAAAACCTGACCGAAATATTTTTGGAACTTGACTGACATTCAGTCCAAATCCAGTTTATTTAATACTTCCAGGTTCTACAAATATTTCAGAAACAATATAACATGTGCTGATTTCATTAAACTACAAATATTTTAGAAACAATATAACATGTGCTGATTTCGTTAAAAGCAAGGCTGCAAATATAAAAAGTTTGACGTCAACCAACGAATGCGACATGGATGGCGAGAGGTGGAGAATATATACCTTTGTACGACTCGTTGAACGGTGTTGCACCTCATGGTTTTGACTACGGTGAAGCAAAGAAAACATCCGTGAACACCGTGATTCTGACCGATCTGTTTTGCACGGAGGACGGAAGACATCGGACTCCGTTTTTTTTTAGGCCGACGTCGGACGAAACCCGACCTATGTCTTGGTTCTTCATCCCCAACGGTCAGCGTCACCCACACCGTGTATCGGACTGCAAACGCAGCCCCGCCGCCCCCGCTTCGGAATTAGCAAATTCACCTATGCCGCCGCCCGCTTCTAGTTCTGGGGTTGGTTTGGGTTGGGGCAGAGAGGCAGAGGAGGGGAAGACCAGAAACGTGGACTCGCTGGGGGGCGGGTGACCTGACCGCTCTCGGCGTTTGCCCCAGAACAGAACAAACGCGAGGCACGAGAAGTCGAGAAATTGACCGGGTAAAACTGCCCCCGTTCCCTTCCTCCTCCTCTTCCTCCCTCCTCGGCTCGTCCACACGGCGTCGGTGCGGCGACGGCGCCAGCACCAGCACGAAGCATTCGGCTCGCCCTCGGGGGAGCTTCCTTCCGCTGCAGCTACCATCCCATCATCAGCTATCCCTTTGAGCTATTCGGTTGGTGAGTTCTACTACCCCTTTGAGCTCTCCTCTCCTGCCGTTATTGCTCCTCGTCCATGGGTCGCTGATCCGGCTGGTGATTACTGATTTGTATCGCCGTTGAAATTTCTAAGCTATGTAATCACCATATGTTCTCGAGGTTCTAGGTTTCTCTAGCTCCCCTGTTTGTTCCCCTTCGTAGACTGTTGCGATTGGAGTAAATTTGTGTGGTTGGTTGGTGAGATGGTTAATTTCGTGTCCTCGACAGTTCTGGGCGCAGGTTGGAACTGGCTTGGCGTAAAGGTTTCACCGTCACGGGGGCCGCGGGATTTGGCGCATGGGGGGCTCCGTCAGCTGCATATGGGGCGGCTCCAAGTCGGGGAGAGATCAAACTGGTCAAGCCGCCGCGGCGTCTCCTCGTTCTGGTACGTTTCATTTGGTTCCATTCGTGTGCTAATGATCAATTGTTGCTCCTGCTGGCAGGCTGCCCTGTTTAGGCATGTTGTTCCGAACCATTCTTTGGAGTCTCCTTACGAGATTTGTCAATTATCCAAGTGCTCCAGAGGGATTCAATGATTAGAAATTTAGGGTGCCTTTCCTAGTGCCTTCATAAAGTTTGAACTCTACCTATGGGCACTAGCACCCAGGGCATTTTTGTATAAGAAGAAGCAAAACCCTGCGTTGGCTGGGTCTCTAACGCGGGAGGGCGAGCATGCGGACGCTCAGTCGCTCACTGCTAGCCTATTGAGCATCATTCGGTTCTCAGTATGTGTTCATAAAATTGATTCTGGCAACATTTTTTAAACAAGGAGGCTGAAGCACCGGGACTTTCATTAATAGAAACTACAAAACACTAGGAGTTCCAACAGCAAACTGGTGAACCTTTTATCTTTTTGTAATAGGTAAAACATCTAGATATGTTGGCTTTTTTATACGTATAATAGTGTTATTGGCAGCACAGTATATGCTTTATAGGTATAATCATAACTTTGTAAATTCACCTAAAATAATACACCGGACAAAACCACCTCTTTGTGGTTGTTTGCATTTCTTTCTTGTTAGCTGTGTTATCTGCAACTCAGGTTTGACTGAACCACTTCCTAGATTAGGATCGTGCGATCCAGTCCGAAACTAAACCATGACCAAAGCATTGGCAATATCATGTTATAGCAAATAATTCTTTTTCTGTCTATTTCTTCAATTAATATACAGAGGGGCTTGTTATGTTGAATCATGTAGCTGGGATCTTTGTCATAATCATGGTGCCCTCAAATCGTCAACCCTGATGTGTACTATCATATTTCAGTGCATTTGTATTCATACTTATTCTTGTTAACTACCAATGATGATCTCTCTAAAAAAAGTCCAGGCCGTTTATTATCAAGATCCGGAAGAAATGTACAAGTATTTTCCCTAAAAGACTTGAAGTCTGCCACACGGAATTTTAACATGATGAACTGCATTGGCCGTGGGGGTTTCGGACCAGTTTATAAGGTGAGGCATTGGATTTGTTTCATGCATCATATTGTTCCCTTCTTGCTTTGTGTCTGCTGTGCTTGTTGCTTTTACTGCATAGCTTTTCTTTTGAAAGAATTATGGTTGACCAAACCGCAAATGTGGAATGAGTGACAATTGTTCTCCTTCACTTAGGGAAACCTCAAAGACGGCAGTCAAGTTGCAATTAAAATGCTATCAGCTGAATCAAAGCAAGGAACTAGCGAATTCTTGACAGAAATCGATGTCATATCAAATGTCAGGCACCCCAACCTTGTAAAGCTGATTGGTTGCTGTGTCGAAGGGAATAACAGATTATTGGTGTATGAATATGCGGAGAACAACAGTTTGTCAAATGCTTTGCTTGGTAGGTTCAGTACTGGATTTACCTGCATGAATTCTGACCAGTGTATTTACTATCATAAACCTGTGTGTATTAACTTGTGATCAGGACCAAAGAATAGATGTATCCCATTGAACTGGCAAAAAAGAGCTGCGATCTGTATTGGAACTGCTTCTGGTCTTGCATTCCTTCACGAGGAAGCACAACCACGCATTGTCCACCGTGATATCAAGGCTAGCAACATTTTACTTGATAAGAAACTACTCCCTAAAATTGGAGATTTTGGACTGGCAAAGCTTTTCCCTGATGCAATCACTCACATTAGCACACGTGTTGCAGGAACAATGTGAGTACCTCTCTAAATCTGTTTCTGTATTTACTTACTTTTACAATGGAGTCATGTGTATTTGTATAGATTTTATTCAGAAAAAAATAATTGCACACTTGCACTTTACTAACTATTTTGCGATGAAAGCAAACATGTTTTGGTCAGTTGCCTTCATTACTTTTTCCACCAGCTAAGCCAAGTAATCGATTAGGAGATTATTGTCTCACTTTCGAGACCATGATTGTAGTCTGCTTTGTCTTTAACAACAAACTTGTTTTGACCTTTCGAAATATGATTTCTCCTCCAGGGGTTACTTAGCACCAGAGTATGCCTTGTTGGGACAGTTGACCAAGAAAGCAGATATATATAGTTTTGGGGTGCTTGTTCTTGAAGTGATAAGTGGTCAAAGCAGCAGTAAATCGAATTGGGGGCCTGATATGCATGTACTTGTGGAATGGGTAACTCATTTCCCCTTTCTTTTGCCTATTGACTGATTGACATCAATTTTTTAGTTCCTAAATGGAGAAATTGTTGTCTGTCTACATTATTTTTGCATATTTAACATGTACTGAACTGCAGACGTGGAAGCTGCGAGAAGGAGAAAGGCTTTTGGAGATTGTTGATCCAGACCTGGAAGAATACCCAGAGGAGCAAGTGCTTCGTTTCATCAAGGTGGCACTCCTATGTACCCAAGCAACAGCGCAGCAGAGGCCATCCATGAAGCAGGTGGTGCACATGCTATCTAACCAAACAGAAATCGATCTGCAAAATGCAGTCCCACCGGGTGTGCTGAAAGAACCCCGTCGTCAAATGGGTAGTTTGGGGGGTTTGACACAGGACACGTCCTCAAGTCAAAGCACCAGAGGCAACCCGGCTGGATCCTGCACTACACAGACCGGAGACATGAACAGCTGTCAGTTTAGCACGACCGAGGTGTTGCCTAGATGATAAGGTGGACGAGCTTACAAGCTTGTTTACCACCTTCAGAAGACGCACACACTGCCACGAGGTTTTGCTGTGCCGAGTGCTGATACGGTTTTGCTTGAAATGAAAATTGAACATAATATACTTCAAGCCCTGACCCATATTTATCCTGATTCAGGAATTTCACAGGATGTGAGGAGAGTAGCTGTAAATTGCTGTTGTGCAGAATGTGTAGTTCAATTTTGTCAAAGGTTACCACATGTTATTCTTTAATGCCTGGTTTTGGGATGCACTGCAAGAACAGTATCCTCGGAACTTCACAGTACAAGGAGGATGTGGTGAAATTCATGATGACTGAACATACGGTGTAGAAATTATGGTTGGGACATGAATAGTTGGTTTCCGGCAATAGGTTATAAGCTGCATTTTATTTTATTTTTTCTCACAGAGGGATACTAGGACGCTGGAATTCTTTTTCATAGTGGGATACTGCCATGTTTATCATAAACAACTGTCCGGACTTGTAATGTGGAACTCTGTAAAGCTTGTGTCTGAAATTTTCAATTACAGAGCTATAGATTATTCCCCAGAATATCTACTGAACGCAGCCTTTTTTTGACAAGCTACTGAACGTAACCTTGAGAGCCTCACTTGAAACCAAAGACTTTCACAGGATTTAACACCAGCTCCACGGTTCAGGAAAAAACTATCGCGTTCCAAACAGAGCTAACTGGGCGACTGCATGCTGCAAATCCTAGAGAGAAAAATGCCATAAAGTTTTTTCCAAACCATCAAATGCCATACAAATCTTTTTTCGAACCATCAAATGCTATAAACATTTTTTCAAACCATCAAATGCTCTAAATCTTTTCCCGCAAAAAGGAAAGTTTATAATCTGAAATGTGTTTTGGAGCTCAGGCTTTCACCTTGCAAGCTGTGCTATCCTTACAGAATTTGTTAAACTAGTGATTTCATATTCCACATTAACTTCCTTCTTTTAATAATTTCATGTGACCTCAGTCACTCAACAGTCACTGATCAAAGCAGTAATGGTGCATGAAATGTGTAAAGTAAACTAAAGGAACAATGCCATTCTTATAATTGGCCAAAAAGTAATGGTAGAAGCTGAATTAGCTCCGAGACTAATGATGAATGTAAAAAATCCCGTACAAAAAACATCTACATTTCTCATAAGCAAAAAACATCTTATTACAGTTCCAGATTTATTCAATTCACTGGACAACAAAAGCTTATTGCTTTTCTACACCAACTGATGACATCTTTCTTCCCAACAGGAACAGGGTGAAGAACCATGAACAATAACTAACCAAAATAGCTTCATTGACACTCTATTCTTTGTCTACAAAAGCTGACTCAGCAAGATCAATAGCCCGAGCTAGAGCAGCCGCCTTATTCTCGCATTCTTTTTGCTCATCATCTGGGATACTATCAGCAACAATGCCGGCACCAGCCTGAAGGTGGGCGACCCACTCTCGGCGCCTATCTGAATTTTTGTATGAGAACATAGTGTTGTGGCTTGGAGCTGTTGAGAATACAATGGTGCGGAGAGCAAGAGCGATTTGCATGTCGCCATCAAATGATATCCCTCCTAAGCCACCACTGTATGGTCCTCGCCTTGTGACTTCCAACTGATCGATCAGCTCCATGGCTTTCACCTGGTTATGTCAAACAAAATTTCAGTAAGAAGCGGTTTATTTCAGAAGATGAAGGGGCATGTTGGTATAAGATTAATCATTAAGCCGAATAAAAACAGTGAAGATGGGATAAACCAATAATAGCTAAAAAGAGCTCAGTAGCAAAAGCTGACTATGGTATGTGGAAAGGAACTAAGCAATTTAATAGGAGTTTACAGTAGAGAGCTCAGTAGCTAAAGCTGACTATGGTATGTGGAAAGGATCTAAACAATTTAATAGGAGTTTACAGAAGAGAGCCAAAAACAAAGATATAATCAACATAAATATATGGAATTAAAGTGTGTGTCGGGAGTCCAGAACGGCCATGTTGGCTAATATATAAAGATACAAACTACTCCCTCCGATCCATATTAATTGTCTCAAATTTGCCCAAATATGGATGTATCTATGCCTAAAAAACATCTAGATACATGTAATATTTCGACAATTAATATGGATCAGAGGGAGTAGCAATATTTGCTGGCAAGAGGTAAAATGATCTACATTTAGATCAACTACAAAAATCTTCAGACCTCAAAGGGGTCATAAAATTGTCAACCAAATTGGATGGACAGTAGATCAAGATAAGGAGATTGCAAGCAAGATTTAACCTTTGGTGCTCCACTGACTGTTCCAACAGGCAATGCTGCTCGCAGTGCATCCCAGCTTTGGAGTTGATCATCTAACTGTCCACTAACCTGCGAAGCATTCAAGGAGCAATTAAATTGGCGTTCAACATGACTGCAGAGAGCTATAATCTCTCACCATGCACATTTACGTCAAAAGCATTCCACAGCAAGAAACAAGTAAATTTTCTAGATTACTGTAATAGGTTTCAACTAAACACGATTGTTCCATGGCAAAATAAGCTGATAGTCTGAACTAACAACTTAACTCTCATACTGAAGGAAAGAACAGAAACACAACAAACATCCCCAATGTAAGTTCATAGAATGTGATCACCAAGAATAGCTAGAGGGACTAACTACAAACTGGCAAAATTGATGTGCCATAAGAACCATAGTTCACACAACATGAGAAGAGACGGACCGTAGAGCTGATGTGCATAACATGGGAGTACCGCTCAATGTTCATCAACTTCTCCACCTTCACAGATCCAGATTTGGAGACCTGTCATGTACATGTAGTAATAAGATAATTTGCAACACTGCAGCAGGGCTAACACATGAACTTTTCTAAGTTGATGGCTGTAATTGCAGCCAAACAAAGCTGTCAAATTTATTCTGTCATGACTCGGTAAAAAGAATGCAGATTAAGCAAAAAGGAATACGGACCTTGCCAACATCATTCCTTCCCAAGTCTACAAGCATAATGTGTTCAGCACATTGTTTCTGATCACTTAATAGCTGTTCCTCTTGCAATTTATCTTCGCTCTCTGTCTTGCCCCTTCGGGTAGTCCCAGCAAGTGGTCGGTTAATAACCTTTCCCTATGTTTTTCAAGGTGTAATAATTAGTGAAAGGACAATGAGGCACTCTGATTAATAGAAATAAATGGGTTCACATACCTTCTGGACTTTTGTAAGAATTTCAGGACTGGATGCTACCAGGATACAGCCTCTTGCCTAAAGATGACAAGACATTGCTTAGAATTTTTATAAAAACAAATCAGTGCACAATACCCATCACTAGTGCACAATGTTATTTTGTAATCACATTTAAAAAAGATGCCCGAAAGACCATGTAACTGTACCTGTACATACGCCATGTATGGGCTTGGGTTCACAATTCGTAAAGCTCGATAAACCTCAAATGGTGTGGCATATGTCCGCCTCTCAAAACGCTGGCTTAAAACAATCTGGAAAATATTGCCGGCCAGAATATGCTCCTTGGCCTGGATAACAGCATTCTTGTACTCATCACTCGTCATGGTCGATTTGTTCAGGGGTGTACCAAACTGCCGAGTATGTAGCTTCACAAATCCTGGAGAGAGTTTGGGGCTGGAGTAGTGGAGTGGAAATAAAAGTGATCTAGAGGTTGTGAGCACCAAACAAAATTTAGCAAACAGTAGATCTAAGGACATGGCACAGCATATCTTACACATTTGCATTGTGAACTTTAGAAAGCAACTGCTTCAGCCGGGACTTGCCATCTTGGTATGCGTCCTCGGTGGATGCATGCCGGTCCAGACTAACCCAATGGATCACATATACTTTCTGCAACAACCAGAGCCACAGAATTTAAAATGAATACAAAATTTTTCACTGTTTTTTTTCTCGGACGCGCACCTAAATGTGTGTCATTTTGCATTAGAAGAAAGCACCAAGATGGTGCGGTTCTTACGGCCAAAAGAACCAACAGTAAAAAAGAAAACAAAAAATCTCGACTAGTTAAAATGAGGAACAACAAGTACATGCTATTTTGACTCATAAGTTGCAACATACTGAACATGGAACGGCAGGTTTGAGTTTGATCAATGTAATCTTGATGCAGCAATGTACCAATGACAGATGGCAGGTTTTGGCGATTTAGTTCAGCTTTAGTATGATCAATGGAGTACTATGCACTACGATCTATTTTGTTCCTTGAAAGAAGATGAATAATTGCATACACTGATAATGATGAACGAAATGCCAAATAATATGAAAGAAGTTTGGTTGTAGAATAGTATCCCTCCTTGACAACAGCAATATAAGAACTTCTTTCAGCATGACAAGCAGAAAATGGATATTGAAAAATT
The DNA here is from genome assembly GCF_000005505.3 of Brachypodium distachyon. Classification (NCBI taxonomy): domain Eukaryota; kingdom Viridiplantae; phylum Streptophyta; class Magnoliopsida; order Poales; family Poaceae; genus Brachypodium; species Brachypodium distachyon. The sequence goes on along the minus strand of NC_016131.3, from coordinate 66,139,836 downwards.
AAGCACCTTCTCGACATGGTCAAATACGAGAACATCATCGTAAAGCCCCAAGTGAACATCCGGAAGGTTCCTGTCATCCTCGGGGGCACCAGAGAAGGGTATCTTTTTCTTTTCGACATAGCGGACTGTATCATAGGAAAAGAATCCAACCCATCCACCTGTCACAAACGAGAGAACAAAATGCTCATTTTACTATCAGCCACACCGTATTTTCTCCTATGTTCTTTCCATGTTGATTTTGGGCGCTCACCACTGAAGGCCTCAGGGAGCTGGTCGATCTGCTGCGGGTGCCATCCCTCCATTATGCTCCTGGGGACCTGCATAGGATCGTCCACGACCTGCTCCGTCACCACGCCCTTCTCGTGGTCCATGATGGTGACCTTGTTCTCCTTGGCTACGATCTCCAACGCCGGGTGGGCTCCCAGGATGCTGTAACGACCCTTCAATCCATTCCGGTTCAACAAAGTTATTGAAGGATAAGAGTAGAAAATGGAGCGAGAGAGAGAACGGGAGAGAGGGGGGACGTACGACGTTGGTGGTGCCTTCGAGCCCCTGCTCGACAGACTCGAAGAGGAAGCTGGGGGCGTCCATGTCGTCCTCGGGGACGAGGCAGCGGTAGGCGAGGACGGGGGTGAGGTGGTCCGACACGATGCACTCCCACATGGGAACAAGGTTGCCCTGCCCGCTCCCCCGCGCCGCCGACTCGAAGAACCGCCTCCTGTCCTCCTCCTCCGCCTTCGCCGCGGCGCTCCCATTAATCAACGGGCTCACGCTCGCGCTCGCAGCGCAGCACCTAACGCCGCTGCTCCCTCTCCTGCTCCTCCTCCTCCCTCCAGCTCTTGCTCTGAACGGGACCGGCGCCGGCGCCGCCGCCGGGGCGGGGTGGGCGGCGAGGCGCGAGGGCGAGAACGCGGTGGCGGCTAGGGATTCCATTGCGGTTGCGACGGCAGGCAGCCTTCCAATCCCCTGTCGATAGTGCAATATCTCTGCTCTCGGGCTAGGAGGAAGAGATTGGGAGGTGGAGTATATATAAGAGGCAGCAATTTGGCAGCTCCGGCCGGCGGCTCGCGAGCTGGGTTTTGACTCTTCGGCTCTTCGCGATGCGGGGAGAGGACGACGACGACAGGATCTATTTACTGGTGCTAAAATAACCCCACCAAGCCACCGGATATGTCAAAATATTGGTCACTTAGATCGGGAAACTATTACTTTGGTACTTATCGACAACTACGGGAAGGTAATAAATGCTTTCCAAATCCGACGAACACCAGCTACGAGAATTGCAGATATACTTTTCATCCAATTGTTGTCGAAATATTACATGTATTTAAACGTTTTTTAAGGATAGGTATATTCATATTTGAATAAATTTGAATTAAAAATTTATTATTTGAACAAATTTGAATTAAAAATTTAGTATCAGATGGATTACATCACAAAATTACTCGTATCACTGTTGTCATTAAAATAACCGATTCACGTACCTATCATTATTTTGGACTAAAATGTCACAAAACTTGCACTTTTTTCAAAGATCTTTAATTTTCGAACCCGGATAGTTGAGTAAAATCCAAATTATTGACATTTCATGTTTTTCGTAGACAACTGATGCACCCTGGACCAGTGTGCGGAGGCTCTGTTTGCACGGTGCTTCAGAGGCTCAGATCAAATAATTTAGACACTCTTTGCACGTTTCATTCTTCAACAATTACGGTACGAGTTTTTATTTATTACTCGTAGTATTAATCATTCCCTCTATTTCCCGACGCGTGGAATTCATGTGATCGGTGCGACAGGATCATATGCCGAATTGCCGATATGCGCAGTTGCGCACCATAAACCAGCCGAAGCATGGAGCCTCTCCTCTCGATACAAAAAAGAGGGGGAAATAAAAAGGACAAATGGACTCGTTCCCCTTGTTGGCGATGCGTTGCCTCACCAACCAATTCCGGATCAACCAAGTCTATTCAAACGTCAAGCGCCCGAGCAGCGCCGGGGCCGCCGGAGCGCGCACGGCGACGACGGGGCACATGCAAGGGGAGCAGGCGAGCAGCCCCGTGGACCCGAGTGGCCACGTCGGAATCTTGTCGACAAGACTTGGGGTTTCGTGCGCAACGTTTCAAGGTGCACGGGGTCGTTTGCTTTTCTTTTGTTTTCGCGTGGCCGGACGGAGGAAGCTGCGTGGATGGACACGAGCGGAGCGCTGCGGTGCTCGTGGCTTCACGGCACGAGCGAGCGCGGTGGGTGAGTCGCATTTTTGCAGAAACCGGCGTCGCTGTCTCTGCTTCTGTTTCTGTTTTTGCCACGAGGTAAACATGAAGGCGGTCGACGAGGAAAGGAATTGCACGAGCGGAGCAGGCCGGGAGCAGCGACGAGGAACGTGCTGCTGAACCTGTTCGTTTGTTTTCTTTTTCTTTGACGGCAGCAGGGTAAAACTGTTACTACTACGAGTACTAGTTAATTAATTGCCTCTATCTATTGTCATGCGATTGATTGGAACGCACTTTGGGAACGGAGCTGAGTTGGAAGGCGACGAAGAGTTGGGTTCGGGATCCCCCCAGATGTTTGGCGTCCCCCGTATTTCCAACTTTGGGGACGGAAGAATCGAGCACCAAAGTTTTGGTAAGAAGGTGCAGTTTTTTCCTGTTAACATAGGTTCAAATGTCCGAGTCGTGTTGCTGTGATTTAGTGGACAAAACCAACACCCCCATGATGCCATGCATGTGTGATCCATACTCATAGCTAGACAAAGTGTGATAAATCTTTCTTGCACCTGTACGTACGGTTACATACAAGCATCTGTACTTTGCCAAGGTGTGCTCTTGTTTGACCGGTCGGGGTCACAGGCAGCTAGCAATGCAATCAGGATCCAGCTTACGTTTCACTACTAGGTTATTAAAAACCTTATTAGTAGTTTAATACTCCCTCCGTCGATCATCTAAAAAAACGGAGTATTTAATAATGACGATTTAAATATTAGCTTAAAAACGAATATGCAGGATCTGTTTGGATCCTAAAGTGGCAGAGCCCGTCAACGCAGCCGGGCAACAACGGTCTGAGAACGGTACCGACTCGTCCACGCAAAGCCACCCGGATGATCTCTGAAGTCTGAACTGAACTACCTACCGGTCTCAGCTAATGAGCAATATAATTAATCAGCACCTGATCACCTTCAATAAACTAACACTAAATCTAGTCCATCTAAAAAAACTTAATCTAGTCAGGGCTAAAAGTATCATGTGCGGCTTGTTGATCAAGTTCAGTCCATGCAGGACACTTCCACAAGGCGGCAGGCAGCATTTTTACCCTTTTGCCGTGGACGTGTGGAGGTGTGGTTCAGTTGTTCACGTCTGTGTGCCATCTGTTACCCCATCTCACTGGAGGAGATGGAGACGCCGGGTCCGGGTGGCAACGAAACATGAAGGTCGATCCCAACTAGGCAACTACCCAGAAACAATACGTGCGGGCATGGCAGAAATGGAAGAAAAATTATGTTCCAAAGGCCTTACCTTTAGAAATGATAAGATCCCTAAAACAAAAACTTAGAAATGCTACGTTAACGCCGAAACTGAGCGAAGAAACATGTTTAACGGTCCGTAGTTACATGTACCCCCCACTGAGCCCACGTCCTGGTTTGGGATGTGTTACCAGCCCATGTGTCGGATATGCCTGCATAAGCACCCCTCCCTTAATGGGCCGACCAATAAAATAATGTCCACATGACTTTATCTATTACTATCTATTAATTAATACTACTATTAAATTGGAGTTGGTGGTGATGGTACGGTCACGGTCGTCGTAGGTTAACTTTGTTAAAATTACAACCACTATGTCACTGCTCGTTATTTTTTTTCCAGTTAAAATTACAACCAATATGCCACTGCTCGTTATTTTTTTTTCCTCAAGTTTTTTTCACGATTTCTCCTACTCCGTCTTACAACCGACGCCACCACACCCGCATGCCGACCTCGACGGCACCATGAGTTGCCTACACTTAAAAATAAATAGTTTGTGATTTTGTTGATCCGTAGCAACGCGCGGGCACACCTGCTAGTAATTATTATTTTTGAGGAACGGTGCTGCCTTTTCATTAAGAAAAAAGAGATGAATAATCAAAAGGGGACAATATTTTTAAAGGGGAACATGCCAAACCCACAAACCAAAAGAACAAACTCTAATCCGGTTCAATTGCAAAGCCAGCGGCAGGCAAACCGAAGGCCAAGTTCCGCTGGTTAATCTCTTCAACCGCGAGATGGGCGATCTCAACGTAGGTAAGGCTCGTATGGTTGAAAATATGTCGATTCTGTTCCTTCCAAACATTCCACCAGACGTAGATGAGATGCCCGCTTCGTCTTTTCCTCGGAACCTTGCCCGCATGCTGGAGCGAGGCCTCCCACCAACCATCGATGGAACCGAACTCGTTGGCCAGGGCCGCGGACTCCCCAGTCCAATCGGCCACCAGACGCCAAACACTCCTTGTGAATTGGCAGTCCTTGCAAAGGTGGGTAGAGTTTTCGGACGCCCCTAAGCAAAGCTGGCAGATCGGGTCGTGGGGCCATCCACGAATAGCAAGCCTGTCGGCAGTGAGGATACGGTTCTGGAGAAGGAGCCAAGAGAAGATCTTACACTTAGGCTCAACATGAGCACTCCAAATCTTAGATGCAGAGAACTTCGAGTGGGAGCCGATGAACTGGGCTAGGTAAGTGGACCGACAAGAGTAGATACCGTCAGAGGTCCAATTCCAAGTGATGGAATCTGTGCGTTGAGGATCCAGAGCGATGTCGCTGAGCATCGAAGCCAGGTCAACAAACTCCTGATGCTGGGCAACAGTCGAAAGCCGACTGGTTGCACAGATCCAGTTGTCATGGAGAAGCTCTTTGTGAACAGTTCTGTTCTTCTTGGACGCGATATTGAAAAGCTCCAGAATCGCAAAGATGGTCGCAAGCTCCTGCTTGAAAGGGTTGGCGAAGATGCTGGCGTCATCCGCGTACAGAGAGATCCTGCAGTGCACCGGCCGGGCCCCGACCTGTTGGAGCACACCACACTCCTCCGCTCGGCGCAGGATGATCTGGAGGGGGTCAATCGCTAAAATGAAGAGCATGGGAGAGAGGGGATCTCCTTGGCGCAACCCCCGCTTATGCCGGAAGGGGGTTCCCGGGCAGCCATTGAGGAGGACCCCCGAAGGTGACTTTATAATTTGTTCACCATGTTACCATAATTTGTTCGCAGGTGCCACTCTAAATAAAATTCATTGTCGTAGTAAAAAAAACTTCTGCATTGTAAAAGAAGTCTATCACTTCGTAATAACTTGTGTTTACAAGTACAAAAAATTATTGGACCTGTTCCATGGTTAGAAAAAACGTTTTTGTACATCAATACAAAATGGCCACCGTTTCGTTTCGCAATAATTCGTTCACTGGTGCCAAAATTGTAAATGATGTCATATGACCCCATATATGTTTATATGCACCATAAAAATGCTCATTATTTTGTAACCATTTGTTCACTAGTGCAAAAAATAATGTTCTGGTATTTGAAAAATATATACGAATGCTTACACATTGTTCTGCTTTTACGATAAAAAATGAAAAATTGAGATGAGTAACATAGTACTCCCTACATGGCTAATAATGTCGCATAGGGATGACCTTCGCCCGGCCAGCATGGTCATCTGCCCGGGCTCTATCTGTGACGTTCCTTTTTGTACACATACATGGCTACAGTCTCGGTGTAGATGCTGGCTAACAGCACAACGTCAAGTCTTTGCCTAGGCTTTGAGTTGGGGGTCCATCGTTGTCGCGTGAGGATATTGCCGTCGTAAATGTCACCACTGACGAGTTACCACCTTACTCGTCAGCGGAGACAATTTTTCACTCACACACACTAGCATGCCGCGAGGTATAACCAGTCAGAGGTGACTTAGGCTATGTTTGGACACAAAGTTTTTTTTAAACTGTGATATTTCAAAACCAAAGTATTATCCCTGAGTACAAAATACTGTAGTTTGTAAGATACCCAGTTTTTCTCAGTTTTGGCAAAACAACGAATGCGTTTGGCAGCTCCGTTTTAGGTAGTTCAGTTGGTGCATGGCAGCAAGCCGTTGGAAGGATTAGCTAGCCGTTAGTTTGATTTTAAATTACAGATGAGATCATTTAACATAAGTGCACAACGCTGTTAACCTCCCCTGTCCAGTCAGCAGACTCCCATTCGTCCGGATTGCAGGAAGGAGGAGGCGGAGCTGCACGTGGTTGGAGGCACGACGGCGAGCCAGTCGCCGGAGGAACCGCACGCGTGGATATTAAAAAAAATTAACCAAGGACGACACCAAAGTGGTTGCAAAAATCAGGTGAATATTAAGAAGACTCTGATACTAACATCAGGAATACTAACTCAAATATATGGTTCATATATGAACTCATAATAATATTGAACGTTAAGATGAAGATAGAAAACCGACATGCAGAAAGAAACTATGCTGGAGTGTAAACAGATTTCTAATCCATCAAAAAATAACATGATCAAAATATTGTTTCAGATCTCCTCACGACCAAGCACTTTCTTCAGTATCTCCATAAACACTTCATCATCCACTGTCATGAAGACTTTACGGTCTGTTCTATGCTCTGTCAAGGACTCTATGATCTTTAGACGATCACGTGGTGAAAGTTTTTCTACAGTCTTCACTTTAGCGATGCATTTGGTAATGCAATAAGGATCATTGTCAGGATCACTTTGTTGCATCTGTGCCATTTTGACGTCTCTGTAGCTCTGAATTTGTTTAGACTTCACATCCACATACGTCTGGAGTTCTTCCTTTCTAAAAGCCACTAGATTATCAATCGCTGATTCCTTGCTTTTCTTAGGCCTGTGTTCATCACTGCCTTTTGAAGGCTGATACCTCTTTGGTGGTTGGTCAGGAATTGTGTAGTTCTATTCAGCTTCAAACTGACTACTAGGATTTTCCACACCTTGAGAACGAGCAGCAGAAGGAAACTCAACGTCATCACCATATAAGCCTCTGTCCCAATCATATTGGTGACCATCCAAGTCTGGACCAGGTATTGTTGGAGTAGGTGAATTAAGTCCAGCAGCCCGTAGAACTGATTCTGTGCAGGTTTCTTCAGGTACAAAAGCAGGCGAGCTGTCCTTCTCTTCGAACATATCAGTTGTCCTTTTACAACGCTTCCCCTCCGCTGTTTTACCTGAGTAGAGAGGAATAAATTGTAAATCACAGGCAAGGAGATCATAAGATAAATTCATTACTCATGAAAATAATGTACCGTCATAAATTCCATGCAAATCATCGTAGTGAGGGAATGCTTTGTACCTCCACTTCCTTTGTTCTTTACTCAACTCATCCCATTTTTCATCAATGGATTCTGGCACTTTTTGCACGGGATCCCATCCGAAGCCACTCTTGTTCAAAATAGACTTGACAATACTGTAATCTTTCTTTAACCGTTGCTCCCTATCTTTTATTTGAACAATGGTAAAATCAGCTTTAGGGAACTGTGTATTCAAGCGACTTGACATGTGATTCCACGCTTCTTTTGTGAATCCATTCTGACCATAATATTTAGCAGTATCCGCATACTCTTTCATCATATAAACAAGAAATTCTAATTGACTGCATGTCCAATGTGCTCTGGGTTTCTTCTCTACAATCGCGGAAAAAAAATATAAGTCTAAATTGCATTCACATGAACATGATACAATAATTTGAACATCATGAAGAAAATTTGCATATAGCATCTTTTTAACTTCCTAGTTTCGAAGATGGCATGATTTACATCCTCATCAATGAACAATCATCTATGAAGGGAAAACATAACACACATTATAGAGGAATCACATCTGCCGGAAATAGCATGAATTTATTTTCACTAATTTTATCTCATTTGGATGGTATACCAACAACAGCACCTTCTTATCAATGGCGTCTCTCCCATCCACCGCGCACCGCCTGCAGGCCCGCCCGCTCCAGCCAGCCGCCCCCAGCCCGCACGCCGCCGGTCCAACCCGTCGACCCCAGCGCCCGCCGCCCCCAGCCCGCGCGCCGCCTCCAGCCCGTCAACCCCAGCGCGCGCCGCATCCAACCCGCCGACCCTAGCCGCGCGCCGCCTCCCGCCCGGTGCCCCCAGCCCGCGCGTCGCCTCCCTCCGCCTCCAAACCCAGCAGCCCGCCTCCAATGGTGAGAGATATACAGAGAGAAAGGTCGAAAGGAATTGTGCTAACCCTTTTTATCTCCTTGCGCCTGTTTCTCTTTCTCCATCTCGACCGAGGGAGGCGATAGCAGGCGGTGGCGGCGCCTCGAGGAAGAGCAGAGTCGTTGCATGACTTGCGATCGACGTGGGAGTGGAGGAGGTGAGGGACGGCTTTTCCGGAAAAAATAAAGAGGTCGGAGGGTCTTTATTTTATACAGAAATAATACTGCAGTTTTAAGGATACTATGACATTAATACTGGAGTTTTTAAAGATAACCAAACAGGTTACAGGTAATTCAAACTCTGGTAATTTTGAAAACTGTAGTTTCACAAAAAAACTGAGAAAATACAGAGCTGCCAAACGAGGCCTTAACCGGTCAGGCGGTCATCACTGATAGATCTCACGGTAAGACCTGTCGGTGGAGATACCTACACCAGTGTGTCACCACTGACCCATGCGTCAGTTTCTCCACACACAAAAAAAGTCCCTCACCCTTCAGCGGTGAGGGTTTAACACTCGGAGTATAGTAGCGGGAGGAGCCATGCGATGAGCAAAGAATTATTTAACGAGAAGAGACGACAAAGAAGAACATGCATGCGCCATTCAGTTCAGTGACAGTTGAGACATGAGACATGACCAACGACAACGATAACAGCCACAAAAGCGGTAACCACACGACATAAACTTTGTCACCATGGCGCGGCGTATACATGGTAGTAGTATAATGCGGCTCGATCGACTTGACATCGTGGCAACATCGATCACCACACCAACAACAAGTGCTCGATTGAGGATTTGAGGCACCTACCACAACGCGCGGTGCCACTGCCGAGTCCGGCCAAAAAGCTGAGGTCGATCGCCGCCCCTCCCAACGGATCACGGTAGCCACGGTGATCGAGTAACCGACTGACTGGCCGGTGAAGATGACTCCGACTGAGAATGGCCATAGCAACCTGTGTACCTAACGAAGAGCCAAGATGCAACCAAAAGGGAGAAACGGCTATACACTAGCAGTAGCAGAGCAAGAGTAGACCATGCATGTGCCATGCGGGCGCCACGTACGTACGGGCACGGCTAGCTGCTGTACATGATGACGAAGCACGGGAGCACGGCCCGCGGGTTGAACACCAGCAGCTGATCCGCGTCGCCCTCTCCCCGTCTTCCCCCGCCATCGGCCGCCACCGGCACCATGGAGTCGTAGGCCACCTTGTCGTCATCGCCCGCGGCGGCACCGCGGACGACACGCCCGGCCACGACGCGGCACACGAGCATGGCGCGGCGCACCTGCAGGAAGGCGAACTCGCGCTCCACTTCGTCCGGCAGCGACGCGTGCGCGGCCCACCCGGAGGAATACGTCGCGATGCCGTCCACGTCGGCCTGCTTCCCGCCGAACCCGTGCCGGAGGATGGTGCACGCGCAGCAGTAGGGGCTCCCGCACACGCCCCCGCCCCCGCCGCCGGACCCCAGCTGCGAGCAGAGCGCCGTGGCGCAGTGGAACCGCAGCCTCTCGTTGCCGTCCGCGATACACCGCTCCTCCTCCTCCGCCCCTAGCACTGCGGAGGAGCGTCGTCGGGCGGCGCGGGCGCGGACGAGGTCGCGGTACTCCTCGAAGCGGGCGAGCGCGCGCGGGTTGTGGTGGATCCTGAGGACGCGCCGGACGGCGACGGCGGGGGGCGACGGCGGGCTCTGCTTCCAGCCGGCGAGGAAGATCATGCGGATGATGTTGGTGCTGGAGTCGAGGCTGGAGAGCTCCGACAGGGATCCGTGCTTCGTCGCCCGGTGGAGCTCCAGCTGCTGCGGCTTGCTCAGCACCTCGCCGCACGACTTGCAGGGGAAAAGGTCGCCGCGGGCCGCGAACGATCTTGACAGCCGCCTCGCCGGGGAGCACGGCACGGGAGGGGTCACGCTCAGGGACCGCGGCGACATCGGGGACTGGGAGTACAGGAACGGCGATGACGGCCCACACGGCGACGACGGCATGGACAACACTACCGACGACGTTGCCGCTTGGTGGCGCTGCGGCGTCATGGTCATGGACGACGGCTGAGGGAGCGGCGATGACATGGTGGTCGTGAGCGTGGCCGCATCTTCTTCCTCACCCGCCGGCTGACCAGCGTTATTGTTGGGTCCGGAGGAGAAGATGCGGTGGAGGTAGCAGCGGAGGTTGCTGGCGAGAGACGACACGTGCCGGCGGCTGCGCCTGGCTCTGCTCCTCTCTTCAACGGCAACGGTAGAGGATGACGCGGCAGGGGAGAACGCGAGCGGCGATATCTTCCTCCTCTTGATGATGCTGCTGCTACTGCCAACGCCGGTGCCCTTCCCGTCGGCATCGGCGGCGTCTTCCTCGTGCTGCTGCGAGGCAGAGCCAGGCGAGAAGCAGCAAGCGGCGTGGCCAATGTGGAGGAACATGACGAAGAAGAGGGACAGGAAGCCGCGCAGCAGGGAGCTGCGGCTGCCACCGCCCGCCATCGCCGGTCTCTCCCCGATCACCGGCAGCTCACGCTCCTGGGTCGACTACCACTCAGATCATGATCGCGCAGGCAACTGACGAGACGAGAGGGCTTGAGAAGGGAAGTGACACTCCGGTGGGTTAGCACTTAGCAAGGACGGGCGGGGGTGGAAAGGGGAGGAAAAGTGGGGATGCTTAAAGATAAGAATGGAACGTGAATAGGGGCTGTGTGTGTTGGCAAAAGGACGGAAGGAGAAAGGCGATCCGGAGACAGCAACAGGGTGTCTCTCCCGGTACACGATTGGAATCAGTCACCTAGGATGCGGATGCACCTCGCGTAAAGCTCTGCAATTATGCATCGTGCAAAGCCTAGAGTGGTGTGATGAAGCTACTACTGCCTCTGGACTCTCTGGTGTTGATGGTGAACGCGGTAGGGACAGTGTGTGCTTGCCGCTCGGGGTCTTTCCATCGGCCAGGGCCATGCGTCATTACATCGAAGAGATGCAGATCAGATCAAGAATGGCCGAATCGACGCGCTACCGATCACAGATCAGGCTCGTCGGTGCAGGATTGGTAATGTGTAGTTTCGGAGGGAGCTATCACTGTTCATAGGTCCTGTCCCGGTGCCGCCTCACACCATCTCTATTACACATGATCCATCGCGCCTCGTCTACAGGAGCCGGGATTAGAAAAAGAATCCAACTGGTCACTCTGCCCAAGGCCAACGGGTTTCGTCGTCAGCGACGGGCGCGCGGTCCTGCCTGCCCCTGCCGACTGCCGCGCGCTTGCAGCTAAACCCCAAAGAAATGGACGAGGCAACGGACGGTACAGGCTACAGAGCGCGGGATCGACAAGATACGGCCCTGTTCCTGCCTCGCTCCCGAACAAAGGGGCGAAACGTGCAGCGGCAGAGCCTGAGACCGTGCAGTGCGGATCCATCCCTTTGTTCCTCCGGCCGGGGCTCCACACGCTCTGCATCATCAATTAAACTGCGCGCACGACAGAACTGAGCTGGATTTTGGCATAGAATAAGCGTGTTCTGAGAGAGCCGAAGCCGGGAAGATAAGATTAGATGTCGACGTGAATCTTACCACGCTCCTAGTCCTTGGGCATAATTATGGCCGTTCTGTGTATTGCTGAGGCCTCGAACACGTCCAAAACAGGATGGAGAGACAAGTCCACCGTTGCATAATCATCCGCTTCCAGGTACAAAGGTACTTGAGTGTATGGAATCCTAGAAGTTAGAAAGCAATCTTAACACCTCTAACCTGCGTCTTACACAAGAAACGAATGATGCTGCTGCCCTGCTGGTGCCACAAAGACGGTCAGACAGACCAGAGTTCTAAAGATTCGGAGTCATCACGGTGTCCTGGTGGGACTATGTACTAGCAGTACCATTAAAATGTTTCTATTCCTAAACGAGAAGTTCTTAATCAAAGCAATACTTCTGGACTGTGATTCCAGGACCGCGTCAAGAAACTCAACAGGTAAACCAAGAATTTCAGTTTTGATCTTACAAGTCACCGGAACTTAAATGAAGAACAATTCAGCTCCAACTTGGACTCCCAGCACAATAAAGATCTAAGTACATTACGGATGAAGCACAATCAAAAGGCCTACCACAATGGATGAATGCATGCCATATGTTAATTTCTGATACTCCATCCGTCCAACAAAAGATGTCTCAAGTTTGTCAAAATTTGGATGTATTTGTACATGATTTAGTGTATAGATGCATTCAAATTTAGTTAAAGTTAAGACATCTTTTGTTGGACGGAGGGAGTACTGTTGACACATCCAACACCCACCACACAAGCCTATTCAAAACACGGCATTTCTGCTCCGTAAACTATTATGGCCACACTTCAAAACTAAAGAGGAATTTCAAGCTAGTAAAATGTACACAGGGTACACAGATAAATTAGAAGTTGCAAATGAACGTTAGAGAAGTCAAGCTTTTAAGCAACAAGTCTGAGTACGGCACAAAGGTCAAAGGGTGATCACATAGCATACATTGCCTAATTTTTTATGTGGATAAGAAGGGATATATCACCTGGTGGCCCTTCAGTATTAGTTAATAACCTGCGTTACCATAGGCTGATGCTGAACTAAAAAAATGTCAAAACGAAAAACTAATAAGCTACTCCTTCCTTTTATCAATAAATGGTGTATTAGGTTTAGTTAAGACAAGACTTTGACCAAGAATTATTTTGTTAACATGTGATTTTTGTGACATGGACTTTATATCGCTAAATTCTTCTTAAAAAGTACTGACTGATAATTTGTTGGTTGAAGCTGAATTTAAGCTTTAAAGAGGAAGACACCTATATGATGTTTAGTTGATGTTTCTCTTCATGACAATAGTGGGGGTAAGACCTGAAGAAGACAACGTTCTTTGAAATGACATTACCCTAGTCTCCTACAAGATAAGCATGACAAGATTCCAGAGTTACAATCCAGCTGAAAGCAGTTGTTTATTTTTGTTCCAAAGAATATCCCCAGTTCCTAAATGCTATATTGCCAGCAGATCTATAATGTCCCTAATCTGTAACTTGTAATTGGTTGTGTAGGAAAACCTCCCTGATGTTACAACTGGCTATATAATGTAGGAAACATAAAGCATTAAAAGAGAGCTCCCTAAGAGTCTGTTCCAATGAGGGGTATTTTTGTGTGGGCTTTGGCATTTTAGTTCAAATTTGAACTAAACACTGAATCTTCCTAAATAAATAACCCCAATCCAAACGACCCCTACGAAATTCTTTTTTGCTACCAATGTTCTCAAGTTTGATTGCGTAAGTAACAGCCTATGTTGCTCATCAGCTAGATACAGGAGGCCATGCGTATAAAATTTTCAACTGTGTGGTAACAAGGATTAAGAGTTGAAGAGTCGAGTCGATCCCCAGGGAAACAACTCATAGACTAATCACGACTACTGCTCGATTAGTCCACTGGTAGGCAAGCACCAGCTACCACAGCTCCAGTTGCAGTGCCAGTAACTAATCGTGCTATCTCTGGCTCCGACATGATTCTAGCTGCTAGCTGAGATGGAAGTAAGAAAAACACAAAATCAAGCCAACAGATCTGGGTTCTGGAAGGAGAGGATTGAAAGGAGAGGAGGGGAAAACAGACCAAGAGAAGGAGAGAATAAGAGAAGATTACTCACAGGCGGCAGTAGCCGCAGTCCAGCGAGGCTTGGTTCAACCGTTCAACCCAGGAGCCAGCGCGGCTCATTCTGGATCTTTGAGGATCCGTGGGGAGAAGCTAGGGTTTCACGAGAAGCCTTTATACATCCTCACGCACAGCCTTGGCAGTGGGTATTGTTTGAGTTGTTTGACCAGTCAAGTCGAAGTTCCCAGTCGACACCCAAGTTGCGACTAGTAAACTAGCCGCGACTCGTAGAGCGACTCTTGACCATTGTATGGTAGACCAAAACGGTTATGTAGCACCATAAGCCTTAGATAGGCTCAGGGTGTCCCAAACTTAGTTTGCAGATTAATTACATTGGAAGAGTAAATCACTTGGGCAATGTTACAGAACAGATCATCAAAACTACACAAATACTAGTATGACTTTTCAAAAACATATATTGTACAGAAAATCAGTATTATTTGAAATTCGCTATCAAGTTTCTGAGCTATATTATGCACGGTGTACTTATTAGTCATAATCTGCAGCCTCTACTAGAAAAAAGCGTGAAGAGATCATTTGCTATTGGCAACATTAAGTCTTTTTAGTTCATTTTAAAAGACAAGGATAACTTGAAAATTGGTACAGATTTAGATTGTTGATACTCTGTCAGTATAATCACACATGAAGGTGAATAACTAGATTGCACTGCATTTAGGATGTTAACGACTTATCCAATTATATCTTGTAGAAAGCTAAGCTCTTAGTGCTAAGTTTAAAGGATCAGGAAAATATGCTTACACCAAAGAAGGTTACTTCAAGTGTAAGGCATTTGCTGGCATTGAACGTATCAGTAGATGCAAGAAATGAAATGTTCCCACAACAAATCTTGGAAGTGAGATGACAGAGGAAGAGCCATGTTCCCAGAACTGAATTTATGCCTAAACTGAGCAGAGGAGTATGAACATGATTCTGTAATAGAAAATACACACTCAATTCTTTCGATAGACCCTTCTGAGTGGTCAGTCTTGTATGCTGGGGGGAATGCTATGACAAAGTGATAGCACCAGCTAAACGGGAGCTTTCCCACACTTCCACAACTGACATTTCTTCTCTGGTCACAAACAAACGGTCTCCACCCCCTTCCATCATAGCTATCATCCCACGCTTAGAATCCTCTTCAGTATCCACATAGCAGCTCCTAAAACTATTTTCATTAATTCCTTCTCTGTCGAGTATTTCCTTTGCTCTTTGTTGATCTGCCAAGTTGCATGTGCCATTGCGTTGTTCTTTCAGTCGGCACCAAACCTCTAATCCGTCGTTCCGGCTGACAAACACCTGGGACTTGTAGCAATGCAGAATACTGCCATGACCCCCTCCACTCCCTCTTGGTCCTGATGACATATACACCCAAGGGTCATTACCAAGGCATCTCAGGTCTGCAACTCCAATATCTCCTGACTTTGAGCACACCTTGTAAAGCATCAACTGCTTCACATTGACATCTGCATCCGCGAATGGATCTCCAAACCTGTTGCTTCTTCCAGATCCCCCTGGCTCGCTTGTCTCCCACACCACATTCCCAGACCGAATGTCCCACAGCCTCATGTACCCAGAGTAGCCAAATGCACCCGAGCTTACAGATGAAACAAACACCAGCCCAAGCTCCTGCAGGTGTGCTACTCGACCCGGCGAAGATGACTTAGCCGCAGTCCCACTTTGCCGGCCAATCTCCTGTATGGGCTTCAGAGTTACAGGGTCAATCGCTAGGATGCAGTTCTCCCGGTGCGGGCACTCGAATGTAGCGAAAATCGGTGAATTCCTGTCAGTAGCATCAGCAGGAGGACGGGCGGCAATGGCAATGACATTCGCTTTGAGGGTGCGAAGGTCGGTTGGGTCTGACCATTCGACGGAGGCGACGCGCCTACCTTCGAG
Organism: Brachypodium distachyon; assembly: GCF_000005505.3. Lineage (NCBI taxonomy): Eukaryota > Viridiplantae > Streptophyta > Magnoliopsida > Poales > Poaceae > Brachypodium > Brachypodium distachyon. The sequence continues at coordinate 66,124,121 of NC_016131.3, read as the reverse complement.
GAAGTCGTACACATGGAGTCCGGGGGAGGAGACGGACCCGACAAGGGCGAGATTGGGATGCAGTTGCCGGAGGGAGGTGGTGTGGTGGAGGTGGGTTCGGAAAGTGGTGAGGTGGTCCAGCGCAGGGGAGTAGTAAGTGAGCTGGCCGGCGCCGTGGGCGAGGCATAGGGAGCCGTCGTGGTGCGCCGCGAGGGCGGTGGGGAAAGGCTCGGAGGCGGGGGACAGGGTGGAGGAGAGGGAGGCGGAGAAGCCGAGGAGGGGCGGAGGGGAGAGCGCGGCGAGGAGCTGGGCATGGAGGCCGTAGAAGAGGGCCTCGTCAAGGAGGATACGGACTGGGAAGGCCGGCGGGGAGGATGGGGCGCGGATGGCGGAGAGGATCGCGGACAGGAGGGCGGGGTCGCGGTCCACGAAGGTTGGGGTTGGGGAGGGATCGAGAGAGAGGGAGAGGGAGAGGGAACTTGCCTCCATGGAGAAGAGTTTGCCGCCCACGTTCAGCTGCTTCACTGTGCCACTCCTGCCTCCTCCCCCTCGTCGGCCGGCGCCGGCGGCGTTGGTTTCCATAGATGCTCTCACGGTCTCACCCTCCCAGCTCTGAGAAACAACAGACCACCACTATCTCTCGCCCGTGCAATTGCACTGTCCGACGAGGCGACGAGGAGATGACTTTTCCGGACTTTCGGACTGCTGGAAACGAGGCTGGGCCAGGCCAGGCCAGCCCAATGGGAAAGATGTGTCGCTCCGGCAGGAATGTAAATAGAACGTACTACCTCCGTACCCCTAAAAAAAAACGTATTCCCTCCTTTCTAAATTATTTTTGTCGTTGTTTTAGTTCAAACTTGCATAGAAAAACAATGAATGGAAAGAGTACATAGGAGTATCTCGCTTCCTCTCAAAAAAAAAGAAAAAAAGGAGTATCACGCTTCAAAGATTCTAAAAAAATATCACGCTTCAAATTTACGTCCGATTTTAGGGTTATGGTATGGTTAATATGTCCTAGGCTTTTATAGCAACAGAAGACGCTGGTGATGGTGAAAGAATTAGTGATATGATCTGTACAGTACTTCAACTTTAGGGGAGAACTTAGATATGCAAATATGTCTGATTACCTTCTTGATCATTGCTGCTATTTCTTAAACTTTTTGCAAACCGCAACACAATATATTTTACTCCGTATTAAATTGCATGCTGCCGATGTATAGGACAACGAACTAATGGATAACGAATAATGAGGCTGATCAACTGGATTAGCAGCCAGCAATTTAGGCTTTGCAGCGCAAACAGGAAACAAGCTTTATCCACCTTCTTCAAGTGTTATTATGCACTTAGATAAGTGTTTTGTTCATGTCGTTTGCATGATTAAAATAAAATTGTGTCTTCTCTCACATATTTATCTGATATTTTTGTTTGTTTCCAAGTACGCTTCATTTTCATTCCAAATCAGTCATCCGAAATAATCCGCAGCCAGTCATTATCCGTTTCACTTCAAATCCATCAAAATAATATGGTAAAAGATATGGAAAGAGCATTATCCTATCGCAATCAGTTTACACCCTACTTCGTTGATTTCTCTTTCGTTGTTATCTGTACTTTTGTTTTATTTTTCCATTTTCAACTTTTTTTTTCGTTTCGTTTCTTTTCTTTATTTGGCTTTCTTTTAATTTTCTATGGTGGAAAATTCATGTCATAAAATTTCGAACACATAACGCTTTCCTTTCTTTTTCACTTTTTCCTTCTTTATTGTATGCATTAGCTTACTTGTTTATTTACCTTCTTTTTTTGACTTCTCTTTCATAGCAATTTTTCCTTTCAACTATATAAACATTTATTCACAGGTCATGAACATTTTTTTACATTCATATACATCTCTTAGACCCATGAACATTACTTTTGATACTCATTAATATTTTAAGAATTATATTTTATCAAATTCATGTTTTTCTAAAATGATGGACACGACTTAAAGAAAATTCACATAATTCAAATGAAACGTTCATGCATATAAAAAATGTTCATGCGTTTTCGTAGAAGAGAAAGATGTGAAAAATATTTGATGATGAGAAAACAAAAGGAAAAAAAAATATCGAAACAGGGTTACTAAGACAAGGAACATATATATCAGGATGGCAATGGGGCGGGTTTGGACGGTCGATCAAATCTATATCCATCGCCAAATCAACTATCCATCCATGAAAGTATCCGTGGATGCAAAACCATATCCGCATCCATATCTACTGGGTATCCGGGTATCCATTGATTATCCATGCAATATACATCATAAACAGGAGCAACAACAACATATCAGGAAGAGAGAGGGGATCGATGGGGGAATCAGGAGTCGAGGACAGATCAAGGTCGGCGGCTCGTGGGGTGGGAGTGTGGGACTTAGAGAGAAGTTGTTAGGGTAGGGTTGATTGGGAAGGAGACTGTTTACATGACTCAATCTAGCTAACTAATGGACCCACATGTCAATAATTTATTTATTTTAATAAATACCGGGTATCCATGGATATCCATGGATCAAATGTGATATCCGTGCCCGCTCCACGAGTTGGCAGGTATCCATTCATGAATATCCATGGATCGAAAATCCGTTCCATATCCGCGATCCATGAGTTGGATATTCATGGATATCCACATTTTGACTATCCATTGCCATCTTGACATATATAGTGAAATGGAAGAAGTAGTTTGCAAACCATTATACCAATTGTTGTGTTATACACAAGATCCAGCTAAATGTATGAAAATAATGACACAATTACTCCCTCAGCTTCATATTATAAGATGTCTCATAAGACATCTAGTTTCGTTAAGACAACTTTGACCAAGAATTACTCCATTAGTATATGTCTCATAAGATATGAAGTCACGAGTATTACTACTTATTTTGGAAAAAGAAACTAGTTATATACCAATATCATGGCATATAAACCACATATTAACAAAATAATTTGTGATCAAAGTCTGGTCTAGTATGACTTATATTATGGAATGGAGGGAGTAATATACAAGACATAAAGTGCAGGAAACCAAATGGACCTAGCTAGAGCAGAAGGTCACGGACTCTCACTGGTCTTTTTACCGCATTTGTGAAGCCCTGTAAAGAATCACATTCATGAGATAATATTGTTGTTAGAACAAATCCAAAATATATGAGAAGCATTTAGAGTCCAACAGGTTTGACTCCAAAGAACTAGAGGGAAAAGGCATAAAAGTACCAGGCTACTTTGAAAAATTCACATTGGATCAGTTTTAAACAAGAACTCTCTGGTAATTAAATATTCCCTCCGTCCCATATTAAGTGACTCAAATTTGTCCAAAAATGGATCTATCTATACCTAAAAAGTATCTAGATACATGTAATAGAAAGTCACTTAATATAAGACGGAGGGAGTACCACTTCAACCAACAATTGATTGACTAACCATAGCTACACTTGTTAGTTAGCTCCATAACTCAATTTGGTAATGGAGCTAGTGTAATGTTCTCTAAGCAACACAGTTCTAGCTTAGGGCATCCAATGTAGCAACTAGAAACATAAAAAGTAATGCATTACTTCTGTAGAAAAGGAGGATGTGCCAATGACAGTTAACAATGTTACTACTATGCAGCTTTTTGCCTAGTTCCATCAGCCATGCAGGCTTGCAGTGCAACTATGTTAATGCACTATCGGTTTTACGAAAAAGGGACATTGCAATCCTGCAAGATTGTCCTTGTTTTCACGTTTCTAATGATCAGTGCACAAACATGATGTTTAAAGTTTGGCTCACTAAAGAAAAAATGGTATCATGGTGAAAACGTAATGAACAAACCTCGTTGTATTTGAAGATCAGTGGACGTAAATCCCTCTGTGTTGTTGCTCTTTGCTGCGCGGCATCATTACGAGGCTTTGCACCCACCGGTCTTTCTTTCCTGAAACTGTTGTTGACAAGGAAAATAGTTAGCTTCATAATTAACGCCTTGCAATCACAATGATATCTGAAAAATAACGCTCATTGCCACATTACCTATGAAAGAAATCAGTTGGACGACTTGAGTGTTTCTTTGCAGGCGTAGGATCTTTAACACTCAAACTAGAGCCTGAGTTTAATTGCATTGGAAGTGTAGCTAGGTTGCGCGTTTTGGAAGAATCCAATGCAGAAACATTTGTACTAGCTGCTGCTTTGTGGCTTGAAGTTGTTGGAATTTCACTCCTAACTCCATTAGTTTGGTTCAACAATTTTCCAGCACTATCTTTGATGATCTTCTGCTTCTCTACCTGGAGAAAAACCCATGTTAGAAATAATAATAACTGTCGCTTTTTCTGTTGCCGGTATGGCATTTTCCAACATGAAACTCCTGGCAACATTAGAAGAACTCTAAGACTGTGTGTCAGAGGGGATTATATCGTTATTGCAGTTTTCACAATGGATGGATTTTGTATGTGCATGTATGAGTGCTTGAGTTTAGGATTTAGATATTTGTGCATCTTTAAAAATTCACAAAAAAAACATAGGTGTGCATCATGTAAAAATACATGCACAACAGCAAACAAATCATGCAAAAAAAAGAATCAAAATACACCCTGCACAAAAAAGGCAAGATTCAAGTTACTTTTTTAACAATACACGTTTGACCATACTTCTACATGATATTTCGCAGGTGCTAATGTCCTAGCATGATGCATATCTATGTTTCTTTTTTCAAGGTGCATACATATGTGAACCATAAACCCAAGCACCCACCCTTCCATAGGACTGTCAAATATGTTTATGTTTACTCCTACAAACAAACCAGTTGTGGTGATGGCCGTTGATACAAAGATCTCGGATTGCTCAGTACTCACTTCAATATGTTATGCAAAAACACCATGATTCTAGCATGAATTTTTAGATAAACCGAGAGTACCTCAATTCAACTGAAAGTAAATGGTCCTGTAAACTTGCAGTATGAACTTTTTTACTCGGGTTTCTTGCTAGTAATAGTTGAAGTGAACATGAGTTATAATAGATAAAAGATACTAGAAGCTCAGTTCTCAAAAGGAAAGTAAGTAATGAATCTAGATACATGCAAAAACAGCTGCTGCATCCACTAGATGCAGAAAAAAAGTAAACAATTGACATTTGGAATCAGGTTCTGGATGTAGGTTTTTGTGCAGATAAAATGCTAACTCAATGTCATGTGGTACAATCAATTTTTCAAATAGTGGAATAATAGCAATGCAATATGCATTGGTCAGTTTACATTTGACAAGAAATCATGATAAGCAAACGGTAAGATGGAGTGTTGCACAGAAACAGAAACTAATGATAATTGGTTTCTTAGATCAAATAAGTTAAATTAGTCAGTAAAGGAATTTTAAAGGTGGCCAATGCTAAGATATGGCTATGGCTAAAGGGTTCCATGCATGCAAGTTAAAAGACCTGGAATTACTACTCACCTCGTGCACCAACACCTGTTTCATGGCCAAAGAGAGACCAATGTGCTCGGATTGATACTCCTGAAATCAAAAGCTTTGTCAAGTATAGTAAGATGAAAGCAGAATGTGAAATAAAAGAACAAAACAACTGAAAAGAACCTTAAAGCTTATAATATCATTGAGTGGAGGATCGAGAGAAAGTAAAGGAACATCAGCAGACACAATAGATCCATGTGTCCTTTCTTGAGGTTCAAACTTTGTGTTTTTGTATGTGACCGAGTAAGAAACCATGGTATCAACCAGCTGCAGCAGATCATCTTTCTCCCTCTCCGACAGCAAATTCAGTGCCACCTGAACATATCATGTACGGTTAAAAACCTAACAGGGATGGAAATATACAAAAACAAATATAGAAATTGTAATGCCATGTAGGATCTGTTAAGATATAGCAACCAACCACCTAACCCAAAAAGACCGATCTGATAGGAAGAGGAGATACGATATACTCCCTCCGATCCTAAATTGTTGTCGTTGTTTTAGTTCATTTGATATATGGTCCTCTCAAGAACTCAGACCCTTCCCTTAGTTACTAAATTGTTTTAGGTAGATTGGTTAAAGCATTCGTTCCATTTTCATTTGTGCATAAATTGTAGAATGTTTTGGTGTACAGGATCGGGATTACATTGCCATGCAAAACCTTGCTCTAGTGTCTTGATTTTAGAAACCAAGATGAATTTGACCAACAAATTACTGTATGCCAACACTGAAGTATGACAATCGAGGATTAGAAGAACATAACTAAGGTGACCGAGAACTTACTGGTCTCAAACTCAAAGGGGAGAGAATATGTAAAAAGGGGGAAGCAATGTCTTTGACAAAAGATTCCACTGACAGGTGCCTTGAAATGAGTGGCGACATTCGGTTTTGCCAGGTCTTCAGACTGTCCTTCTTTTCCAAAAGCATTGTTCGGCACCTAAAAACAAAGTCATGTTAACCCTGCTAGTGTACAGCAACAGTATATATTTGTAAAATTTACCTTTGCAAAGCTTTTGGCCATTCAATATTCGGCTTCTCAACTTGAGCAACCATACGGCTTATAGTGATGGCAATAGGAGGTTGATACACTGAAGTATGAAGATAAACTTTTCAAGTTAGTCCAATATTTATCAAAAAGTAGGTAATAAAGATTCAGATGCTACCTTGGAGTGACATGTGCTGAGTTCGAAAAACATACTGCATCATAGAATCAGAAACTCCAAGTACATCAAGGCATTTCACCTGTAAGGTGGTTCGGGCTAGTAAGTTTGCAAATATATTTACGAAGCAAGAAACTGATGAACTCTCCTGGGGTGCAAGGGTGGGCTCACAAGGTTCACACAGTAAGGCTCTAGCCTCACCTCTAATTTAGTTTGAAGTGCAAGTATTGGTGTATGATAATTGAAAAGTAAGAAAATCAAATATCATATATGGTCAGCTAGAATATATACCGTCTTATGCAACATTGGATCATGATAAGAGAGTCTTAAGAAGTTTTCATGAATCCCATCCATGGTAACATCATAGTCACCACTGCAAATACAATGTGACATAATAAGGAAGTGAACCAAGTCCATGTACAAACAAACTGCAAAGTCAACAATTAAACTAAACTTTACCGGTTAGATATGAGTGAGAAAAGAGAACCAATGTCCTTGTCACTGCTGACGTGACTATCAGCCATTTCTGCCCGCTTGAGTTTTTTCTTTTGAAGAACCTGTGAAGAAAACTTGCTAAGATGATAAATGGTACACTGAGCAAAATTACTGTTATTTTTACATGAAACATATATAGCAGCAATCTGTGATATGCATTGCCTTATGAAGTTATGCTTGGCACTCGTTTTCAGCACCAGTATTGAAAGTTTGGGACAATCGTTGCTTGACCAATGATGGAGTCCACAGAAAATAAAATAAATGAAGTATGAAGCAAGCAAACATCAGACCTGTTTCCAAACATCAAGGATGCTTTTTGACATGTCCTTCCGTCCAATGACTTGTGATTCAAACCCTGACTGCTCAACAACACATAACAATGAGAAATGGACACTATACCCTTCAAATAATAACATCAGCCAACAGGTGGCGATCTCAGTTTGCTCGCTTACGATGTTTAGTGCCTCTCTCTTCTTGTTCAGAAATTGAAGTGTGTTCAGGCATGATCGAATGTCACATTCTGCAGATAGTCTTTGTTCACTTAGTCTTATTTCAATGATGCTAACCAGTCATCACATGAATAAAAGAAATCTATACATACACTAGCAATTCCCTTTGTCCATCTCTGTATAAATAAGTGCATAATACAAGCAAAAGAAGTGGCACTACAGATGGCAAAAGAACAGGTTCCAGGTCCAAGACTGAAAAGTGAACTTAAGATAACGCATGTGAAAGCATTTGGCCGCCAGCACTGCACAGGGTTAATTCGAATAAGCTCCAAACAGGATCCTAAGTGTCTCAGATGCATGGAAAGAGGTGCCCAAAGTATGTCAGCATATAAAGATCTTTTAGTCAAATGCTGAAAGTAAGCAAAGGTATTAGGACGGTTGTGTCATATGTTCCACAGTATAGGATAATGTCCTGCTTGCAACAAGAGGGCGCAGACAGTTGTGCGGCCGGCGTCACCCAGTGGGGGAAGGTGAAAATAGACCAGAAGCTGGTGGGGGCTAACTTACCTATTTTCTAGAATTATAAGTCTAAATAAGTACTATCTCCGTTCCATAATTCTTGTCTCAAATTTGTCAAAAAATGGATGTATCTATTCCTAAAAAGTGTCTAGATACATATAAGATTTCAACAAGAATTATGGACAGAGGGAGTACCTAGTAATAAAAAACACTAAGCTGGTGGGGTGGGGGTGGGGGGTGCGCCCCTGAACTACACTAAGGAGACCACGTCAGCAGCTGAAACTGAATATTGATGCCAGCTTCTTAGAACTGACTGGATGTGGTCACTGGGGTGCAGCTATTACAGACGATCACGGCCATCATCTGCTTCTGTCCAATGGCCTGATTACGGGCTGCTACAGCGCTTTGGAAGCAGAAGCAGTTGCTTGCAAGGAAGGCATTATCTCAGCGCTACAGTTTTCCCGTAAAGCAACTGAGGTGGAGTCCGACTGTTTGTTGCTAGTGAAGGCTCTGCAAGATGATGGCATGTGGCTCTTCCTGCTGGGAAGCCTGTATGATGACATGAAGGAGCTGCTAAAGAGTTTCCCTGACTATTCTGTTGACCATGTGAGTAGAGATTGTAATAGTTTGGCTCATGACTTGGCTAGTTCTAGCCGTAGAAGCCAGGCTGATGGTGTGCACGTGGCTGTTCAACTTAGTTGTCTAACTGGGTAGGGGTGATGAAGTAATGAAGCTCTTTCCCGTTCAAAAATATATATTAAACATACACTGTAGCCTGTATGAGCTTGGTTGGTCATGAACCTGAATAATTAGCTAAATACACATTTGTAGGAGTAAAGAACTATTGGGTCGCCCAAACATAGGAAGACAGCTAGAAGCCTAGAAATACAAGTATTGCCACTCAAAAAGGAGATATCGCATGTCCATTAATCGATTAGAATAGCTGATCTCAGTTTTGCTATTGTTATAGAAAAAATACGTATTGCATTATACACCAATATTAAGTATATTTATGGCTTGAATGGAGCAAAAGAAAATGTACCAGTATAATCTGCTAATGCAGAAAGGGCAATTGAACTTGTCTTGAATCCTTCCTTCTTGCATATGTACTTGAGCCTAAATACGCAAAAATTATTCATGAACAAAATGTATCATTTGAATATACAATAGACTGTTCGATGTTGTTAGGTAAGTGCATTTACATCACCTGTTCACCACACGACTAATTGTTGGCTGCACGAAAATATGAACCCTGTAAACTTAAACCAATCCTTATAAGAAAAGTTTAAATGATTTTAGGACCGTACAAAACTAAAAAAAAACAAGAAGAAAATATTACTTGGCTACTTGGCGTAGTTTTCTCAAGGCTGGAGCATAAAGATCATTGCATATACAAATTACCTGTAAATGATATCGTATGGTTTAATAAACTGTGAATGCATTAAAATGATGGCAAGTGACAGCACGACATCATTGCTTACAGGCCTCAATAGTTTTGCTATTCTATGACCTTTCCTTGAGGAAGATTTTTGGACTTGAGTTTCTTCGCCACCAGTGCTTCTGTCAGAATTATTGTTCTTTTCAGCATTGATCTGTACCAGAAAGAGCCAATCATTCATGAATCATAGAAATGTATTCATATGCATTATGCTGAGGAGAATAGCCTTCCTCAGTTCTCAACTGAACAACAATGCAGAATACTGTTTGATAAACAGAAAAAAGGAAAGGTGGAAATTAATGATGAAAAGGGAGCATAATAATGACAGTGTTGAAAGATCATGATATTAGGACTAGGATACAGCCAACTTACCATCTTCAAAATAACCTCCACGGCGCCTTTTCCATCACCAAGCGCTCCATCAATTTCATCAATTACCTACACATGCCAGTAGAACTTAACAAAGTACGGGGGAAGTGATTCAAGAAATTGGTCGCATAACTTGTTCTTCGTAGCTTATCTGGTAGCATAACTTAACTCACCAGACACTTAGGTTTGGAATCTGACATGATAGAGTTCATCTGAACTACATCAAGAATTTTTGGTTCAATGGATGAAGCAGAACGATCATCACTGGCATTTATCTGCATGTATGTAGTATTTAAAATAAGCAATGTACCGAATTTGTATTCAGGTAGCAATAAGCAGACGAGGGCTGGCCCATAGACCAATAGGCAAACTAGACACTCAACCATAACCAACAAGAGACAATATTAAACTGGATAGTGGGGGAAATGTTGCTAAAGAACATGTCACCATAGGTTTTAAACAAATGCAAGACTGATAAAATATCAAAATCATATCCAACAATATCTAGTTTTACAGTGTATAAAATATCAAAATAACATGCAATGATATCTAGTTGTGACTAGATGCGTAACAAAATTGAAGGCAATTCAGAAGGACGGCAACAGATATATCTGATACGCTAATCATGTAGCAGAAAATGTGTACGCTCTTATTGGGAGTGATTAGACATTGCAATCATGGAGCATCACAATGAATACCATAGAAGCTACCACACAATAAACAACAAATACTGTTGATCGTATATTCAGACCTCAACAACATGGTAACCACAATGTTTGGCCGCCACATGAGCAAGCGTCGTCTTTCCGAGGCCAGCTGGACCACATAGTAGCAACACCTGCAACATCAGGAAGTTATTCAAATGCAGTAACAAACCAGCAGCTCCTTACTACAGGTACAGCTTACAGTCATGTATGCAAGTCACACTACACTAGTACTAACCCACCTTCTGTTCTGGTGCATTATCAACAGAGGACCTTTTGTTAAAGGTACTTCTCGGATTTTCTGAGTTGCTACCAGGTGCATTTTGGGGCATACTATCTTGACCCATGGCATAGCCTGCCCTGCTCTTGGACAAGAAACTTCTGTTACTTGAATTCTTTTGAATGGCACAAGAATGCCGACGTAAGGCGGATAAAGTATCATCACTTGTAGCCCGAATATGGGACCCAAACACACAGGAGTCCCATTGTTTTAGCCATAGAAGAACCTGGACAAGGAATGTCAAGTAAAAAAATTCAACTAGAAGTCCATGCAGCAAAGATCTGCACTTATAAACACATTTCTTAACAAAATGGGATGATTATTTACCTCCCTGTTTGTGTGCTCGTCACTTAAAAGCTCAGTGAAAGAGTGTGGTGCGTATTTCTCCACCCAAAGTTGTTCTGTAACTACTGGAGTCACTGGACAACCCTCGACATCTCCAATATCCTGTTTCTCTGTGCTTTCCAGCAAGGCCTTCATAGGCATTACAAACATGGATTAGTAAGATATTTTCAACTTGTTGCCCAGAGAGCAGCAATTAACATGGCACTAGTGATGCTTAGTCAGCAACCAACTCAGGGATAGTAGTCAGAATTCATAGTGAACTTGCTTAGGAAAAGAAAGTAGACCTGTCATATTCCCAATACTTAAGGATGACGATTTTGTTTTTGACTCCAGTGCTCCAAAAAATAGTACAATTATGGTATCTGGGATCACACATGGTATTTCTGGTTGGGAAGTCCACAATTAAAAAAACTACAAATTCTCTATTTTGGGGTTAGTCCATGGAAGTTTATCCCTAAGAAGAGAAACCATCAAGTTGAGTAACATAGTGATGCCCAGACATAAAAGTAGTGTTACCCAAATAACCATTTAAATCACTGTTTGTTTCTCGTAAATGATGCCTACTTGGTCAGAATGGTGATGTAGTAAAACAATCCAGTTGCATTACTATTATCTATTGATCTCACATATGTACCTTGGCTAGAGCCTCTTGCTCTGCTCGCATAGTTAGTGAATGAAAGGATTCTGAGAGAAGCCCTGCAGAAGAAAGTAGCACAGGGGTGTATTAACAAAGTAAGTCAAAATTAACTTAAAATGAATGATTAAGGGAGCAAAAGCGAAGTGCACTACTTATTAGTAACTAACCCTTGTGGTTGGGATTGGAAATTGGAGTCCTTCGCCTAGACCCCTCGATTACTTCGCTAACCAATTTCTCCGTCACAAGCTTAGCATAAACCCTCTCTCCGTTGGGCGCTGTGACGGGCATACAGTCACCCTGGATCTCCGACGCGAAACGCGAAACTATCTTCTCGGCGACGATTTCAACGGCGGTAGGGGGCGAGTACCGCAGCCAGTCTTCGTCCACCGAATCCTCCCGATCTACATTCCTCCGCTTTCTCCTCTCCTCCTCCTGCTCCACTGGAGGCGGAGGGGAAGGCCGCTTCAGATTGGGCTCCGACACTTCCTCTTCGTACAAATTTGGTCGATTGTATCAGCACGGCAGTCCAAACAATGGAGGCCTAGAATTGTGGGTTGTGATCTATCGAGATGGAGTGGTACTTACCTGCTGGCTTTGCAGGGGATACGGCGGCCTCCTGCGGGGGGTCGCGAGGTTTGCTCGCGTCGTCAGCGGCCGGGAGGAAGCCCTCGTCGGGGTCGTCGAAGTAGGTGTCCTCCTCTTCTTCCGGGAGAAGGCCGTGGCTCTCCATCCACTCGAGCTCCTCCGGATCTGGCATCTCCATGTCCTCCATCTCCATCGCCGGCGCAGCACGCAGCGGGAGCCCCAAGCGGCGGCGAAAAGTGAACGGCTTCGATGGCGGGAAGTAAAGGGGAAAATGAGGGTGAACTAGGGTGTTGCCGCCTTGCGGGTTCCTGGCTCCTGCTGAATGCTGATTGAGTGAATTTTTTCTTAGGGGATTGTTTTGTGCGATGGCACTGACAACTAACGGAACGGGTCATTCGGCCCGACTTGCTCTTTCAGCCCAGCCCAATCCAGCTCAGTACATTGCCACCGAAAATTTGAAAACTTTCAATTCTAATCATTACTTCTATGAAGAAAACTCTAATCACTCAAACACTTCTATGAAGAAAACCTACAATTGATGGTCTAGGGCATTTCATAAAAAATATATATTTAAGTGATCTTCCATCTCATTCATTTATTTAAGATTAGATGGTATATGATAGAAACTTTAAAGCCCCTCTACAAACATCCGTGCTTTTTTGTATGTTTGGAGGTATGTAGATTTGGCGCATGGGGAGCAAATGCAAGACTACCTAACAGCATCTCCAGCGCCCCCCCCTCCCCTCCCAAATGCCCCCCAAACGCTAAATGGGAGCGCTGGCGCTGAAAAACCCACCCAGTCCACTCCCCTAAATCCAAAAAGTAGCCGGCGTGACACAAGAATTTAGCCGGCGCCCCCAATCCACTCCCTACTCACAGGGGGGCTAGTGGGGGCGCCGCCTGAAGCTGAAAAGCAGCGCGGGCCACCACATATGGCCATGCGCCGGATGAACTAAATTTAGTGAGACAAACTAAATTTAGTGAGACAAACTAAATTTGGGCGAGCGATGTTTGGGGGTGCGGCTGGGTGCCGGTTCCACCCCAAACAAATTATTGCACCGGCGCCTCCTCATATGGCCATGCGCCGGATGAAATATAGGTGGGACGAATGGAGATGCTCTAAGCAAGCCTATGCATTCTTAAACTTACTCCCATCGATTCAAATAAAAGCATTTGCAATCCCTCTCTAATGCCTAACGGCCGACGCAGTGTATCCCACATGCATAAAAATCCCGCACGTAACATACTTCTCTCCTTATCTCTTTAGCACTTTCTACATCTCTCTCCCGATACCTCTCTTCCGCCCTCCGCATCTTATTTTTCTCCTGACCGGCGAGACGGCACGGGCAAGCGAGTCGGAGTTGGCAATCAACAAGGGTGCGGCAGAGATTGAACCGCGGCGCCTAGCCATGACGATGACGACAGAGGTGAGGACGTGATGGTGGAGTTGAGTTAAGATTTGGCACCCAAACTTAAGTAGGGAGCGACGGCGGCTAGGGCTGGACGGAGTGGCGAGACAGCATGACGGCGGGAGACCGCCGGTTGGGTCAATGTGACGAGCGGATAGCGCAGCTCTCTCCCCTCTTTCTCAACGGTCGCGTTTTATCCGGTCGGAATTGACCACCCTTCGCCCTAAAGCATTTTTAAAACATCCCCTTGGTACATGAGAAGTGAGAAAGTAAAGCATGCATTGCTGCACGTGGGGATCGAGCGGCAGAAAATTCGCCTCCTGTCTCATACGTCATAGCTTTATTCTTTTCTTCTTCATGCGAGCTTCATGCGTCGCCGAACCTGTTCGATTGTGTTCCCCTCTGAGAATCTTGGTAATCCAAAGTGGAAGATGTTGTAACTTATGCTATAAGCTATATGCAGCAGGGATGCCTGGTACGAGCCGGTACACATGAGAATCTTTCTTTCTTTTATTTGACGTTAAAAGCATGGGATTCTTCTAAGTTGTCTACTTCGTCAATTAATTCTGATTTTCATATGAGATAGTAGTAAAATGATACACTACTACAAAAAGGGCCATCTCTGGCGGAAAAAAAAGGATCAGTGGCATGTGCTCGAACCGACACCGACGGGGGCACCCACCAGTGGCGGGCACATACAGATCCGACACTAATAGAATTTCAGCAAAAATAAAAAATAATATGGGCCACTCGCAGACCCGCCCCAAACGCACGTCGGAGGACGCCGGTGCGGCGGTGCCGCCGACGGAGCTGCTCGTCGCCGGCTCTGCAGGAGCGAGAGAGAGACCGTGAGAAACACACACACATAGAGATAGAGAGAGAGTAGAGAGAGGGAATGAGTACATACCTGAGAGGGGAGGCCAGATCCGGCCGGAGAAGAGGCCGACGGCACCGGAGCCCGTGTCGGGTGGGCTAGGGGGCGGCGTTTCCGGTGGCGCCATGGTTGGGAGGAGGTGGATCCGAAAGCACGCAAGCTAGGGCGCTGCGGATCCGGCGACGCGTGGGCTCAGGCGCAGTGGATCCGGCGGATGGAGGGCGGCGGCGGATCTGGTGTGGTGGGGTCGAGGCCAGCTGCGCGAGGCCTCGCTAGTGGCGGATCCGTCGGGGTGGGCTCGAGCCTGCGAAGTGGGACGCCGAGGTCGAGCCGGCGGACGCCATGGAAGGACGGAGGAAGGCGAGGAGGGTTAGAGAGGAGGAGAGGCTTCGGGTGTGAGATAGGGATTAGGGAGAGAGCAGGTGGGGGGCGGCCGTGTGAGAAGGGCTGAAGGAGATGGGTGAGCCTCCATGGGGCTGCCTCGGTACGGTATAGGGAGGGGAGGGGATGGGGATGGGGAGAGACGAGGGAGAGAGGAGGGGATCTGTTCGGGAGACAAAGGAGGGAGGTGGGGATTGATCTAGACGGGCCAAAGGGCCAGGTCATCGATCCAGATGGGTTCTCCTCGGCCAATCATGAGTGAGTACACGGATCCGTGTTTTTTCATTTTTCTAGCGTGTAAAAATCAGATAGGTGTACTTTTGAGCCATATTGCTTCACAAAATACTCCTTTTTTATTTAAAAAATAGAAACCATTTTTAAAACAAAAAATTGCAAGCATCTTTGGCAATACTGTTTGGCATGGCAAGATACAAC
Organism: Brachypodium distachyon; assembly: GCF_000005505.3. Lineage (NCBI taxonomy): Eukaryota > Viridiplantae > Streptophyta > Magnoliopsida > Poales > Poaceae > Brachypodium > Brachypodium distachyon. Next base: position 66,108,607 of record NC_016131.3, on the reverse strand, counting down.
TTTACAAAAAGAATCATATTTTTTTGACTTTTTATGAATTTTTCAAATTTCAGTTGTCTTTGGGGGGCCATCAATGGTGGGTTCTATCTAAAAACCGCCACTGATGACCTCCCTATCAGTGGCGGGTTTGGAGTAAAACCCGCCACTGATAGCATGGCCACTAATAGGGTGCTAAAACCCGCCACTGATGGGTGGTTTTTTGGTTTTTTTAGAGTTCACATGTGAGCCATCAACGTCGGGCTTTTTTCTGTCCGTCACTGATGGATGGTCATCAGTGGCGTGTTTTAGAGACCCGCCACTGGTAGGGATTGCATATAACCTGTTTTGTACGAGTGATAAAAGGGGCCAAAGAGCTTTCGGTCACGAAATGCTCTCATGCATCATGAAACCAAGGATTGCTTCCACCCAACGGAATTAAAATAGAACCACCATACTCTAATGCAAAACGCGGCTAAGTAATCAGAAAATATCAGTTGCACGCTACGCTATAACATCACCCTTTGGAAGTCTTGCACGGTTATTACAAGCCCTCGCTCTGCCGTAACAACATCTTCTGGCGTAACTTGGCACGCTTCCAACTCCGATACATCACAATTCCCGGTTAGTCTGTGAATACATAATGTCCTGATGATGACAGGACAAATAGGACAGGGGCAAGGGCGATAGTATCACGGTATCACGCGATCTGCATCTGCTATTGCCTGTTGGGTTAGATATAGAAAGAGTCATGAGGAGATTAACAGGACATGTTTTCGTGGCTGGACCCAATTTGTTGGCCACCAGACACTATCTTCACGTGTTTCCGCGAACAGTTGGCACGTGATGGGTCGTGCGCATGGCATGAGGATCAATCGTACCCTCTCCATTTTTCCTTCTTTGTATAGTTTCGACACAATAATCTCGTTCCCATCGCATCGGGATTTTTTTTTTCAGTCACAAGTTGTGAAATCTGAAGCAGCCGATCGAGTCGCTCTCGCCCGGTCACGCCCCAAGAATAATGATCTGCCAAATGCAGGACGGGGACGTACGGCCGCCGGTGATCCAGATGAGATCGATTGCTTCGGATATTTCTTTTGTCTCTTTAATGACGAGACTGAGGCCTCTAGCGAGCGACTGGCGGTCGAGTAGTAACCAGACCAACGTGGCAGTAGATAGATCTAAGAACACGCAGTAGAACGTTAGAAGGTGAGAAGCAAGATAAAAAAAAAGCGATAACCTCAATACGTGTTTTCGGTGCGCCCCAAACAAATAGACACCTGCACGCTCGTCGTAAACAAAAGTGTACGGCTTGTGCCGTGGCGCATGGTTTCTACATTTAACGCCCACTTCATGCACCACGCACCTGTTATTTGTTAAACCTTCCGGTGCCGGGTAGCTGGATGGAAGGCATCAGATACCATCAAAAGGCTCGGCTCGAGATGCTCGATAGGATGAGCAATACATGATACATCCAGTCCGTATAGAAAAAATGTCGCTCTCGCTCGACACATCCAATCGATCAAGGATTGCACGATTTGTAGCTCTCTCCACCAAATGAAGAAACTAGTGACCTGCACCTTTGCAAGTTTCTGCACTGCTACTAGCAGTACATGCGACGCGACAAAGACTAGAAATAGAAAAAACAAGACAAAACATGCGTGCTCGACGCATGTGTGGGCGTGGGCATCAGGGCCAGGGGCAGCAAGCAAAAGGCCGTTGGTCAGTAGCGGGGGACAGAGCTAGGCTGGACTGAACAAGGGACAATCCTACTCGTACCTGGCATGGGCAACCCTGGCAGCAACTGGGCGTGTCAGCAGGTGTGAAACGCCAATCATTCCCCCATTCGCGTTCCGGTGCTGCCAGGAAAGAAAAGATTCGACGCCCGGCCGGCCTTCGCCCACAGGAGGAAGGATATGCTATGCCGAGCTGAAAACACGCAAAAGGAATAAAAGGATTTTAGAATCTGTTCCCTATAGACTTGGCACGAAATTCCCGACTCAACCATCGTAACGGCAGCAAGCGATCCGGGCGGGGCGGTGGTCCGCGGCAGGGGAAAAAGGCATATGCCACGGCCCGCCTCGTCAATTATTCTCTTCTCCTCTTCCCCTCGTCGACCCGCAAGCGAAGTCCAGTCCTGCAGGCTGCAGCACGCCTCGGCGCAGAGAAGGGAGAAGAGAACCGATTCGATTCCCCCGTCTCCGCCCGTCTGCTGTATTTCGCCCACTAGACGCCCTCTCTCGATTTTTTTTTTCTTCTTCTTCCGCGGCCACTGCCCAGTCCATCACGTCGCCGTCGTCCTCTCCCAGTGGCGCTCCCCGTCGTTGCTTCGGCGTCGCGCCTCGGTGGTGCTCGCGCGGGGGCTACGCGTCCCGTCCCCGTGCTTCCACGCGCCGCCGCCTCCTCCTCCTTCTCCTCGCTGCGTGGACTCGAAGGCGAGGCGGGAGGCCGGGTTTGGAGGAAGGATAGGGGGCACGGCACGGGTGGGAGTAGTAGACGCCAAGGACGAGGGGAGCCGGCGGTGTATAATTCGCGCGGTGGGGGCGTGCTGAGTTGGGGGATCGGTGGTGGTGGTGGTGACAGCCAGCATATGAGTAGTAGGATGGGGGAGGCAGCTGCAGATACGACGGCGCCGCTGCTTCTGCAGGTGGAGGAGGCGGACGCCGAGTGGAGCTCCAGGCCACATCGCATTGCTCTCTTCGTCGAGCCTTCGCCTTTCGCGTCAGTCTCCTCTCTCCTCCTCCTCCTCTCCCAAGTATTGAGCACTCAAGTCGCTGGCCGGATTGTACTAGATCAGACCAGATCGAGATGTTCTGCCGGCGCGTGCCTGTAACCGGGTTGCTGGACGCATGATTTGTGAAACCTGCTGCGTATTGATCTATCGAGAATTCTGAGTCAATGGCTTTTCCTTGTTCCTGTGTGATCGCAGTTACATCTCTGGGTACAAGAACCGGTTCCAGAATTTCATCAAGCATCTACGAGAGATGGGCGACGAGGTAACTAATCCTTGTTACGACTCCTTCTGGCTGCTTGTAGTGCAGCGCATGTATCCCCCTTTTTTTCAAGATCGTTCTTGTACCTCGGAATCAACGCCTGCTTATTCGGTTCAGGTTTTGGTCGTCACCACACACAAAGGAGCCCCCGAAGAGTTCCATGGAGCGAAGGTCATTGGCTCGTGGAGGTAATCCAACACGAACTATCTTCACGTTCCATTTTAGCGTGGTGACAAGTCGAAGAACTACTCTGCTTCCCCGCAAAAAAAAAAGAATAACTACTCTGCTGAAAGCACAGAAACATACCCCCAGTGCAAAATAAGCCTTTGCTCGCGTAGAAAAAAAGAGAGCAAAATGCAAGTGTCCTGTAGTCACCTGCCATGCTAATTTGGAACATTTGCTAGTTGTATCGTGAAATTGATGGTGCCATATTTTCCTTGAATGTTTTTCTCAGTCAAGTTTATAATTTTGGAATGTCGTCAAAATTCAATCTCTGGGGAACTTCATTTTGCATGCATTCAGATTGCCTAAACTCCTGTTTTTCAGCTTCCCATGTCCACTGTACCAAAATGTTCCACTCTCGTTGGCGTTGAGCCCCAGAATATTTTCTGCGGTGACAAAGTTCAAACCAGATATAATCCATGCTACTTCACCTGGAATTATGGTAACCATAAAAAACTCTTAGACATTAATTGTCTTTGCCCAGTGGTTTCTCATTACCACCCATTGTGATTTCAGGTTTTTGGGGCTCTTGCTATCGCGAAGATGATTTCGGTTCCAATGGTGATGTCTTATCACACACATCTTCCAGCGTGAGTTTCTCTTCTTGAAACTACGAACCATATTAGCTGCATAGCGCTGCATGTATGATTTGTTTTTTGAATTTAAACTGTAAGAGATACGCGATTGCATTCTTACAGTATATAGATACATATATTAATTTTCGCAAAGGTGATGCACCAAAATGTGACCTTCGGGGGTCAAACCCTGGTGTGCAGCCAGCATACCTCGCTGGGCTGACCACCCAAGCTGAGCTTGGTTCTCCTGCATGTATGATTTTGTCAGTGCATATTTTTCAACCCTCGAGCAGAGATCAGCTCTGGATTGTAGGGCCATACTTTTTCCGTGTAGTTTTGTACAATAAGATTGTCATTGTCCAGTGAATTTGCTAACAATAGATCATGATAAACACACACATTACCAGGGGAATGCACTGCGTGCAATTTTTTTTTGAGGGAAATCGCGTGCAAATTTAATTCCAAAGAGACAAACTTCCTTTAATTGTTATGCCTGCTCTTGAAAATATTCCATAAAGCGATGCAGCACATTGTGTGATGTAATTTACTTGGACATAGAGGTGGGTTCGCAACCAAGCATGTGGGCATGTGGTGACACGACAGTATGAATCTTTTTCTGCACACAGCCGCACAGTATGTGTGTTCATGCAACCTCAGTTAGATGCTGCAAAGTCGTTCGATATGGTATATTTGACTATAAATCATGGACATCTCTTTTGTAATATGAAGGATGACGCCCCTCCAGATATATGCATGTGCAAGAAACCCAACTTAATTTTGCCCTCTGCCACTAATGGATATGCTTTCATTTGTTCAGTAGGCTTCATTTAAGTTGCACCAGTTATATTTTCATCCATTTAGTTGTTCCTACCAGTGTACTAAGTAATTTTTCCTATCACAAATTCTACTTGGTGTCAGTTGGGCCAGGGTTGTTAATAGGTTTACATTATCGAGTTAATTTTTTGTTATGACTTTCAGGTACTTACCAGGATACAATTTAAATTGGTTACTTGGGCCCACTTGGAGTCTCATAAGTAAGCCCACTGTTATCACTTCCATTTTGTTCTCAACAAAAGTAAGGAACTGAGAAAAAATAAAGATGATCTTTATCACTTAGTTTGTGCTAACAGCCTAACACTCTCATTTTGGTTTAAAGGATGCCTCCACAGGTCTGCAGATCTTACTCTAGTTCCTTCAGTAGCTATTGCCGAGGATTTTGAAACTGCTAACGTAGTATCAGGTCAAGCAGTTACAATACATCTGTATTTATATATTTCGCCGCGTTGTGAGTCCTAACTATAAACCCCCTTGCCTCTTCAGCAAACAGAATACGCCTTTGGAACAAGGGTGTTGATTCTGAAAGCTTCCATCCTAAATTTCAGAGGCATGAAATGCGTATCAAGTTGAGGTATATTGCTTAGAGTTTCAGTCAGAAAGAGTGGGAAAAAAAACTTTACATAGGCTAACAGATCTTTTTTCCTCTCTCTTAGTGGCGGTGAACCAGAAAAACCATTGATAGTACATGTGGGCCGTTTTGGGCGCGAAAAGAATTTGGATTTTCTGAAGAGGTTAGCTTTTCCGTTATACAAACTATATCATGACTTGTCAATATGTACTAGACTAGAACTAGAAACATTTGAAACTGAATGGAAAAAATGGAGATAAGGGACACTTCTTCGATGTATTCCAGCACAATGTGCTATTCGTGGAATCCATGTGATATATTTTACATCCATGGTATTTAGGTATAGTCATATAGTAACTATTTTGTGCTGCTTATTGCTGTTAAAACGGCTAGACTGCCTAATTTTCATTTTATACAGTCAAATTTGTCAGCTGTCTGCCTGTCCCTATGTTAGTACGTCTTTGAATTTTAGCTTTAGGTGTGCTTGTACCATAACTTCTGTGATCTTATTAGCACTTTAACCAATGAATCGTTTCAAGTTGGGTGTACTTGAACCTACGGGTGTTCAAAATCGGTTTCTCCAAACCGTGCAAAACCTTTTTCCTATTCAATTTCTGAACTAGCCAACAAGTCAAATCAGTCAATACACTAGAGTCCACTAGCGTTGCAAGCTGCCAGGTTGGATGGTTTTTCCCCAACCCGTTTTTGAGCACCCCTACTTGAACCTTTCATGCATCCACTCATCTCCCGATTAAGTGTTTGCTACACGAGTGCCATTTGCCATTTCCCTTACTTACTTCACTAACAATTCAGGGTTATGGAAAGGCTCCCTGCAGCAAGAATTGCTTTTGTTGGAGATGGACCATACAGGTGGGTCATTCTTCAACTGTAAACTGTTTGCTGACAAACCTGATGAAACAGTACATATGTTTATCAGCAGTTTACGATATTGAAATGCCAAATTTGGAGCACTTCATTCTTATCTTTTGCACATGCCTGATGCTATATGTTATTGCTGACTGAATTGTGAGAAAAACCTACTCACAACTTGTGGCTTAGTATTCCTTTCTCTGTTTCTTTGAGTTAATTATATACATGGTTCGACCTGAGGGTTTATTTCATTATTTCTCCACACAAGACAGATCTGGACCAAGCAAGGTAATGCACCCAGTAACAATACACAAATATTAAATAAGAACTTGAGTTGCTTTGTTTGCAATGTCTGACTAAGAACCGACTTTATGTTTCCGGCCAACTGTTTTGAACCATTGCAGTGTTCGACGTTGAAATCTGGAGATGTTTATGTGGGTTGTTTCATCTTGGCAGGGCTGAGCTAGAAAAAATGTTCACAGGCATGCCTGCAGTTTTCACCGGAATGCTCCAGGGCGAGGAACTCTCACAAGCGTACGCCAGTGGGGACGTATTTGCAATGCCTTCCGAGTCCGAGACCCTTGGGCAAGTAGTGCTGGAGTCCATGGCTTCTGGAGTCCCAGTTGTCGCTGCTCGTGCTGGAGGAATTCCTGATATAATACCCAAGGACAAGGAGGGTAAGACCAGCTTCCTGTTCACACCTGGTGATCTCGACGAGTGTGTAAGGAAGATTGAACAGCTCCTCTTCTCCAAGGACCTCAGAGAATCCATAGGAAGGGCTGCCAGGGAAGAGATGGAGAATTGCGACTGGAGAGCAGCCTCGAAGACAATACGCAATGAGCACTACAGCACTGCGACGACGTACTGGCGGAAGAAGACGGGCAAAACTGGGTAGGCTGTGATTGCTCACCTAGACCCTGTTTCCGCTCTGCCCTCCTGGTTACTGTTATACAGTATAACTTCAGAGTTTGTACATTGTACTCAGCAGCCTGTGAATTTGTGTGGGTAGCTGCCTTCATATCTGCAGACTTATGGATGACTGACCAACCGCTTGTATTCAATTCTTGTACATTACAAAGCTCTTTGAAATTTAGCCATTCCATCGTATTGTGACTGCTAACCAAGGGCACTAGACTCAGATACAGCCGAAATGCATTTCATCGCTCGGGTGGATGTATACAGCGCTTTGCTTCCAACAAGCAAGGTGAGATAAGTAGACCGAGTCCTTAGTTGATACTCCAGGTTTCAACAGCACTCAGCACGCGGCAAGATAAGCATACATGGATATCAGCATATGCAAAATCGCACCACAACAGAAGCCCCAACACATCACACCAACGCCTAAAAAAAACAACACACAAAGGTTTTTGCCCGGTTTTCTGAGAATTAACTGGGCCCTCTCTTCTGCTTAATTAATGACTCCGGTTCGAAAGAAAAAAAAATCTCTGCGTACAGGATAACAAACAGGAAATTCTGCGTACAGGATAACAATTCTCCCAGCACAGAGAAAACAGTTTCACGTATGCTCAGTTGCTCACCGCAAAGCTTACAAGCCCATTGCCAAGCATGCGCTATATCTGCAGATAACTGTCCAACATTTGATATACGCAACAACAATCAATCAAACAGGAGTGCGATGCACTGTGCCAACAGCAGAAGGACACTGATGTATAGTTTGGCAAATTGAACATTCCATGTATCTTCACCCCTATAGGCCCTGCCCGTGATTCTTACCAATAAGGTTGCAAGTCTTCGGAGAAGTTGCTGTTGCAGATGCATGTGATCCCATCATGATTGCCAATTCAGAAGTATGGGGAACACAAGACAACAAATCGCGGAGGAGGTGCTTTCACTGTTGAAGCAGTACAATTATTCGTCTCGCAGCACGATCATGAGTTCTCCACCTTGACTGAGAATGCTGTCCAGAAACTCAATTAGTTGTTCTTTGCCCTGAAACTGCTTGGGTGAAGAAAAATCACTGTCCAAGTTAAACCAGATACCATCAATGCTCCGAATTGCCACCCAATGCCTGCCGGTCCAGAGCCCCCTCAACCTCTTGACAGGCACATTGATCATCAGACCAACCAGTGCTCCTGCATCCAAATCTATTGAAGATGCCCCCTTTCGACGATCATGCCAGACTACATTTGTCTTTCTAGTTTCTAACGCTGTGATAAGTACATTTACGTCGTAGTTCCCAGTTAATGCATTGTGGTGTGGCTTAAAAATCAATGATAGAGGAGTCCATTTGTCCTTGTTCGGATCAGTAAGAACAAGATTTTCAGAAATACCATCCAACTCAGCTCGGGTGAAAGATTCCTTTTCCTGAACCACACAGAACACAATTTATACAGTTAAAGCATGGTGAGTCCAGATAAAACCAGGTGGTGTGGGAGCAAAGGAATGGATAATACTCCCTCCGTTCCATAATTCTTGTTGTGGTTTTAGTTCAAATTTGACCACGACAAGAATTATGGAACGGAGGGAGTATTTGTTATCTGCCTGTGCTCTTGCATGTTGCAACTACTATTTGTTCCAAATTCACCTCAGAGGCAATTTAAAACAGCATCTAAGTAAACGAACAAGACCGAAAGTTTGTCTATTGGTTATCAGCTAGGAATTCCCAAATTCACCTCAGAGGCAACTTAAAACAGCATCTAAGTAAACGAACAAGACCGAAAGATTTGTCTATTGGTTATCAGCTAGGAATTCATGATTCATGTGCGCACCTAGCTAGCCTTCAATACATTTGGTGGAACAGAAGCGGATGAGAGCTACACATTGAAGTGTCAAAACAATTGCGAACAGTGCTCACTGAATGGACCGATAATTAGGTCGCTGGCGCTTTCAGATGACAAGGAGCATATTTTCTGTCTGTTCAGTATGCCCTGATTTTTCACCACAACACAAGCAGTGATAGGAAGGTGGAATCAATTTTGTATGAAAAACATGTCCACCATCGAGTCATCGACAGTACGAAGGGAGGACAGCTAGAACACAACGCTCAACTACTATAACAATTCCTGCCGAATAATTCGACTGCTCGGGGCTGTTTGGAAGAGTGAAGTCGGGTGCCAATGTGAATAATTAGGTGGACAATCGGAACTTAATTTACGTGCTCTACTGGAAATCTTAAGACCGCGCAAAGTTCTCAAGCGAAGCTACTCTAATCATGAATAGGCAAGCAGGCCTGATAGGCAAGAGCACGAGAAGATGGCAGTAACGGGAGGCCGGAGGGTCACCTGCATAAGGTTGTTGAGGGCGTGGAGGAGGCAGAACTGCATCCTTTGCCTCTCGTGGTAAACCTTGCTGCTGCCGCCGCTGCTTCCCACCGCACCTGATCCTTCCTCGTTTTGGTTTGCTTCTGATTTGGCTCCCGGCTCCATGCCGCTGCGATTGAAGTGGCAGGCGGGGTTGGTTTTTTTTTAGCCGCAGATTAGAGAAGGGAGCGGCAGGGCCGCAGCGGATTCGTTCCCCGTCCTCTCCGCCGCGCCAAACTAACACGGAATTTGTACCGCCGCCGCCTCGATGGGAGCCGAGTAGGAACCTCGTCGACGCAACACTAGGTACAAAACAGAAAAGGCAGGGGTTTCGCCAGATCGTGACGCCGGCACACCGTCCCCTACAAAAACAGAAGAGTACAGAAGTTTGCGAGGAGCGAAGGAGACGGGAAAAGCCGGCTAGCTATACGGCGTCACCGTCCCATCTGTTTATTTACCTTTTTTTCCTTTCTTTCAGAAAACAAAGCATACGAGAAATCCAGGGACTTCTTTGCAGCTCAGGATTTCCAAACCTAAGAATAGAAGAAACATATCATCATGTAAAGATTTCACGACTTTCTAAAATTCCTAGAAAACCATAAAACTCTATGCAGGAGTACAATTTCACAGGAAGCTAAGAAGAACAAAGACATATCCAAAAAACTAATAAATCAGGAGGTCAAATCTCTTGCCCCAGATTATACAATTAGTGTAAAAATCACTTACTTACATCGGAAAGGTCATTGACAACCCTCCGCAAGATTTCACGCGTTCGAAATGCCGTCAGGTAACTTGTTAAAATCACCTACCCGCAAAAAAAAACTTGTTAAAATCACCGGTAGATGTAATGACTGATTGTTTGTTGGCACATTAGTGCATCGATAAACATCTTATCATTAATTTTGTAACAGTAACATGGTATATTTACCATTTGTGAAGTCTCAAGTGTTGAATACATCAGCCAAGCAAGAAGAGAGGGAGGATAGAAGAGAGGGAGGATATAGATCCAGGATGACTACAGCAAAAAGTCAAAGGAGTATGCATATTCAGGCATGGCGGCATCCAGACCTGAACTTCTGCACGATGAAGCATCCGAGGATGCGTTGGGCCGTTCTGGACTTCCGGTGATAAACAACTAAAACATCGCTGTATGGTCTTCTCCTGAGGAATATACTGTCTGCGCTTTCTCACAAGAAGCCAAGGTGTGAGATATCCGGCAAGCTGGGGAGTACAAACTCCTCTCGCCGCTCTCCATCAACTCAACTGGAACGAAACCTAAATTTGAAAGGAAAAGTGAAACAGAAAAAATACCTGGATAAGAAAAAACAGAAACGAAACCTAGCAATTCCCCAAAAGTTTTCACAGCTGAAGACGGGTGGGTGATCTCATAGTGGTTGGGGAATCTCACTAATCAATTCGATTTGACTTGTTTAGAAAGTTGAGTATAACTTCGTTTAAACTTGTCCTAACACGGAGTATTTTACGAACCGCGTTAATAAAAAGGTTGACGAGAGCCACGAGCGGCAGCAGTACTAGTGCTACGGTAGGAAGAAGTCTGAAGAGTACTTCAAGGTGGGGGAAACAGAGAAGAGCACGGGACCGAAGGAGACCACGCCTCCCCCGTCTCCCTCCCACTACGATCCAAGGAGGCCAGCGAAGGCCGCCGGAGTCCAAAATTTTCGGGTAACCTAACGTACAGCCGCGGCGATTCACGGGCTGGCGAAGCGGAGCGAAGGGAAGCAGGCGCAGAGATGTCGGACGCGCTGATCAACGGCCTCGCCGGCGCCGGCGGCGGGATCGTCGCCCAGCTCCTCACCTACCCCCTCCAGACCGTACGTCCCGCCTCCCCGTGCTTCGATTGCTTGCTTGCTTTGCTGCCTGCTTCTGGTTCCTGAGCGGAGGGTCTCTGCGGCAGGTGAACGCGCGGCAGCAGACGGAGCGCGACCCCTCCAAGCCGGCGTTCAAGGACGGCGCCGTCCGCCAGATGTGCCTGGTCCTCCCCCCAAACCCCTTCTCCTATTTCATCCCAACTGACGAGTAATCTCGCCCTGATACGAGTCTAATGCTACCGTGATCCCCGATTCTGCTGTAGTAGGTCGTGAGGAACGAGGGGTGGGAGCGCCTGTACAGCGGCCTGCCGCCCTCGCTCGTCGGCACCGCGGCCTCCCAGGTTGGTTCTCTGGTTGGTCGATTCGCTGACTTCCTGACTTCGTTTTGAGATGCTTTACACGTTTCTGGATTGAATTGTTTGTGCTATTAGGGTGTCTACTACTACTTCTACCAAATATTCCGGAGCAGGGCGGAGGCCGCGGCCCTTCGGCGATCAATTGGAGGGTTTGGAGATGGATCCGTCGGGATGCTTCAATCGCTCACTGTCGCTGCACTTTCTGGGTAATTCCGAATTGCTTGTGCATCTATTGTCGACCTCTTGCATTCCATTGTCTTTTCCTGGACATAATTGCTGCAAGCCCATCTGCGTCCTAAATGGTTACTGCTTATGATCACGAGAATTTTGAGCTGCTGATATCCAGTTTGCACCTTGGCCTTTTGCAGATGCGTTAATGTACTTCTCACAAACCCAATTTGGGTTGTTGTTACACGAATGCAAGTAAGCAAATGCAAGTTTCTTGAGGGGCAGTGTTTTCCAATCAACTGCTGTTAGGGAAATCATTTGGTAAAACATCGTGAAGCCTAATCTATTTCTTGTCTGCAGACTCACAGAAAGACTAACAAACAGCAAAGCCCTGCTCTTGACAAGGCCATACAAACTGCCCCAGTTGAAAACATCCCTCATAAAACTATCAACATTGTATGTATCTCAGATCATTCTCCCTGTAGGGATAACATATACTATTCGTGTGATTACATTTTGCCGAATGCTGCGTTCTGTTTAGTAGTTTGTGGGATTGTAAGGGCGACTGGCTCATATTTAGATAGATTCAATAGAAGCTTCGTAATTATTTTGCATCTTGAATATCTATCTGAGGTTTTACATGGATATGCATGTTTTAGTTTGCAAAAGATACTTCATGTACAGCAATGTTACTTTTGTTGGAATTCATCACTATGCATTTGTCGTTTCTATCTAAGCTACAACCTTCAGCATCAGCTAGAAGCCTATAAGGTTACCATCTAGGAATGGAACACATATATCGTGATAATAACTGATATTTAAAAGTCTGATAAAATCCTCCCTTGTTTTTTGCCTTTATTTGAAGGCACCTAGTTGCTTAGAATCAGCATTGCTTTAAGTTTAGTTAAGTATCAGGTTCTTGGTTCCAAGGGTTGTCACGATTCACTAGCTCAATATTACTAAGCACTAAAATGATAAATGATATATTCTTCACACAACACTGTTTTGATGCTGTACTTCCTGCAAGTATATCATACAACAGAAATGCAGATGGTTTGTATCCTGGAAAAACACATGCTCTGAGCTGACTCTTTCATCTTGTAAATGCCGAAAAATGATTGAAATGTAACTAACACAACTTATGTTTTAACTAAAGTTAGGGCAAACATCTACCTATTTTAACTAAAGCTAAATGCACATGCGTTGCTACAAAATGAAAGATATATATTACATATATGGGTTGTTTTAAATATTTATGTGCTCATATTTTCCAATTTTATACTAAATAAGAATTCTCTCAAAATATAATATTTAATTGAGAAAACATTTACTCCCTCCGATCCATGATAAGTGTCGCTGATACATATAAGTACCACATTGAAAGGGTGTCAATCAAGTGATTGTCTAACAAGCTAGGGATAGTCTCGGTAAGGTGAACAGACAACCACCAAGTCGAATCTTTATAATTGTATATGTAAATGTAAAGAAGTTAGGGCAAAAATCTACCTATTTTTCATTCTACACTGCCTCTTTGTCAAGCTAGTCAAATGCATACCTTGCTGACCTGGATTGTTCTATGTATGTTTTTCCTTTCTTTTTAATTTAAAATATTGGCCGCAGCATAATATAGGCTGACATCAGACAGTAAACATGACAACCAATAAAACAATAACTTTGAGCAAAGGTCTGAATTTTCATTCAACAGAGTGGAAGGACATGGAGAGTCATCTTGTGGTCAACATGAGAGGACCAAGATAAATAATGTACTAGTGGAATGAGATGAATATGTTTCTTTATGACGGGAAATAGTAATTTTGTTTTATTTGTTTGCTAGCTAGCACACTTGATCTTAAATACAAAGCCACTCTGAACTTCTAAATTCTGAATTAGTTTGGGGTATGGTTGATTGACTTGGCCTAGCTGCAGATTCAGGATCTTTACAAAGAAGCTGGAGTGTTGGGCTTCTGGAAAGGGGTTGTTCCAGCTCTTATTATGGTAAGTCTCTGATTTCACATTTTCTTTTTCTAATGGTCTTACAAGGGTCGTTCCACGTTTCACTTGTTACTAGGTCAGCAATCCCGCAATCCAGTTCATGTTGTACGAGTCTCTTTTGAAGAAGCTGAAGAAGAGACGTGCCTCTAATTTGAAGGGGGCTGATGGACTGACTGCTATTGAAGTAAGCTTTAGCTTTTCTGGTGAATTATCTCTACTAATTTTTTAGGAGGTTTAATGCATCATGAGGTGCCAAGTTTCCTGTGCTGGGGCCTGAATGCCCTGAGCATATCACTAATGGTTACTTTAGAACTTGTTCATCTACGTCACATATTCTGTCTAGAAAATTACTACTCCAAATACGTGATTTGTTGAAAGCACTTGGGCATTATGATGTGCCCCTCTAATACTAGTATCTCTTTGTTCAGTAATTATGTTATGGAATTCCTAGCCCCTAACCGCCTTTGTAAAATACATCCTCAGATTTTTCTTCTTGGAGCTGTTGCAAAACTGGGCGCAACTCTTGTTACATATCCTCTTCTAGTTGTGAAGGTGATTATTCGGTGCACCAGATATACTTGTAGCTGCTCTGCTGCATATTTGTGCACGTATATCAAATTAAGCCATGCTTATGCTGCAGGCAAGACTTCAGGCAAAGCAAATGATTACCGATGATAAGAGGCATCGCTACAAAGGTACATTGTTGGGCGTCATTCATGCTTTAATTTTGAATTAGTACTGTCACTTCAGGTCCTGTTTCTGCTAACAAGTATTTATTTCCCTGGTTACTATGCGAGTATTGACTTTGCTATCAAATATTTCATTGCACCTTGTCTTGCTTTCAGGCACATTTGATGCACTCACAAAAATGATGCATTATGAGGGTCTATCAGGGCTTTACAAAGGAATGGGCACAAAAATTGTGCAAAGTGTTTTTGCTTCTGCTTTGCTTTTTATGATTAAGGAGGAGCTGGTGAAGGGTGCTCGCTTATTGGTAACCGGTAACACCAGTCTGGTTAAAAAGTTGCCTTCAAAGCAGTAAAGATGATCTAGGTCTTTGCAAGTGTTACTGACTGATTGTATCATAAATCACGAACAGAGTCAGCAAATAGAGCCATTTGTTAGGAGAGACGTTATCAAAATGTAGGTCCTCAAAAAAGAAGGGGGAGGTTTGAACTCTAGGTTTACGGTGACCACTATTGTTCTTGTCGGAAACCGGAAGATTATATAGTCAATTACATATATTGAATAGGATGTTTAAGTCACTCGTGTAAAACATATTCCCAGATGTTGAAAAGTCGGAAAATAAGTTGGTAATGAGAGGGAGTTTCGTATGTATCTACTCGGTTTTCTTGGGTTTGTTTATGAAAGGGTATTTCGTATATATCTGAAAATAACAGGGATTTTGACTTATTTGCCTTGGCCTATCCACACCACAACTTTGTCAAAATACCAAATGGTATAGGGTTAATCCATGATCGTGACAAATTTGCACTAAAACATGACAAGTATTTAGGAACGGAGGTACTACTACGTTACGAATGTTGAAATCTAGAGGGGAAATGAGAACTTATGTCGGGTTCGATTTTACCTCGACCTGCTCTTGGAACCTGTCTAACCACTATGTATGAACCATGGGAGCTGTGTAACTTTTTTTGACGAAAAAAGATCGAAGCCTACGTGTGTAAAGGAGAAAAATGTCATCGCGGCAGGAATTACCAAAGTGTATGGCGCGACCAAGACACCAAGTAGACGAAACAGTTGCCCGACGCATACTGTTTGCGCTCTTGTGCCGTCGTCCGTGTGGCCGAACGGGTGTGGATAAAGAGATAGAACCGGCAGCTGCAGCGGCAGCCCGTCTCCTCCTCCCCCGTCCGTCTCCAGCGCAGCGCACCGAGCGCCGTAGCGCCGCCACAATGCCGGTCTCCTCCGTGGCCTCGCCACTCCTCCTCTCACTCTCCGCCTCTTCTTCCTCCTTCCTCTCCTCTTCCTCGGTCTCCTTCCTCCCCTCCTCTTCCTCCTCCCCACACGCCTCCATCGCCACCGGCAGGGGGAAGCCGGCCGCGTCCATCCTCCGCGCGCTGCGCGCTGAGGCCACCACCCTCCCAGTCATCTCCTTCACCGGGGAGAAGGTCGGGGAGGTCGCCCTGGACCTTAAGTCCGCACCGCCCTCCACCGCGCGCGCCGTCGTGCACCGCGCCCTCATCACCGACCGCCAGAACGCGCGACGGGGCACGGCCTCCACCCTCACCCGCGGAGAGGTCAGAGGTGGTGGGAGGAAGCCCTACGGCCAGAAGAAGACCGGAAAGGCGCGGCGCGGGTCCACGCGCACACCGCTCCGCCCCGGCGGTGGGGTCATCTTCGGCCCCAAGCCCCGGGACTGGTCCATCAAGATCAACCGCAAGGAGAAGCGCCTCGCCATCTCCACCGCGCTGGCCAGCGCCGCCGTGGCCAACGACTCCTTTGTCGTCCAGGAGTTTGACGAGGAGTTTGCCACGGGACCCAGGACCAGGGACTTCGTGGCCGCGCTGCAGCGGTGGGGGCTGGACCCCAAGGAGAAGGCCATGTTCTTCTCCACGGAGCTTGATGATAATGTGCGGCTTAGCGGCAGGAACATCGGCACCCTCAAGATGCTAACCCCCAGGACGCTCAACCTATATGACATCCTCGACGCCCGCAAGCACTTCTTCACCCCGGCCGCCATCGACTACCTCAACACCAGGTACGGTACCACCGTTTTTGATGAATACGAAGACGACACTGATGCTGAGGATGATGGTGAAGAGGAAGTGGCGGAGGAGCAAGAGGAGGCTGCCCAAGGTACATATAGCTATGCACGAACATTTTGCAGTTATGATTGCAACGTGATGTTTGGTTATTACTGTGATGGGTTCCTGACTAAGCTAGTAGTTTCTATGCTGAAACTGAAATCCTTTAGTTGCACTTACAAGTACATATTTAAACAGGCAGTGAGGCGAACAACAAGCAGGGATAAATAGGTTGTTAGTTCTAATGATACTCTAGATTACCATGGTTAAGGTCTTGACTCTTGACATTATCTAGTGAGGTGAATTGAATTGCCTCTTCTACTATAAACAGTTAGTGCAGTATATTGCGAATGGTTATGGCCGAACAGGCGAATGGAATTTGAAAGTATATACTCCCTCCGTCCAACAAAAGATGTCTCAACTTTCACTAAATTTGAATGCATCTATACACTAAGTCATGTCTAGATAAATCCAAATTTTAACAAACTTGAGACATCTTTTGTTGGACGGAGGGAGTATAATTGTACACTGAAATGTCAGATTATGCGTTATCCATTCACATTGCCCCCTCAGCTTGCAGCTAGACTTACTAATAATATAAAATAAAGTTCTATATGTTCCCAGTCCATGCACCTTTGATTTTAAAGGTCATGGCATAAGTATGGAAATATCATGGCTGCAAGACAGAAATATTAACATTATTTTATTTCTTAAGGTGCACAAAGGCTTGGTGCCTATTATGTTGTGGACGGTTATAAAATTTGTTCTTCCATTTTAAGGAGGTCTAAATGTCTAATATGCTTGGATCTCTTCTTAATCTGCACTACGACAAGTGTACAGTGAGGTTCTGTTTATTTTTGAAGAAGGATATAATCAAGGATTTATTTTTGAACCATGCTTCGAGATCCTTCTACGCCGCTGCTAGCTCTTTCTAGGCCTGGCATCATGGCATGTATTTTGTATGACAATATGCAAATTCTGCACTTTCGTTGTCTGTGTTAGTGTGTACCCTCTTAATCCTGTCTGCATCCTTGGGGCGTCATTTCTTCCTTTTCCAACACTAGGGAGCAGCTCAATAATATTAATACAAAACGAGCTCACATGGTGGAATTTAATCTTTTAAGCCAAAGTTATGATTAAACCGAGAAATAAAAATGAATTAAGACACATGTATATATGAATTCCATAGAAGTGGAACACAAAGAATCCTGATGCATTCCGTGCAGTAGGCTAGTAGCACAATCTGGTGCGCCACCTGCCTACCACTTAACACCTGTTCACCTGAAACTTCGTTAGCTATAGGTGCTCTTATTATTCACTTCAAATATACTTTGTCAGAACTCGGAACCACCAACTTTCCAACTGGTGGATGTCTGAGTTGAAAAAACCCTTGCTTGAGGTGATAAGAGTAGGCCAGCAGGCGGCATCAATTAGACTTTTGGTCTTCCCGCACAATAGCACGGTTATGATTACCAAGCACCATTTTGTCCTGCAAGTGGTTGCCTGCAAAAAAGATTGTATCTTCTATCTCTTCTAAATGATGAGGCAGATAGTAGTGAATCACTTTGAGGAGGCGGCTAGTAGTGAGTATGCTGGGTGCAGTAAAATAAGAGCTAAGCGTCTTCTGTCAAGCCCTTCCCTTCGCATAAAAAAGCCAAGCTGTAGTAGTACATAAGTAATTATTTATCTTTAGTACTCCCTCCGTCCCAAAATAAGTGACGTGGATTTGTATAGACTCTTTATACAAATCCACGTCACTTATTTTGGGACGGGGGAGTACAATGTTTCTACAAGTTTTTTACTCTGTAGTTGCTGCTATGCTATAGCTTTCTATTATCTAAAAATTTCTCAGGACCTTTTTTGCGTAATTTTTCCAGATGAAACTGAAGAAGCGGAGACAGACAGCAATTCCTAGGTAATTACAATGTTGTTTTTAGTTTGTTGGTTTGGGAATTGCCTCTTCCACTGAAGAAGCCTTTTTGTTTTTGTTTTGTTGTAAGTTGATTATGTATGTTTCTCACTGATGGAATATATTAGATTCTCAAACTTCACATATATTTTCTGATACATGGTCAAGTTATAATCACTGCATGTTTATTTGCAATTCTACCTGTTTACAAGAATTGATGTTAACCAGCTGGTTACCCCTTTTTTTCAAACATGCTGATGATTGACAGGATTTCATATTTCTTATTCCTGAAATTTGCTAGATATGCAATGTTATGACCAATCTTCTGTTGAGTGTGCATGGCTGCTTGGGCCTGATTCTACAAGCCTGACTGGCTGCATCTTATTGTTCGAACAAAACCTTGGCCAATAGCATGACGGGCTGGGCCTAGCTCAACTTGGCCATGGAGTATGAAAATCATATATTGAGTTAACTATGATCTAGAAATCCCCGGACCAGCCATAAACAACAGATCATTTTGATCAGATCTACTTGCAGATCCACATAAGCATCCTAGTGCACCTCTAATAAAGAATATGCACACTTATGCTAAACTTTGGTCTTCTGTTAAATTGTTAAGCTGTCATTTCCTAATCTCACATAAGTGTTATGGCCAAAGTTGGGCATTTCCTTAAAAAGGTGTTAAGTCTGACGTTTTACAATGCATTTTGGGGGACCTACTTACCCTATTTACCCTGCTTGCGACAATACTAACAAATTATCTGTAAGATTATGACTGACACAATGATCCACTATGGTCATGGGCGGAAAAGAGTAAGAAACTTATATTTAGGTTGAGCCAACATCAGTTGCAATGATTTTTATGGTTTTGCTGGATAAAAGCATCCTTATTAGTGTACTATATTAGTCCACTATGGATGAAAAGCAAGCAATTATGGGCGTGGGACCTGAGCACAGTATTTTTATCCATTCTTGTGGAACACTAGTCGTGCAGAAAGTTTATGCAATTGATTGGCTCCGAGTTGGTCCACTGGTGATTAGTGGAGTAGTACTAATTTTCTATAGAAATTTGAGGTGACCATCCTCTCTTTCCGGCAAGTTGGCTTGATTTTCCTCTTGGACTGGCGAGCTGCAGTTACGCTACCTCCCGTGTGTCGTTAAAAGTTTGACATGTCGCTATCCTCTGCCCCATCTACAGTTTTTGTGGCCAAAATATGCTACAGAGTTGCTTGGAGGCCAAAGTTTGAGCTCGATCTTTATGTGTTTTCGGAGCTAAGCTAGGTCAAGTATTTGCTTTCTTGTCGAATGCATCAGATCTGCCTTTGCACTAGATTTTTTTTTAGCTGACAGCGCTAAAGCTAACTCCATCATGATTCTCTGCTCGCATACGATTCTCGTACTCACTTTCGCTATAGAAAAATTCCGTAGCATTTCACCAATTTAAAATGGCTCTAAAGCCTTAAACACGCACCCAACACATTCCCGCAGCATATAGATGACATTTACATGACCGATCGATCTAGCAACTTTCCAACCGGCAGCGGCATGTGCACTGCTCCATGTCTTCTAGTGCCCACTTTTATTCTCTCCCCCCTACGTACGTCGCACAAGTGTCCTTCCGCTGAGCTTGCCGTGCGAGCGTGACCGTGCATGGCCGCGAGCTTCCGGTTCTGCCTAGTCTCTCTTTTCCGCAAAACTTCCCGTTTCTGGTCGTGGACGCGCGACCTTTCGGAGCCCGTACCCGAGCGGACACGGAGAAAGCACCCGCGCCGCTCGCCTCGCCCCCATGTGGGGGGCTTCGGCACTGCGCTTTCGCCGAAAGCATCCGCCATCCCAACGAACTTGACGGCTGCAGCCGCTTTCCATGGCCAACGGTCGAAAAGCACGCTCTCCTCCTCCTCCCTCTGCCGTGCCGTGCGGCGTGTGCCAACAACGCTTGCGCTTGCTGCTTGCTTGCTCTCTCTCGCTCGCCGCGCGCAGGCCTTTGCTGCCCCTAAACTCCATTATTAGCGATCTGATCTCTTAACAGAGCGCGGGCGACTGTCTCGTTCAGACTATGCTAGTACAGTAAACCCGTAGTTAAAATTGAGACGATGGCTCTGCCACCGTCGTTGGTTGTGTGAGTCGAGAAGGTTCCGTTGCGTTCCGGTTAATTAACGTGATGGTCCAGAAAGCGTCGCCCATTGGTTACCTCATATTTAAGAGAAAAGGTGGAGGATCGACAGTTAAGCAAGGGCAATTGTTTCCGATCCAAGTCCTCTTTTGTACACATCACATCAAATCTATGGACGGATCCAGCCCATGCCAAGGATGGATTCCCTGAGGTAGGCTTAACCTATCCAGATTCCAGCGCTACGTACGCACCCACTCGGCCACGGGCCACCCCCTGACATCTTTATCGCTAACAGATCACTGTTCGATGACTACCTCACATGCCGCAACTTGTCCACTGCACCTGCACAGCACGGGTGCACGCAACTTGTGCGCCTTCCTTACTTACTTCGTGCACAAGAGTTACGTGAGGTTCCGTTCAGTTTGCTGATCGTCAACAATTGGTCGCTCACCTGCACAGTTTGCTCCCATGCTGTGTGGAACATCTATATATATATACACACACACACAAAGTCATGTTTAAATACATCCAAATCTTCACGACATTTTTTGTTCAAGGAAAGGAGCAACAGGGAATTGATGCACATGCTAAACTTGCAATCCATGCAATACTGCCACCGGTTAATCAAGTAACAGGCCACCATCTTGCTTGTGTCATGTCAGCCAGACTCAGATTTTAAAACCATTTTCCAGAATAATATTAGTATCAACGAAAAAATAATGGCTGACTTATAATTCTTATAATCAACGAAAATGTTGATTTAATGTTAAAACACCAATAATATCAAGATGAAACATTGGTATCAGAGTAAAACAATAGTATAAACAGAATTACACTAGTGTTTTACTCTGATATCATAAGGCTTCTCTCACATGTCTCCGTTCTCTCACCTGTTTCCGTCAACATTAACTCCCTTCGTTTAGTCATTTTTACGCTAGTATGAGGGAGTTAATGTTGAAGTGTAAACACGGAATTCATGTCACACCATTGAGGGAGACATGTGAGAGAAGCCTTATGATCTTGAATTTTAAATTTTTGAGAAATGGTTTTGTAAACCTGGATTAAGGGAGTACATTTTAAGCTGAGCACCAAGATTTGGAGTCCAATGGGTGAAGTTCTGCCCCCACGGTTCCACCTCCCACGGATATTGTTCTCTTAACACAATATCGTTTTGGTGCATCAAAAGTCAAAACACATGTTTTGGACTTAGTTTTGGTCAAACTTTTGGAATATCAATTATCCATTTCTTCTCTCTTTTAGGAGCCTAGGTTTGGTGGTCGTTGTGTTCCGTCGTGCTTAGTCAACCCCACTTTTAGCAACCATGCTCATCGTTTAACAAAAATATTTCCCTCTACCGCGGAAGACATTTTAAGGGTGCAAGTGCCTAAAATAGATATTTTTTGTTTTACGATTCCTCAATGCATGCCCGCATCTTGTCTTTGTTTTGACTTCTGCAGGTTTTAAGCTCCAAGACATATGGCTTGTATGGTCCTGGTTATTTCAAGCTTGGTTTGGAGTTCCTAGAGGGGTCCACCTTTGTGGTTTAAGTTGACATCCTAAGTCCTAACAAATCTATACCCAGCTGACTTGTTTAGCCCATCAATTCCATTATCCTGCTACTTCTCCCATCTTGTTGAGCCCATCAATTCCATTATCCTGCTAGTTCCCACGTTTCTAGCGCGCGGGTGCTAGCAAACACCCGCACAACCAATAACTGTAGTTTGGGGATCCAAGCCAACCAACATCAGCTTTTGTTTCACAAAGAAAATGGGTTTCTTGGACCTAAGGCGTCTAGATTTTCTAGGTCCTAGTATCAGGGTAGTAACCAAAATGTTAGCCCTAGCATGAGTACTCCGAAGGTACACACTCTTAACATGCCCTAGAACCGCTACATAGAGGGGTGTTGATATAAAAACTGTCTAAACCGCATGTTCATTAATTTGTACTAGCATTGTCAATAAGTTCCGGTTATTGAAGGCAAATGAACTAGGTGGATAATGGCCAGTTTCCACGGGTTGGGTTCAACCGGATTTAGACCTCACCGAATGTATATTAAGCATCCACGTCAGCAATATGTCTACATGACACATAATTAACGAGAAAACAGTCTCTTATAAGATATTGTATCTTCACAGAACCAACACAAATACATTAAAATCTCTCTCGCAAAGCTATTAATAACAAATACTAATTTGCACTGAAACCACGACAAGTATTTAGGAACAGAGGGAGTATTTTAGAATTTAGATACAATACTAATGGACGATGCATTGGGAGCTGGTATGTGTATTTGTTGTGTGGAAAGACAACATCTAAGAGACTATGCATTGCCACCCTAATCAATCTCAATTAAACATGGCATAAAAAATTGTAAGCGGATACTTATCTCATGTTTGTTAAATTTATTGTTTGTCTTTTATTTCCATGAGACTTTGCTTATCCTTCACAGAGATTATAAATGTGTAAGCAAAAGTCCACGCAAAAGATATTATTAAAGATGGACTAAAGATGGACTAAAGATGGAGTACATATCTCCACCTCGCTCGCACCATGATACGGATCATAACAGAACAGTACAAGTGTTGCATGCCATAGATATTTGCCGTCTTGAAGATTTCTATTTCTGGCGTCGCCTTGGCCATCTCCTGTGATGCGCAGACAGAGGTAATCGTAAAAGCCCTAGATCGGGCAAAAACCGACCAGCTGATGGAGGAAGGCAAGGCCGAGGCGTACGGAGATAAGATAGGCGGAAAAATATCTGCGTCCGCGGCCCCAGGTGTCAGCACGATTCGGGCGTCGGCCACCCCTATTGGCGGAGCCGCAGCACAGTGACGGCCAGGCCCAGCTCCGCCCCCATCGCGTAGCCGCACAACACCCGAAGAAAAAGGCCTGTTCGCGTCGTCCGGACGACCGGAACCCCTAAAATTTCCCCATTCCAAATTCCCCATCCGCTTCTACTCCACACCCCGCCCGCCCCACCACCGCGCCCAACCCCAATCCGTTGAAATCCGCGGCGGAGCAGACCGAGACGAGGCAGATCGGGAGGCGGCGCCGGCGGGCTCCCCTGTTATGGGCGGCGACCAGCGGCAGCTGGGGAGGACGATGAGCTTCGGGATCCCGGACGTGGCGCTAGGGCTGGTGATGGGGTGCGTGGAGGACCCCTGGGACCGCGACGCCATCTCGCTCGTGTGTCGCCACTGGAACCGGGTCGACGCGCTCAGCCGGAAGCACGTCACGGTGGCCATGGCCTACTCCACCACGCCCGACCGCCTCTTCGGTCGCTTCCCATGCCTCGAGTCCCTCAAGCTTAAGGCCAAGCCCCGGGCCTCCATGTTCAACCTCATCCCCGAGGACTGGGGCGGCTCCGCCTCGCCCTGGATCCGGCAGCTATCGGCCTCCTTCCATTTCCTCAAGGTGCTCCACCTCCGCCGGATGATTGTGTCCGACGACGACCTCGACGTTCTCGTCCGCGCCAAGGCGCACATGCTTGTGTCGCTCAAGCTCGACCGATGCTCCGGCTTCTCCACGCCCTCCCTTGCTCTCCTCGCCCGTTGCTGCAAGTAATTTATCCTCTCCCGTTTTAATTTGTTGATTTTACTTGTCGCTTGTTACTACTTAGTTTTTCGCCTTGTTTTGGTCCATCCCAGTTTCAGCTTGCTATTTCATGTTTTTTTTTCATTTTGGAAATGGTGTTTTTCTGTTGATGAGATGTTTTTGAAGGGTAAATAGATAAGTGGGATTTTATTTCCCTGAGTAAATGAAGGTAAGGGCATGCAACGTACATGATGTAAACCATCTTGGTACTATTTGGAATTTGGGGAGAGTTCTTGCTTTGGAATATGAATAAGGAAATGTAGAGTTTAACTGCCTTAATTCTAGTTTTTATAGCGGACGAGGACTTTGCATAACTTGTTTGGTTCACTAGCTAAATACTAGGCTGCTACGGAAGTTTTATTTGTATCGCATGAGTTGTTTAACCATCAGCACCCAACTTTGGGCAAAATGTAAAAAATGTCAAGAAATGCACCTATTGAATCAACTGTTCAAAATATCGTGATACATATGCATACACACATTGAATGGATGATCGTTGTGATAATTTCCTGGAGCTCAAGAGGGGAACTAGGCGCTGTCACCATCTCAGATCTTTATAAGAGAAAAAGATCTTTATAAGAGAAAAGATGAAGACAAAGAAAATATACAGATCTGATACTTGGTTCAGATAGTTTTGACCAAAACATACAATCAGAATAGTCTGTAGATTTTTAGTAGGAGCATACCTTCATAGGCTACTAGTTTTTAACTAGACATGTTTCTTGTCATGTGCAGAAAACTGGAAACATTGTTCCTTGAAGAAAGCTCGATTGCTGAGAAAGAAAATGATGAATGGCTTCACGAGCTTGCTACCAGCAATACTGTCCTTGAGACACTGAATTTCTTTTTGACGGATCTCAGAGTGTCACCAGCATATCTTGTCCTCCTTGTGCGCAATTGCCGAAGGCTGAAAACTCTGAAGATCAGCGACTGCTTCATGTCTGACCTGGTCGATTTGTTCCGTACAGCACAAACACTACAAGACTTCGCCGGTGGTTCCTTTGAGGATCAGGATCAAGGTGGGGAGAGTAGAAATTACGGAAACTACTATTTCCCTCCTTCGCTACACCGCTTGAGTTTGCTCTACATGGGAACAAATGAGATGCAGATACTATTTCCATATGGTGCTGCAATCAAGAAGTTAGACCTTCAGTTCACATTCCTTACCACAGAGGATCACTGCCAAATAGTTCAGCGCTGCCCTAATCTAGAAGTTTTGGAGGTATTTTTTGGCATATCATTTACATGTGTTTTTGCTATGTCTACTGTTTCGAGTTTGGATAGTAAATATGATATTTGAAACATGATGTGTTGATGATTTGTTTTTCCTTGTGTGTATGAACAGGTGAGAGATGTGATAGGAGATCGAGGATTAGAAGTTGTTGCACGGACCTGCAAGAAATTGCAGAGACTCAGAGTAGAGAGGGGGGATGATGACCAAGGAGGTCTTGAGGACGAACATGGTAGGGTCACACAGGTGGGATTGAGGGCTGTAGCTGAAGGCTGCCCTGATTTGGAGTACTGGGCGGTTCATGTGTCTGACATTACAAATGCTGGTCTTGAGGCCATTGGTTCGTTCAGCAAAAACCTTAACGATTTCCGACTTGTCCTGCTTGATAGAGAACTGCATATAACTGAATTGCCCCTTGACATCGGTGTTCGTGCTTTGCTGAGAGGCTGCACCAAACTCCGGAGGTTTGCATTCTATGTGAGACCTGGAGCTTTATCAGATGTTGGTCTTTCCTATGTTGGTGAATTTAGTAAGACCGTCCGCTACATGTTGCTTGGGAATGTTGGGGAATCTGATGATGGACTGCTAGCATTCTCAAGAGGATGCCCAAGCTTGCAGAAATTGGAGCTAAGAAGTTGCTGTTTTAGTGAACGTGCATTGGCCGTTGCTGCGTTACAGCTCAAGTCACTCAGATATCTATGGGTGCAGGGATACAAGGCATCTTCGACTGGCACTGATCTCATGGCGATGGTACGACCCTTTTGGAACATCGAATTTATTGCACCTAAACAAGATGAGCCTTGCCCAGAGGGCCAGGCACAGATTCTGGCATACTACTCTCTGGCCGGGGCGAGGACAGATTGCCCTCAGTCCGTAATTCCCCTCTATCCATCAGTTTGAATCTAAAACGTCCACCAGTTTGAGTGTACATACATGTTTGATGCCAGACTGTGAAACCCACGGTACAGTGCAGATTCTATATTGTTCAAAATATCTGCAGACCTGGCGTTCCTATTATGCTTTCAGTGCAGATTCCACTGCACGGGACCAATTACAGAACTGAAAGCTTGAGGAAAAGCGACCCGCTCTCAACTGTCTTCATATCTGAGGAACAACATTTCAGCGTAAGCTTAGCCCAACTGGCCAGCATGGATATGTGTACTATACCATTTTGACTGGGCTTGGACACACATTTTTGTAATAATGTACCCAGTTCCAATGTTTCTTGGCATTTTTCCTGTTTAGCTTTGCCCCCATTGTATTGTTGTTGCTCTATGAACTACCGTGTTGGATTAGTTGTTGTACCATTCAGACTTGTTACGTTTTGTACCAGCCACACGATGTCCTGGAATTTTGCTTCGACTTGCCACTGCTTTACCAGTTACGATGTTTGGACTTCTGATATTTGCTACGATTTTTGGACTTGTTGGAGTAATTTGTATCTGGATGGGGAACAAGCATACAGATGACATCGTGCCAATGTTCCTGCTTCTCCTCCGGCTTTGCCGACAGGGAGAAGAACCGCTTGATAATCTATGAGATTGTTTTATATCAGGACCAGGGAAGCTTCCCAGGATTAAAGATTGGGTGTGCGGTGTGCCTGGTTCGCAGGCAACCACGGGGAGTTTCCCGCGGTTGATTCCGGCATCGCCTAGCAGAACCAGTAGGTGTACGTCTGTCTGTGTTTGGTTGGGAGGGAGAGCTGATGAAAGTAAGAAAGCCGTAACAGCAAACGACGGCTGAACGACGTGCAATAGGAGTGGTAACTCTACTGCAGGCTTGCACGTTTTGAATAGAGCTGAACAGATCAAGAGAAGTCGGTGTTGATTGTAATCACTTTTTGAGCCGTCAGAAAGTTCTGCTTCAATCTTAGGCTCTTAGCCACAACAGAACCACTGAACCAGTAGCTTGATTTCTTTCACACTGATGGGAGGACTAGAATTGAGCTTCTCAGAAGTTCAGGAGCAGACCTTGAAACAAATCCAGGTAAATGTGAACATATATGTTAAATCTAAGACTTGAAAGAGAGTGGCCTGGTTCCACCACAAGAGTCAGACCATATAAACTACGCTCGGTTCGCTACTCTGGTAGAATTTTGGCTTTGTTTGTTCAAATTTTTGTGATTTTATCACGTACTCTTTCCGTCCCATATCAAAACTGATATCGAGCCCAACAGGCCCAATAGTAGATGAAGGGCTTGATGCACCGCTGGCTCCGAGCGCGGGGTTCGTTTTGGCCTGCCGTCTAGCCAATTTGCGGCCCGCCACAACGTGATCCTGCTTGACCGGAGCCCCACAAAATAGAAGACCGGAGAGTACTCGCAAGTCGCCAACTGTCCTCCCACGCATCGCTCGTAAAAAGAAAAAAAACTGTCCTCCCACGCCCAGTAGCTTCTGCTCAAGCCACGCTCTGCTTTCTAGCTGTCGAAACGATGCCATCTTCACTCACACGGCAAAGCCAAATCAAAGAGGGCATCGCCTCGCCCCTGCGCAGCTAATCGGTTGATTGAATAATGTACTCCGTAGTTATGTATGCTCGACAATTAACCTCTAGTAAGTGGAGTAGTAACACCATATAAAAAGGAGGAGAAATGGCAAAAATGAAACCCCCAAAATCATGGTATACAAACGGCTGCATTCGGACAGGGATTACGTTGAAAAATTAACTGCAGATAAAAGAAAAACACTACTACTACAAGACAAGTGTAAATAATGGAAAGCATCAGATCAGCTTTTCTCTAAAAAGAAGCACCAATTCAGCTGCCGGCCGCCGCCGCCTCGCCGTCGTCGCGGCGGCCGAGGAGCAGGGCGGTGAAGCTGGCGGCGGCGCAGAGCGCGGCGACGGCGTTGCCCTCGCGCAGCAGCACGCGGAGCGCGAGCCGCGCGATGTCGGCCGTGGCGCGCCGCCCCTCGGCGACCAGCGACCTCCTGGGCTTCCCCGCGAACGCCAGCAGCACGAGCACCGTGATCCAGGTCACCAGCATGGCGGGCGCCGCGACGGCCAGCGCGGCCCCCATGGACAGCAGCCCGAACACCGCGCCGTACATCACCGACGCGTATAGCGCCGCGGGCCACGCCACCGCCGCCGCAGGGTGCGCCCCGCCCACCGCGGCGTAGTACCAGGCGCGCACGGACCCGAGGAGGCTCCACGACGAGCAGAGCAGCGCGGCGTAGACGGCGAGGAAGAGGGCGACCCAGGTCCGACGCTTGCTCATGGCCCGGAGCAGGAGGGAGGTCCAAGGGGGCCACGCCGGCGGGCCCATCTCGGCGGCGTCCTGATCTGCCATGGATGGAGCACAGATTCTTGGTTGCTTGACTCCCGGGTAGTAATTCCTGGGTGGTTTGCGGGTGTCTGCTTCCGTTTGCTTGCCTGCTTGGCGAAGGGAAGGCAGGAATGAATCGCTTTTTTCCCCTTCTTTTTATTTTCCAGGAAGCCTATTGCTTTCCCCAGCGGTCATTCTCTTCCTTTGGTTTCTATGTGAGGTCGGAAGCAAGGAGGTGCCTAAGGATTCTTCTTGAAAACCATATGTGCCTTTTCTTTTGGTGTTGGATCTCAAGTGATGTGTTTCTCTAATCTTTTTCTCTGAACAACTGTGCACGCGGTCGTAGGATAGAGAAGCATAAGCATCGTGCCGCACATTGGAACGGCGCCAGCTAGACAAAGGAGACAAGAGTTAGAGATTGCGGTCTTGGGTTGATGGCTCACCAAATCATAGTCACTCTGTCAGGTCGTGGGGTAATCGAAAATCGACTCCATAATCGGATTATTAACACATCTACTATTAAAGATTCTACTTTTACAATGAAAAATCTCAAACATGTAATGAGATGAGTTCGGCTCGCTCCACGACTCACATGTATGGCATGGCGAGGTGAGTCGAGTAATCGCATGTGTTTGTCTGTTCTCTCGTGCATTAGTTAAGGATGTTAAGGGTACAAACTATTGTAAGGTGCTGCAACTCTTTCTTTATTGGAAAGGTGAGACTAATCTTTACACTCTGCCTACTCCACCTAAGGATCCTTTGTCTTTTTTTTTATGATTCACTATATGTGTTTGACTCATATGTTTCAACAATTCCCAACTAGATCACAGAAGCTCATTAGATATCCTTATTTCTATTGTACTGTTTGAATACCAATTTTTTGATAAAAATCAGTTAAGGTTATACATCCACTTAGAACCAGAAACTACACACATCCACAACTGGATAATCAACTATGTCTTGAATTGTCAGTTTTGCATGTCAGAGTTCCACCAAATGTTTGGCTAGTACTAGGTTGTCATATGCTACCCCACGGATTGAAACATATAAATCATACTCCTAAACTTTTCATTAGTGGACTATAGATTACCTTGCCTCATAAAACACGACCAAGAGTTGAGCTCATATTACTATGTTATTTCAAAATTGCGTTGAAGGATAACATATTTGCTAACTATATCCTGCATAAATAATCATGGTTGATACATATATGGAACAACCATCTATATATGCATCACGTCCATAAATCCACCAAATCCACGAGCGTGCAGACTAATACTCTCCACAACAAACCCGGAAATAAAGTACCAAAAAAAAAGAATATTGCATCAAGTAAAATGACATGAAGTTGAAGAACCATTTTTACCCTTTTAGCCAAGTGGCTCAAAATACTACTATCAGATACACTGTCGCTAGGATATGCCACACAAGTCATGACGAGTTGACGTGTCGGGTGGGGTTTTGACCGACGTGACACCTGACATGTGGGGCCCACATGTAAGCAAACCTTCAAAACAGGTTAACCTTCTGTTTTGGGCCACTTGAGACAGTCATACTTAAAACGTGTGGTTTTCCGAGCAAATTAACAAAAAATGTTGCTTTGTGAGATCTCACTTATCCAGAAAAACGTGATTATGTGAGATTTACTCTCAGAAATTAGCATCAGGTTTTGATATATAAGTGGTTCGTTCTTATGATAGTTGATAGCTATGCATATGTTTTTCTAATGCAAAACGTCCTAATTTTGTACTGAGACGACTGTAAATTAGTTTGAAGTTTTATTAGATCATCAGGTTTTGATAAGCGGTTCGTTTTTATGATAGTTGATAGCTACAGCCTCTGTTGTTATGATAGTTGATATCTACAGCCTGTGTTTCTAATGCAAGAAGTTCTAATTTTGTCCTAACTCGGCCAAGTTTATGGAAAAATCCTACTCTAAATTAGTTTCATTAGATCATACTCCATTTAGGAACGTCTAGCCTCCGTATTCTCCGAAAATCAACACCATCTGTAGTATGGCTTTACCAGAGTACAGCATGCAGGTCGGATGTAAACAGTTTTTATTAGCATGTATGACCACATTTTACTCGTCTTAGTGCCAGTTAACCAAACAACCTGCATCCAGCCAGGTACGATGCATTCTGGAGCACATAGCCACATAGGAAATGCATATATGACCACTAATTTAACATATCCGGTGAACTACACTGCCAACAGCTAACAATCATACAGATTCTAGACTGAACCAGTAATACAACATCGATACGAAATTAACTAACAACATAGCAGTATCAGGTACAACATGGACATAGCAAATCGTCAATACATAAGTCCAGAACAACTGAAACACGGTGGCTTCATCAGTACTGCCTTCAAACATCAATCGCTAGCTCAGGCTGAGCGCTCCCTGGAGACGGACCTCGAGTACGAACTGCGGCTGTGAGCATAGCTTTCTCTGGAACGCCTCTTGCCAGATGACCTGCAGCATGACGAATTGCTTTCCGCAAATGGGATCAGAGAACAACTCGCTGATTCTTCAGACACCAGAGAACAGCTGCGGGAGTAACTCCTGCCCGGCGATACACTGGGAGAATAGCTGTGTCTTCTGTCCCTCCGAGAATAGCGCCCGCTGTGGTATGCTGAAACAGAACGGTGGTAGTCATAGGAAGGCGACCTATACCCTCTGTAACACCGTGGGGATCTTGAACGGCGGCTATGGCCATGGCGAGGTGAGTTCCGATGCTTGTCATAGGGAGAGTATGACCTGCGCCTATAGTACGGAGAGTAGGACCTGCGCCTGTCATATGGGGAGACAGACCTGTCAGAGGGAGAGTACGATCTCCTCCTGCCATAGGGAGAGTAGGATACCCTCCTTTCATAGGAGGAGTATGATCTTCGCCTGTCACGTCGGGAGTATGACCGCCCTCTGCTGTAAGGAGAAAACGAACGTTCTCGCTCCGGAGAGTAGCGTGACCTGTAACGGTCTCTCCTAACAGGGGACCTGCTTAGGGAATACCTTCGTCCTGGTACAACCATATAATTATCAATGGTCAGCAATAGATGATATAGGAGGATTAACTATCTTCACTTTCAAGGAAATAAATGCTGCTAAGGTGTCAAAGCTAAATCATGTCACAGAAACTGACCACGTGATGACTTGGTGCCAAGATACCTTCCAGGTGTTGGGTTTCGACCTCGTCTTCTCTTGGCCTGTGGGAAGGAGACAAAATAAGTTGTTGTTTCTTGCATCATAAGCAAGATTGAATAAATTACTGCGAATCTGAGTAACACAATTAATACAGAAAATATATAACGTGGGGTGTACAACCCTTTGGTTGAGGTAGCATGGTTTCGGTGTTAGGTTGTATGTCTTTTCATGCAGAACAGCTGCGGGCATCTACCTGCTGCTGTCAACAAAATCTCAAAAGAGAAGAGCACCCAAAGGTTCAGTTTAGCAGCCTAAATTTACATACAAATTGCACTCCATGTAGAAGGAAAATGGTCAAAGATCACAGAATAACTATCGAGCGACAATACCTTCTCAACAGTAATGACACGACCTTCCAACACTGAACGGTCCAGATATTTAATGCAGCGATCTGCCTCCTTAAGAGTGGCCATGGTAACAAACCCGAACCCTCGGGATTCCCTTGTCCATGGATCAAGTACTATGCTTGCATCAATCACCTGTGGTGCAGTCAGCAAGGTTAATTTAGTGATCCATTAAGTTATGGAATTGCTACCAATTTTTTCATGTGTACACTGTTTCCCTTTGCAGATAGATTTCTACAAAAAGTTTACCTCTCCCTCAGTAGAGAAGTGCTTCTCCAGATCTCTATCCGTTAAACGAGACGACAAACCAGTAACAAAAAGGTTATTCCCAGGGTTGTCAACATCACTTGAATCCAGGCTCCTAACATATAAGATATACAACAAATACACCTAAAATAAGAGACAGAAACGTGTTGACTCCAAAACATAGAGCGAGGGCCAAACATATTAATGAGTTGGAGTATAAAGGCCATACCTGGAACGACTCCTGTACCTTGAATAGCTGCTTTGCCTGCATAGCGGTAGGGAATATGAGCAGGGCTCGTATTACAAAACAACCAATAATCATAGCATCATATATGAACTTTAGAAGAAGGAAACATGAAAAATATTAATGCCTACCTCGATCCTCTTGAGTGAGACATCTGCAAGATTTGCAAAACAATCAAATAAGATGATGTTAGCGAGAATGCTATGTAGGATATAAAGTAATAATTTTTTAAGTAAGCTGGAGCTGCATAATATACTACACCGCGTTGCCGATAAGTCATGAGATAACTATTTTTTTTTCCGAGATACAGATGTCTTATCTGACCATACAAGTTTTTGTCAGTGCAATAGTTCGATTCCATGTGTGCAACAATTCACAATACAGAGTTCCAAAAAAAAAAAGAAGTTCCTAAGAAATTTTGAAACGCCATAACACGGCCGGATTCCATTAGAACTGAACAAACAGCGCAAGTCTGGAAGAAAAAAAACAGAGCTATCCTAAGGAGTTTAAAGCATAACAAGGTAGCCTGTCCAGTACTCCCTCCATTCCACAATACAACGTGTATAAATTTTTCTTATTTGTTTCACAATACACCTCATTTTTCTCTCAGTACCCGCACCCGGCCAATAACTACTCGCATCCATTTATTATTAACCCAATATGAGTGGTCAGGCACCAGAAACGAGAGCTACCTTGGTCCAAGTGCACAAATCTATACACATTGTATTGTGGAATGGAGGGAGTATAAGATATGTGGGGAAAATAACTCTGTTCTCAACTTATCACGATAATCGTTGTCCAAACCTTAAGCACTACCTCAATGACGATAGCTACCACAAATCCCAGATATAGGCGGCCTGATCAAAGAAGTGCAGCATATCCTTGTGCGCAAGCATCAGGGGACACAATCACCAGATCAATAGGAAAAGCAACGGGGTGGATCATGCGCAATTAAGTCGTAGTGAGTTGTGTTTGTGCGTGCGGCTCTGGGTTGTGCCTCGAGGCTGATCCTCCATGATTGTAATCAAAACAATGTTTCGGTTTAATACACAACTCCCTTTTAAAAAAGAATCGTTGTCCAAATGAAACCACAAGTAATGGGTGAGAAACTGATACAGCAACAATGGATTTTTTTTCCTTTTATAAAAACCGACCTCTAAACCCTGCCCCCGTTTTTCTAAGGGCAGATCCTCAGAGGCTCATACAGCAACTGATACTAGAATACAGTAGAAATTGGGATTAATCGACCTCTAAACCTTGCCCCCGTTTTTCTAAGGGCATGTATGCGGCTCATGGCTCCCTGAGCCTCTGAGGATCTGCACTTCTGCAGATTACAAGCTATATGTTGCAAAACTATGATAATAAAACTGAACAGGAACAATGAACTCGCAACGCCATAGCGTCACAGCATCATACTACAGCAACAAAACATGAGAGCGATTCGAGGACATACCTCTCGTTGCCGGCTCGTCGCTGCAACCCTGCCGTTCGAAGCCTCTCGAATCTGTCTGCTGGGTCGGTTAGGACTTGCGGCACTGTCTCCGTTTCCTCGTATGGCCCCGTGTGCGTATGAATAAGTAGAGGGGGGCTTCTGGAAGGTTCCGGAGGGAGGCGGACGCGAAACTCTCTCAAATCTGGTTGAATCGGCTGAGCAGACGTCCGAACGCACGGCACCGCACCGCACCGCACCGCGCTTTCCACTTCGACACCTGGCGCCTTTCTCTCCATCGGTTTCCTCTTTTTCCCCGCTTCCCACGTTATACTGAGTTTTATTTCCAGAAAAATGGAGCACTGAAAGAGTAATTTTTATATATCGGGGATCAATTTTGTTAAGTTTTATTATCATCCTTTTCTGAAGAGCTTTTTTACGGTACAGAGTACAATTTACTAGTACTAGAAGGAGGTAGTATTGAACTAAATTAACGGCTTAGAGAGAGGGTATTTTAGTAATTTTTATTGGGTTTAAATTTTTTTTAACAAACTTACAGGAGTAATTTCGAAATTACTACACGTACGACACTTTGCTGATACGATTCTCGTACGACGTGAATCCAGTGGACTTCCTTGCTCTATGCTGCTCCATCAAAGGCTGCTATGCAGCGTCATACGAGAATCGTAAAAAATTGATCGTACGTATAACAGCTCTCGAGTAATTTTGTCCTGATGAGTGATGGCAATGAACGTCCTGAGCGCCTCCTCATCCTCACGTGAAAAAAAGCAATTGTTTGCCTGGCTGGTTGCGGCGTGTTCGTGCTCCGGTGCCACCGCCGGCCGTCTCCGGCACGTCATCGATTGATAGCTCCAGGACATGAGTGACATCCCTATTTGTTTCCTGTCCAACGCTAAATCGATCCCTCAAAAACTCAATACTCGAAGAATCAGAACAAGAACTGTAATACAATACTCGTTAATCAGAATCAGAACAAGAACTGTAACACAATCCTCCGTTCATGGGTAACGAATCCACTAAGTAGTGACGTAGCATGAACTCAATTTCGTCCAGATATATCCTTAGCAGAATATCTGGGCATTATTTGTTTTTTTTCTTTCATATTATGTACATTCCTGATATGTAGAGGTGCAACATGGTGACCCTCAGGGTACCTTTTAACTCTCCTTAGTTCAAACAAATGAACTAGTTTTTTAAAACGTTGTGTTATTTTAAAATTTTAGTTTATTTGGTTGAACTAAAGAGGGTCACAAGGTACCCTAAAGGTCAAATTTTGCAGCTCTACGGTGACCTCATATTTTGCCCTTTTAACGAAAAATACTAGTGCTTTTGCCTCCTGGTATTGATGAACCAGGACCTTTAGATCAATTGTACTAATGGCTCAAATTTGCATGTCCCTACCATAAAAAACCCCTTTCTGAATGTGTCACAATGCACTTTTTTCGTTGGACCCAAAAAGGAACTGTTAGTTGAAAATATCGTCAGAGATGAAAATGGCCGAGTTTCAATTAAATTAGTAAATAAGTAAGGTCTGAAATAAAATTAAAACTTTCAAAATGATTAATTTTCTACCGCTGAGGAAAAGATTTTCCTCGTTTCATTGATTGAGAGAGTTAAACAAATTAGTCGAAGCACCCCTTTATTCATTGGTCATAAAAAAGAGGTAAAATATCAATGGGTGGATCTTAGAGCCACACTGTCGAGGAGAAAATTCAGTGAACCTAGTTACCTCATGAGCTACACAATCAGCTTCCAGAAGACAACGAACACAAGAATTTTCATGCAATTATTAGAGATGAAGAAACAATCATCGAATATCGCTGCTCCAAGCTCAACAGACCACCCGCCTTTCATTACTTCCATAGCTTCCATACTATCCAAATTGTCCATGGGGCAGTTGCAACAACAATTTGTGCAAGCTCGAGTCCAAGTGTGAAAGCCATATCCTGAGCTACCAAAACATTGGGATAGCCTTCCAATTATTTTCTTTTGTCGCCATAGAATGACCACTATGATCACGAACGGTCCCAATCGCATCATCCAACGAGTCTTGATCAAAGGCCGCATCAACATTATGTTTCATACTCATTCCGTCTGGAAATAAGTGATTTGAATTTGTATTATCTATACCAATATATTAAATTGGAGTTGGTGGCGATGGTAACGCCGTCGCCATACGTCCTTATCCTTTTTGCGCGATCTCTTGCTCCCGCACGGAGAAAAAACTTGGCCCGACCCTCTCGCACGCGGCCCGACCCCAAGCCGCCCCTGTCTCGGCCGATCGATCCATCCTTCCCGAACTCCCTTCATCGCCAGCCTCACTCGCTCTCCATGCCACCGCCGTTGCTCTTCCCCGCGGCGGACGCCGGTGTTGATGGGCGCTTTCATTCTGCACAAAGGACGCCGGGAGCTACTTCTAGACGGAGGTGGTGGTGCGACTGGCCTGCGGAGGAGATAGCAGGGTGGCTAGCCCCAACGAGATGCTGCTCTCCCTTCGCGCCATCACGCATCTCTGCGATGCCACGCCACGCACAGCTGACGCCGTTGTCCACCATGGCTTGCTCCCCGTACTCTGCTCCCGGCTCCTCGCGATTGAGTATCTTGACGTGGCTGAGCAAGTAAGCTGACAAATCTGACGAACGCTAATCAGACAACCACATTAAGTTGAAGCGTGTTATGTGATCATGCTCGTGGATGAGCAGTGTTTGCACGCGTTTGAGAAGATATTGCGGAGGCAGCCGACGCCGTGCTTGCAGGCAGGCATGATTACTGCCGTGCTGACATGCATTGACTTCTTCTTTGCAAATATTCAAATTAGAATTGCAGCATTTTCATCCTTTTGCTAAGACTTAACTACATTTGCAAATTACATGGGATTATTCAGAAGCTTGCGGTCTCATCTATTGCATGTTATGGATTCAGTACCAATGTTGTGTAATCTACTGCAGTCTGAGGACAAGATAGTATTGTTGGTCAGCAATTTAACTGAGCTTATCTAGCATGTATGTAGTGCTCTGCTAATGTTTCAGCTGATATAACATTGCACGCACAACTTGCTTGATAAGCATCGTAGACCGAGTTCAGTAGAGCTTATTGACCACCTCTGCCACCAGGGTGTGGTAGAGAAGGTTCTTCCTTGGGGAAATTGGCCAGGGAACACCGTTATTTCGTGGTCTTTGCCCAAGCACACCGTCCGATCGTGGATTTGCTGGGTACCATTACAATTCTCTGGCCATTTGCTGAAACACACTGCCGGTCCAAAAAGGGAAAGCCCGGTGAAATTACTGTCTTGCCCCTGTTCTCTAATTACCTCTCTCGTGTTTTTTCTCCCTAGCGCTGTGAGTTCTCCAAGATTCAGCCCGACCAAATCCCTAGCTCGGGCGCAGCGCCTGTTGTCGCCCCTCCGCTGCTCGCCCTCCCGCCGTCACTGGCCCCTGCCCGCCCTCCATCCCGCGGTCACCTGCCCTGCTGGCCCTCTCGCCGTCACTGGCCCCTGCACTTTCCGTCGGGGCCTGCCCCTGCTGCCCCTGCTGGCCCTCCCGTCGTCGCCTGCCCCTGCCCTTCCTGTCGCGGCCTGCCCCAATGGAGACCTGCGTGGCAAGGTGCTCTGCCCCATGAGGATTCCGGGTCCTTCACCAGCACCCTCGAGCTCGACGGCGGGAGCCATGGACGCTGCTCTTTCCTGGGTGCCTGACGGGTAATCCCCTTTCTCCTTTATCCCCTAGTTCAGTTCTCAATTAGTAATAGTAGACTCTCTAATTCATGTCACTACTAACTTTCATAGGATGGACAATAGTTCAACTACTAGAATTGTTGTTTGGGTGTGTGCGTATGCTGAATTTGGTGACAATGGGACTCAAATTTGGCTGACGGGTAATCCCCTTTTCGTTTTTGGATCGGCGACGTGTTTCAACAAATGGCCAGAGAATTGTAATGGTACCCAACAAATCCATGATTGGACGGTGTGTTTGGGCAAAGACGACGAAATATCGGTGTCCCCTGGCCAATTTCCCCTTCTTCCTTTGATCAACACCAACGGGCTCTCTTCCCTTAGGCCATCAACTTGCAGTGCATGGGTTGTATGCCTCTCTTTTTTTTATTGATGGAGTTAATTGTTGTTTGTTCTCATTGCAGAACTTGATTGGGCTTCTCGCTAAGTTAGCATGTAGTTCACTTGTGGCCGTGAAGTATCTCTTTCAATTGAATATTGGCAGCATCATAAGGGGATTTTGGTCACCTCAGATTTCTCGCATGGGATGCTATATCTGCCATCAGAAAACCAAAATAACCAGCTTGTTTGTTTAATAATACCTTATTTATTTCAAGACTATTTTCTATCGTTTTATTTCTGGCATGTCAACTATCAGATGGTCCATAACCTAGATATAATACATCTCAAACCTTTTGAAAACCAAAATAACCATGTTTTTATCAAACCAGAATAGCATCTTTACTTCATGGCCATTTTATATCACGGCTTCGAATTGGCATACTCGGTCTAATGTTTCATTGACCAGATGACAATCGGGTGTATATTTTATCTTGTTGTTCCGTTGCAACGCACAGTCATTTCAACTAGTGTATATACAAATCCCAGCCACGTCTTCTGATTCCCGTCTTATTGCGTTTTGTTCTTACAAGATTTTCAGACTTATCTAACCACAACAAAATTTTCAGACTTCATTGCGTCGTCAGATGCGAACTCCAGGGAAGAAAAACCCGGTGCGAACTCTAGGTTCGTCGGTGTTTCGCAACTCCGGCCCGGTCGGACCGGCCCAGCCAGATACACCAGCACAGCACACCACCAAATCCAAATTGGCGGTTGGATCCAGCGATCCAGCCATCACCCCAGCTCGCGGCAGCACTTCACCGCTCCAATTGCTCCCTCTCGCCGGAGATCTCACTAGCACGGCCGCGCGCTAACCACGCCCGCGGCCATGGCTTCCGGGCAGGACTCGTCCGGCACGACGCTGATGGATCTCATCACTTCGGATCCGTCGGCCGCCTCGGCCCCCGGGGCGTCATCGCAGCAGCCGTCCTCGAGCGGCGGCGGCGGCTCGCTGGGGAGGCCCGCGCCGGCGGCGGCGGATCGAAAGTCCAAGAGGGCGACCCTGATGCAGATCCAGAGCGACACCATCTCAGCAGCCAAGGCGTTTAACCCCGTCAAGGCCCTACCCCAGCGCAATAGGAAGAAGAAGGCTCGTCTCCTTCACCGTCGCATCCCTCATTTCTATCCTTTGTGTGCTCTGATTCCAGTCTCACGCTCTATGCTCTGTTTGTCGTGCAGCCAGTATCGTACTCGCAGCTGGCGCGGAGCATCCACGAGCTTGCCGCGACTTGCGACCAGGTTCGTTGTGCTACTTCGGTTGGATCGAATTGCGTGACGTGAGCTTAGATCTGTTGGCTTCAGCTGCTCTCTCGTGCTCTACCTTTTACAGAAAAGTTCCCAGAGGCAACTCGTGAACAGTGTGTTCCCCAAGCTCGCGGTATACAATTCTGTGGATCCTTCGGTGGCTCCATCTCTTCTCATGGTAAGTACGATTCTACTTCTCTCCTCTTCTACACCCCTTTTAATTTGTGCAAACAAATGGAAATGAGACCGCTCCCAGAAAATTATGTTATGCTACTTAAATATGTGTTGTAAGTTGTATATGGAATTGCACATAGTCTATGTTAATGTTAGCCTAATGTTCTTGCTTACTTCAGCTACCTTTTCTCTTACACCAAGTTTAATTTTGTATTTACAGCTCCATCAGCAATGTGAGGACAGAAATGTTCTGCGCTACGTATACTATTATCTGGCCCGAATTTTGGCAGATAATGACTCCCAGGGTTTAAGTGCTGCTGGTGGGATACCAACCCCAAATTGGGATGCTCTTGCTGACATTGATACTGTTGGAGGAGTGACCCGAGCAGATGTTGTGCCCAGAATAGTTGATCAGCTTTCTGCAGAATCCACCAGCGATGATGTTGAGTGTAAGCTTCTATCCTGTGATCTCAGTGTACATCAAATCTGTATTATGCAAAATCTATGTTCTAATACACCCATTCGCCACTGATTGGAAAACCTAAATATTTCATTGGTGCTGTTTCCCGTTTGCAGTAAAATCAGTCATGCATATTTGTCTCAAATCCTGAAACTATGACCTCACCATTTTGGAAATTGATCTCCTCTTGGAGGTATTTCTTTGCAGAAGCATAGTGGCATGGGTGCACATCCCTATAGGGGGCGCAGCCCTAGCTATCGAAAAAGGGTCGATATCCCATTAGTATCTTCTAAATTAGTTTGGCAAGAGATTAGATAGGAATATTAATATATGGTTTATTAGGAAAGTAGAGATTAGTTTCTTGGACGTCAAGTTGAGTCTTCCCTATAAAAGGGCCCCCATTAATCGTTATGAGGCAATCAAGGGTAAATCAATCTAATTATCCTGTCCACTTCCTCTCTGCCCTTGAGGTGCGGCTACCTTCATGGAGCTGCCGTGCCTCTTGGGTTCAGGGTCACCCCGTACAGTCCCTAGAGCCATTATCCCCATGTCATGAACCTAGCTCATTGACTATTTGGTGTCAGAGCAGTCAATTTCCACCGCGCCTTATGCCACGGAGTTCTCTCCTATCGCCAAGATTGAAGCTACATACGACAGGATTCAAGCTGTCTTGGACAAATTACAAGCAAACCACAATGATTGAAGCTACGCTCTGACAGGTTGCAAGCAATCTGTACCAACGTCCTCATTGGGATCGAGCAACGAAAAGCAGCCACGCCAACAACCATGTCCCCAACAGCTGCAGGCCTGCAGCGCCGCTGGTCTCGCTGTCTCTTGCGGTAGCAGCTTGTTGGCCTTGCAGAATGCCTTCGCTAACTAGCAGCTTGTCGGCAGGTGTGCGAGGTCAACTACGGGAGGTGGTTGTTGCTATGCACGTCTTCAAGCTTGCAAGGAGCAGCAACAAGTTCCTCGGCTGCCCAACAGTAGGGAAGAAGGGTCTCTCAAGGGGGCGCCAGGGAGGCGATCTCTCAGTGCAGGCAAACATGGTGAGACGTACTGCAACAACATGGAGGTTCCTGCCCCCAGGCACAAGGTAGAGGCCACTTCTTCCGAAAGCAGCAGGGGCATGGGTGTGTCCTCCTCCAAAGTTAGAGGGGTTGCACAACCATAACAGCCATAGCCAGCCATCATCCTAGGGCCTCCTCGGACTTCAGCCGTGGCCACCACCGCAGCTCGAGGACGAGCTGCTCAATAAGGGATGACATCCCATTAGTATCTTGAGGTGCGGTTGCCTTCATGGCACTGCCGCGCCTCTTGGGTTCAGGGTCACCCCGTACAGGCCCTAGAGCCATTAGCCCCCATGTCAGAACCTAGCTCAGGACACATAGTGAGGATTTATATTCTTGGCATTCATCTTGCTCTGTATAAAAAATGGCACCGTAAGAGCAAGCAAGTTTATGAAATGTCTTAGTTGAAAGTTGAAACTAGGCATGCTTACAGCTGACCATCTTCTCTGTGAGCAAAGGGGCATCTTAAATATCTTCATGTCAGGGTTCGCAGAAAACAAGAAAGTTCTATCTTCTATGTCAACCAAATGTCTTCAATCTTTTGCCTTCTCGTTTCTAGTTGTGTTGCATGATTATTCATTGTGCTTAATTAATAATTATTTATGCTGGTATTTGAAGTTCATGCGCGGAGACTTGCGGCTCTGAAGGCCCTAACCTCGTCTTCCACAAGCAGTTCTGAGATGTTGGAAAAGCTCAATGAGATTGTGTTTGGCATATTGGAAAAGGTTTGTTATACAGTCTTTGAACCCTCGCAGTTTTACTTCTTTGAGCTACTTTTCAGTGTGTCTGGTTTCTTGCCAGAAAGTTTACAGTGTTCTGTTCATGATATATTTTGGGTGCTTTCAGGTGGCAGATAGTAAACAGAAACGGAAGAAAGGAATATTTACCAAGCAAGGTGGCGATAAGGAGGTACGATAGATCCAAGAGCATGTCTTTAATTTATTTGTATATATGCTCAATCGGTCTCCTGAAAGTGTATGTGTTCCATTGCATATACCTTGCTAATAATGGCGATTAAAACTTTAAAAGTACACTTATTGCTAGATAATACCTCATTTGGCTGCTTTTCTACCTTGTACAAATATATAACAACGAAGATGGTGGAAGGACTTCGTTTGTTTTGAGCTATCCTTACTTTTTTTCTTTCTATTTTGTATTAATTTCACAGTCCATTTTACGGAGTAACTTGCAATATGCTTCTCTAAGTGCCCTGAGAAGACTTCCACTTGATCTTGGTAATCCAGCATTTCTGCACCGAGCTGTCCAAGGGTGAGTATATCCTTATTGTCTCTAGAAAGCTGAATTAGGCTTATATTCCATCTTGTATGTTACTTTTTTTTACCTATGTTTATTTTACCAATTCCCTTGATGTTGTTGCTTCACATGGAAACACATAGATATGGTGATTCGGAGCCTTGTTTATGGTTATTTTTGTTGGTTGCAATAGTAGCTTTGTGAGAAACAGAGAATAATGCATGACTCATGTGGTTACTATTTTTTTATTAATTTCTTCCGTATTTTCTGTATTTTGTGTATTACTCCCTCCAGTTTACAAAGAAGGAATGTTTTGGAGATACCTTCAGTCAAACTTTAAAACTTTGACTGCGAATATCATTTTAATTATTTAAACTGGAGACTCAAAAACTACATATATAGATTTGTCACCGAAAGTATTTTCAGAACATTATATTTTGGGGGTATTATACACATACTACAGTAGAAGCTAGTGGTCAAGGTTACATCTTGAAGACCATGTCAATGTCCAAACTTCCTATTTTTTTGTGAACTGGATGGAGTATCTTTTTAACACATGTGCCAAAATGAGCAGTTAATTTGCTGTCTGACTGTAGTGAAAACTGTCTGCTTCCGCAACGAGTTTATTTGCCAATAGTAGGAATTAGGAACGTGGTGCTGCATAATTGTCATTTTGTTCTCATCAGGCTTGATACAACTGCAGGATTGAATTTTCTGACCCAGTTGCAGTGAGGCATGCATTGTCAATAATCTCGGAAATTGCCGTTAGAGATCCATACTCTGTTGCAATGGCGCTGGGTCAGTTTCTATTGCTACTAATTGTTTTAAATTTCCATTTTTATCTTGTTACGTGTAGAAACCATAGATCATTATGATTTATAGTGAAATTGATCTTCTGTGCTCTAGGAAATGAGCAATATTAGAAATGTCAACATGTAAATTCCAGTTAATTTTTGTACATTTAGTCAATTCTGACTCATCTGGTTCGATCCTATTTCTGTAGTTTCTCACTCTCATGAATGACTTGATGTTTTGCAGGCAAAAGCGCACAACCTGGTGGTATGCTTCGTTCCTTTTCTTCTTTTAATTCAGTTTTTATCAGTTGAAGATAAATACTGTAGGACTTTCAGCTTACCTCATAACTTCCTTGTGTGTGTACGACATATGATTCAAGCACAATTCTAGTAGAATTTGACGAAATATATCAAGT
Source organism: Brachypodium distachyon (assembly GCF_000005505.3). Lineage (NCBI taxonomy): Eukaryota > Viridiplantae > Streptophyta > Magnoliopsida > Poales > Poaceae > Brachypodium > Brachypodium distachyon. Next base: position 66,065,074 of record NC_016131.3, on the reverse strand, counting down.
TATGTTTACTTGTTGCGCACCCACCTGATATATAAGTAGTAATCTTGGGGTGGGGGTGGGGTGGGGTGAGGGGTTACCTTCTTGGCAGTTGTAATTAACCACTTCTTACATGAACTAAATGATAACTTGAAATATTAGGTGTAACTTTTTGGTACCATATTTAAATCAGTGATATTTGAGCACCTGGGGTTCCTTATGTGCAATAATATTGTTTATCGTGACTATGATGGGAGGCTTCAAATTCACCACTGGTATTACTGCATATGAATGGCTTTGATGTTCTCCTTTTCCACCCAAAGGGCATTTACCTGCCTTTTTCTGTAAACAATTTCTTCCTGTTTTGTCAACTCCAATGATGCGGGGATTTTTCTCCTCCCAGTTTGACACTCATTTGATTGTGTGATCTGTCAAATTGAAACAGGAGCTCTTCAGGACATCCTTCATTTGCACGATGTTCTTGCAAGAGTTTACCTTGCAAAGTTGTGCCACTCAATATCTAGGGCACGTGTATTGGATGGTAAGTGCAATTTGTTTTGTGTCTTTGCTGAATCAAGATGACCACTCTGCTCCAGAGTGCATGTATTGGTTGTGGTTCTCACCAAATATGATTTACACAGAGAGGCCTGACATAAAGTCACAGTACAGTTCTCTCCTTTATCAACTTCTTTTGGATCCAAGTGACAGGGTCTGTTTTGAGGCTATACTCTGTGTTCTGGGAAAAGTTGACAATACAGAAAGGTAGCTATGTTTCACCAAGTTATCTTTTTTATGTATTGTGCATCTACCTCAGTTGGAGCTGTGTGTTGTTTTGTTAAATGTCAACTATAATGTCTTGCAGCACGGAGGACAGAGCTGGTGGATGGATTCGGTTAACTAGAGAAATTCTCAAATTGCCTGAGGCCCCTTCTGTAGCATCAAAGGGTGTTCTGTCAAAAGCTAGCGAAAAATCTTCTAAAGCGAGGCGTCCTCAGCCCCTCATCAAACTTGTAATGAGAAGGTTTGTCATATCTTTTTATGAATGCTTAAGTGGTTGATCTCCCCATTTTCCTCTATGCTGACTTTGGTTCATGGATGCTTACTGTTTGTTTTTTATTCTGGTCAGATTGGAGAGCTCTTTCCGAAGCTTCTCTCGCCCTGTTCTTCATGCTGCTGCAAGAGTAGTCCAGGAAATGGGTAAAAGTAGAGCAGCTGCTTACGCTTTGGGTGCTTATGATGAGGGAGCCAACCTTCAAGCTTATTCAGATAATGTTGAGTCCCTTGATTCTGATCTTAATGAGAATTCACAACCTGAAGGTACTATGTCGTTATGATAGATTCGAGTAATTCAATTATGTTAACTAATTGAAAGTCATATGCACTTTGATTAAAATCATGCATATTGTTTTGTTTCTGTCCATTCATTCTCGGTTGAGTTTACTAGACAACTAGGAAGTCGTCAAATATATGCTGTCAAAAAAAAAAGGAAGTTGTCAAATATATATGCATCTCCTTTAGAATTAGGCATGGCAATAACTCTTATGTAAGCATGAACCTAAATGTATTCAGGCTTCCTTATAAATATTCAATAGTGAGTTGCCATAGCCCCTCCCTTCTTTAGTTTGGGATCAAGCTACATCTCTTGTTTTATGTTAATGTCACTTTGTATTAAAATCACGTAACTCTCATGTGCATGTTGTAGCTACCCGGAAAGCTAAACCACCATCGAATGGACATGGTGGACTGGACACAGTAGCAGGGTTGTTAGCATCACTAATGGAAGTAGTGAGGACAACTGTAGCATGCGAGTGTGTCTATGTTCGAGCAATGGTCATCAAAGCTTTGATATGGATGCAAAATCCACACGAGTCTCTTGATGAACTAAAATCTATCATTGCATGTGAGCTGTCTGACCCAGCCTGGCCTTCTTCTCTCCTGAATGATGTCCTGCTAACCCTACATGCTAGGTTCAAGGTATTGTATCCCTTCACTGTTAATTATACATGTTGCTTTTTATTTTTTATTTAGTTGTTCTTTTGGCCCATTTTTATGGCTTATTATCAGCTGTGTGCCTGAAATCAGTCTGAATCTGTAAGAAACATTGAGCTATTATGTAATTACTTGAGTTTCTGAGGTTTCAATTATTTTGAAATGACATTGCTTTATAAATAGGAAATTTGAACACCTTTTTATCTTGTGCTTTTGTTTGCATTTTTAATACGAGATTTTATTGTTGATGTTAAATATATTGTTCAAATTATCTAATATCTTTGTTTTGCCCCCTTGTTTATTTTTTTGTGGTTGTACTGTATGCATCTATTATTTTGATTAGTATAGTAATATATTCCCCATTTATTGGATTTAACGAGTGATCGCATTATTCTGGTTTGTTCTTACATGATAGGCGACCCCTGATATGGCTGTGACTCTGCTTGAGATTGCTAGGATTTTTGCCACTAAAGTTCCTGGAAAGATTGATGCTGATGTGCTACAACTGTTATGGAAGGTAGACATTTTGACATAAAGTATTTTACGAAGGTCTTCTGAACCACCAAGGTTTACTTGACAAAGGGACCCCAATGGTTTGTAGTCATAGAAAAAGCTGCAACTAATTTTATCATATAACTCTTGCCTTTTTTGCATGTTGGTGTTATGCCATGATTTGCATGGATTTCTTTGTACAATGACACTAGGAACTTTAATGAAAAATAACAATTGTTGTCTTTCCAGACATGCCTTGTAGGAGCAGGACCAGATGGGAAACATACAGCCTTGGAAGCTGTCACAATAGTCCTTGATCTGCCCCCACCTCAGCCTGGTTCAATGTCTGTACTCACGTCTGTTGATATGGTCTCTGCCTCTGATCCAAAATCTGCAATGGCACTGCAAAGATTAGTTCAAGCTGCTGTAAGAACAAAACTTCGACTTGGTTAATTTGTTCGTTGAGCATGGAATCAGAATATGCTGATGTTTGTCCCTTCAATTTGATCAACAGGTTTGGTTTCTGGGAGAAAATGCAAACTATGCTGCATCTGAGTATGCATGGGAATCTGCAACGCCGCCAGGTACGGCTCTAATGATGCTTGATGCTGATAAAATGGTTGCTGCAGCTAGCTCCCGTAATCCTACACTTGCTAGCGCCTTGACACGGCTCCAAAGATGTGCATTTAGTGGCAGCTGGGAGGTATGTGCCTACAAAAATGACACTTCGCTTTCTTTTAACCTTATACATGGCTTTTTGTTTTTCTTGCTTACCTTATTGTCTACTTTTGTAGATCCGCATTGCTGCTGTCCAGGCCCTAACCACAATTGCAATAAGGTCTGGTGAACCTTATAGACTGCAGATATATGAGTTTCTTCATGCTTTGAGTCTGGGGGGTGTGCAGTCAAACTTTTCGGAATTGCAGCTAAGTAATGGGGAAAACCAAGGTGCTAGTGGTACTGGTCTTGGATCTTTGATAAGCCCAATGCTCAAGGTCTTGGATGAAATGTATAGAGCTCAAGACGAGCTTGCTAGGTATGTTGTTCACAAAATTCTCTTCCCTGCTCTAGAATAGTTCTTGACATGACTGCTTTGGATGGATTTTTGCAGGGACACCCGTCAGCATGATAATAGCAAACAAGAATGGAGTGATGATGAACTCAAGAAACTTTACGAAACCCATGAGAGGCTTCTTGATTTCGTTTCTTTATTCTGTTTCGTTCCAAGGATTAAATACTTGCCTTTAGGTCCTACCAGGTATGTATTTTAGTACTACTGGGTGTAGTTACACCCACGTCCATTTCATTAATTTAGAGAGTATGTAGCATAATCGGGAGTATGTAGGATGGATTATATATGCTACTCCCTCCGATCCATAATAAATGTCGCTGATTTAGTACAACTTTGTAGTACAACTTTGTACTAAATCAGCAACACTTATTATTGATGGGAGGGAGTACATTTTAGGTAGTAGGGTATGTAGTTCGCTTTGGAGTATAGTACTCCCTCCGTCCGGTATTAAGTGTCGCAACTTTATCTAGGTACGCATGTATCTAAACGCGTTTTTAGTTTGTAGGTACATGCGTATCTAGACAAAGTTACGACACTTAATACCGGACGGAGGGATTATATGAGTACACTCAAAGTGATAAAGTAGTATGTGTACTGTCACATGGTAGTACATAAGACGTGGGTGTAACTACACCCAGTTGTATTGCATAATCTCCTAGTGCAGTCAAGTTGCTCCTGACTTGAAAGATTCATTACGGAAATTGTCTATGAAGTTAGAACTGTAAAATTCACCACCAATAACTTCTTTAGTGTTGTCTGGAGCCATGAGCCATATAATAGACCGTGGTGTATTATGTTGTGGGGTCTGGATCATTTGCACCATATGATTCAGTGAAGTGAGGTGCTGGACCACCACCTGCAGGTTATGATTCATACTGTATATGGGTTCCACTGCCGTACCATACAGAACATACTTTTTTTCTTACCGCGAAGTGACAGTTTAGCAATTCTCCTTTGTTTGTATCATCATGCTTAAACCAACTTGAGATTCCTGAAAACCATGGGATATACTTAGAGGTCTCACATGTAGATGTAATGATGTTTCTGTAGTGATCATAGCCCTATAATGAAAATGTTTGATATTGGTTAGCCATCAGATTTCAACTAAAGCTTTCTGATCCATGTAATTTTCTATATCTACTAACTAGCTTGCAATCTTATGCGTGTATGCTAATGCCTATTTATTGTCAAATGTCTTTCGCGATGGAAGAATAATTAGAATTATATTCTGAATACCTGTTGAATAAGATGTAATTATTCACTGGAGCTGCGTATGGTTGTAGGTTGAGTGTTATTTATTGAAGGCTTTCAACTTATTGCTGGCTTAATACAGTTCATTAAATCTGATATCGTATTTGTATCACAAGGAAGAGAAATGTTGTAGCATCCCATAAGTTAACACCTGTAGCTGTTTCTCTACAAAGTGAAAAAGTTGAGTGTCAATAGCTTGGGTGTTTTCTTTTTTTTTGGCCAGGATGCAGTATTGTATAATTGTCCTATCCCTCGACTTAATGTAATGTTGAATCTTATGTACAGTGCGAAGCTCATTGAGATCTACCGTAATCGACATAACATCAGCGCATCTGTCGGTCTAAGTGACCCTGCTGTTGCTACTGGAATATCGGACCTCATGTATGAGTCCAAAGATGCACATAAAGAGACCCCTACTATGCAGTCTGGAATTGACCCTGATCTAGCTATGGCCTGGGCAGCTGGTTTGGAAGATGATGTTTGGGAAAACAATGCACCAGCTGTGGACAAAGTAAGAATTTTTGTGGTTGTTTGTTGTTGACTTCAAAAATTTCCTGCTACCTATCAGTTCAACTAAGAAAGCTGCCTCTGCTGTTATCTGTGGACTGTGGTTGATAGCTTAGTGGCTCAATCTTGTCAGCACCAGTTCCCTTTCCCTCATTGCCTGTGCTGAATTTAAGAATGTCACTTTATACATATTGGCTTCCTTCTGTGATCCTATTATAGGTAAAGGACTTCCTAGCTGGTGCTGGAACTGATGCTCCTGATGTGGATGATGAGGAATACATGAATTCTAGGCCATCAGCTGGTTATGATGATATGTGGGCCAAGACAATTCTTGAAACATATGAGGCAGATGTAAGTGCTATGATATTTTCTTAAACTACTTGACTTCAGATACTAATTTTTAATTTCATAGATCAATTATCCATTTTTTATATTTGCAGGAAGATGATGGGAGGTCCTCTGGTGGGTCCTCTCCTGAGTCAACTGGTTCTGTGGAGACATCCATATCTTCCCATTTTGGTGGCATGAACTATCCGTCCCTGTTTAGTTCAAAACCACCAAGTTACGGCGCTTCACAGCAAACGGTATTGTGCTTCATCTATCTTATCATTGCTATAATTTTTTCCAGAACTTCTGTCATTGGATTGGATGACATATTTGTAATGTTAGAATGTTATTAGTAAGAAATGAGCACTATGCGCTTAATTGTGGGAAATTATTTTCTAAAATCCTGCAATACAAATGTATATGCTGAAAACACAGGCACCAGGGGAATACAGGAAACCACCCAGTGTCTCGACTATTTAATGGTTTCCCCTCCCCTAAATCTCATGTGTTCCCTTCATCGTGTATAGTCATCTTCTCATTCCATCCCAACTATTGGGATGCTCTGGGCCAATTACTGTTAGAAGATACAAACTCCTGGGTTCTTGTAATAGAATAGCATGATTATATGGCCAATTTTAACTAATACTGGACCAGATGAGTTACAAGAGAAACACTTCATATTTACTCCTAAGAGCATGTATTCCCACCATTCATATGCCAATTCAACGAACCTATATACCTCTTTATCTTTTTCAATATACTTAGTTATTCTAAGACACCTCAATGCAAGTCGTGTGAAAAAATTTCACCGGGTCATTGGTTTTTGCAATATACCCTTTTTACTTACATAAAAGCAGTATCTGCACAAACTATGCTAATATATAGACTGAGATGAAAATTATCAAGCGAGTCAGTTTGAAGTATCTAGTGATCTAATAATGGAGTATATTCAAAATGATGAAGTATAACACATGTGTATAAGTGGTACAAGAGGCGTGGGTATTCAGGAGTAGATGACCATTTTCTTTAATTATAATCGAACTTGAAATAATATAAGTTATAGTTTTCCCGTTTCTGCAAGGAAAACATGTACTCAAATAGATAAGCTTTGTTGGTGTTTGCTGGTTCTACCCTGCGCTACCTTCCAACACTGTCCCAACCGGTTGTCTGGCAGCCTCGCCTTTCCCTAACCCCATCCCCCTACCATCCATCTATTCCCCTATCCCCTCCTCCACGGCACCCTCACGCTAACCTGTGTGGTCGGAGGTTGAAGATGACCTCATGGTGGGCTTGGGTCGAAACTGTCGCGGGTGATTCAGCGGACGTCTGGTCTGCCAATTGTAAGCAGAACTAGCAGTGCCCTGGGTGGAGAAGAGTTAGGCCGACACTCAGGTGGTCTACTTTTAGAGAGATACACTGTGACGGATGCATGATCTGCGAAACCGGCCCAATCGACTGGGGAACAAAAAAAAATTATTGGGTAGTAGCTGCCCAGAACGACGACAGTCCAGGTTGGAAGTAGAGGAAGATCTGATGGGCACAAAAACCCATAACACGCGATCGGACAGCTGGGAGGGCTGAGCGTGTGAGAGAGCTCGGAGTTGGTTCTGCTTTTTGTCCTTAATTTGTTTAAAGAACAATGTATCTGATATTCACTTACATTTTGTTTCAGATACGTGAAGAACCACCGTCGTATACAACATCTGTCCTACAGAAGCGTGAGTCGTTTGATAACCCCCTCGCAGGGCGTGGGGGTCGAAGTTCTGGTGGTCGAAGTTCTGGATCCCATGAGGATTCTGAGAAGAGTTCTGGGAATCCACATTCTGGGAAAGCATTGTATGACTTCACAGCAGGTGGCGATGATGAGGTACAAAGGCTGCAGTTCATAGCTATATCCTAACTTTCTGAAGTCTAATGCTTCCTTGTTGAAAGTTTGATGGGGTATTGGTTATTCAATAGCACGTTTTCTTTTTTAGAGGGATATATTTATTTCCTAAAGCAAAATCAGTTGGTGTCTTCAATTTGATACTGTTATTCTATATTCTGTTTGGTTCAAACCGCTGTCAAAATAATCAAGCTGTCTCTTCTTTCTTTTCTTGGGATGCAAACAAAATAACACGGTTCATGCAACTGTTTGCAGCTGAGTTTAAACTCAGGAGAAGATGTGGAGATTGAGTACGAGGTTGATGGTTGGTACTATGTAAGCTATCATGACCTCACCATTTGATTTTGCTCCTTCCCGGGCTCATCATAACATTTCAAATGGGTAACTGTTGGTTTTTTTTTTTCTCAGGTGAAGAAAAAGAGACCTGGAAGGGATGGGAAGATAGCAGGTCTGGTCCCTGTTCTGTATGTGAGCTCATGATAGCTATGAGCATTGTGGCATACTTACTTCAAGAGCTGGTTGGAGTAAAACTAGTAAAGGGACCTAAGAATGGCACGCGGAGAAGTTTCTATGCTGTCTTTGCACTTGCGCTTTTGAGCTGCTAACATTTTTCAGGCATACAACTTTGTGGAAGGATATACCCAATCAGCATTGTTGTTGCTGTTCGTGTCGCAGGCGGCTAAGTTTGTTTGCTTTACATAGCGCTGGGTCATTCAATTCATTGTGTATGTGTGGATAGGCATTTGAGATCACGGGTTTGCCTTTCCTTGGCGCCGATCTGCTCCATGGTTATGCTTGGGGGCTCCGTTACTCCCTTCTCCAGTTTTCCATGGGTTGTGCAATATATCCTATTGTAATTGTAGAACTAGTAGTTGTGAACTCCCCCCCTCACGATTCTTTTGGTCTGGTGTATACTGTGAAGCCGTGTGATTTAGAAGTGTTGTATTGGTTTCTGTAAAATTTTGTTTTCTGGTGGATCATGGTCTCATGGATACATGAGAATATTACCAGTCCCATAGTCAAACCACAGGCACCTGCAGTTCTACATTTTGCATTCTTTGTGCTCTGACCATCAATCGTTGGCATAGTTTTGCTGCTACATTCATGCAGACGTCTGTAGCAGTGCTGAAATAAGACATCTTGCTGACATGCGTGACACAGGTTACGTGCTATCCATACATGTGTGGCAATGTATGTTTATGCGCAAGAAAGACATGTTTAATCCAATCATCCATGCAAAGCCGTGGCTGTGCCACCCACGGCATCTAGCCCCACCGTAGGAACGACACATTTCGGAGAGAGGGAGTATTAGAGAAAGATGATTAACAAAAATGTAATATTTGTGGCAGGCTTATTAATACTTTTGTGTCAGACTTTCTTTCCCTTTTAGACTTGACCGCTACCAACTTTTTGTATTTTCTTTGCTTCTCTTTCTCCTCTCTTCTTTTGTCTCAAATTTTGAAAGTCGAAAGAATTTACTCATCGCTACATATTTTAGTGAGTCACGGTAGATGTACAACAAATGAAGGTACATTGATCGTTTCTTAATGTACCTATTGGTACTAACGAGAGTACATGACGGTACTCAAATCACATAATGAACATCTACCAAAAGAAAACGAGTACTCTTCAATACTTAGTTGTACGTGATGGTACTCAAATCAAAGTACATCAACTCATAATTGTACGTCATGTACCGGGAAATAAAAACACAAACATTCATCAAATCATAGTATCTCGTCATGTACCATTCATCAAAGTTTAGTACCTCATGTGTAAATAGTGTGTACATTAACTCATAATTGTACATCATGGACCAAAAAAATATCACAGCTCAAACATTCATAAAAAATTAGTACCTCGTCATGTATCCATGGTACATGATGGTACTCAAAAATTACATCATAAATATGATAAATACCTTATCAATTTGTGATGCGAGTACATCGATCCACAACAGAAATACATAGGAAAAAAAATACACAGCAAACTACAAACTTATAAGTTTCAACTAGCTAGCAGGCAAAGCAAGTACAAAATACCAAATAGACGTTAACAAGAAAAATGCAAGTACCAGCTAGTTACATCATGTACTCATCCCATGTACTCATCCCAAATAGTAGTACATACATCAAATTCACAACAGAAAATCCAAAAGGGACGAGGAGGACGCGGGGCCTGGCGAGGGAGAGCACGAAGTGGTGGCCGAGCACCGAGAGTAGTAGCGGCCGCGGCGTCCTGGCACGCGAAGCAGCAGCTCGTAGTATGGGGAGCAGAAGCTCGCGGACCAGCACCTCGCGACACATAGAGCAGCATTACGCGGAGCAGCAACTCGGCGGGAGCCCGTCTCGTGCCGGACGGGGACGGGATGGAGGAGGAGGAGGGGCCCCGAGCGCCGCAGCAACGGAGTCGGTCTCCCCTGCCTGGGCTCTTGCTAGACGAAGAAAGAAGAAGGGGAGGAAAGAGAATAAAGAACAGAGAGAGACGAGAGAGAAACGGGAGAGGAAGAACGTGGGTGTTAGGGATTAGCCAAAAGTGCAGAGAGATTAAAAAGTAAAAGTGGACACGTGTGTAGACAACACGGTGGGTGTAGATAGGTGGGGTGATTCCCGAAGGTTTGGCTCATCCATGTCTCTCCTTGTTATTCACGGGAGAAAAATGGTCTCTAATTGGGGTCGCTTTCACGCCGCCTAAATTGTGTTGTTCAACCATATATACTGCATCAGAATATCAGATGGAGACTTGCTTCAGGTTTACCGGAGCATGATGACTTCTTCGAAGGAAGTCGGTCGCCAGCCAACCAGCCTATTTATTTTGAATTGAAAAAAGTGGATATACGTCCACGTCTGACCAACGCAACACAATCCACGAGCCGGCACAGACAAACAAGAAACACCGGGGAGAAAGCAAACAACAGCAAAGGCGATGGGAAAGACGAGCGGCGCCGGCGCGAAGGAGGAGGCCGCGCCCGCGGTCGCGGGGGCTAGGGAGTTCGGGAGCATGGAGGAGTTCTGGGGCTTCTACCTGGGCCAGCACTCGAAGCCGGCCACGCGGCGGTGGCACTTCGCCGGCACGCTCGCCTCCCTCGGCTGCGCGGTGCTCGCGGCCGCCACCGGCCGCGGCGCGCCCCTCCTGGCGGCCCCCGTGCTCGGGTACGGCATGGCGTGGTACAGCCACTTCTTCGTCGAGGGCAACCGGCCGGCCACGTTCGGCCACCCCGTCTGGTCCTTCCTCTGCGACTACCGCATGTTCGCGCTCATCCTCACCGGCCGCATCGACGCCGAGCTCGCCCGACTCCGCATCCACCCGCCCTCCCAGCGCCAGGACTGACTGATCGATCTGACTGATCCGTCCCTGCGTTTCGTGGTAACTTGAATAAGTTTGCGCGATTTAGCTTGCTGCGTATCTCTACGCACAGAGAGTGCCAATCAAGGTCTTACTGTTCCTCTTCTGTTTGGTTAAGAGGATTCGACAATGAAGCAACAATTTCTGTTTCATTTCCTTTCAATTTAGATAATGTAAAGGCAGCTTCTCTGCTTTATTTCCAGTACTCATTTGTAGAACACAGGCTTCCAAAGCGATGCACAAGTCTTAGAAATACAAACCTCACAAGAATCTCAATAACGAATAATCGAATTGCAAAGACACACATATGCGTCCTTAATTTGTGAATACCCAATTTAACCATAGTGGTTTCATCTTTGCTGGTAGAAAGCATAGTCATACACATCGGATGTTTCAGATCAGTTCTCAGCTGTCGCTTCTGCTGGGCTTGTCTGACGCCAGATACACCTGAAACAAAACAAAACATTGCTTGATTAATTACTTCTACATATGCATTCTTCAATGTAATCCTATCACTCGTTGATGACAAATCGCACAAATGCTGCCATCTAACGTAAGGAGGAGTTAAAAAAAGAGCACACAAGCAGTTCCTGTCTCCTACCGTGTCAGCTGAAGGGATCCACTCGTTTGTGGCAGGATTTCCTTTGCAAGAGGCGTGGCGCTCGGTTGCATCCGGGTCGTCGGAGAGCTCAAACGAGGCGCCAGTAGGCTTGTCCATCTTGATGAAACCAGTCCCAGTCTGCAGGACATCGATCGGCACGGATAAATGCCAGAAGTTAATTTAGCAGCGGAGGAAAAATTCAGCAACAATTGAACAGCCAGGCCAGCAGAGAAAAGGCAGTGACCGTGTGGTGCTGCTTGCCGACGCAGCCGAGATCCCTGTAGTACTCCGTCTCCACGAACTCCTCTCCCGCCTTGCCGCCCTCGCAAACCAATTTCTGCAACAACGAGCCACGCGCATCGATCACGAATTCACAATCTCATTATACGGAGTAGAAGTTTTTGGTGAACCAGGCCAGAATTGAAATGAAGAGGGGGCACCGTAGCCTGTACCCCGGTGTGGGCTTCGAGCTGCTGGAGCTTGTCGAGCTCCGGGTGGGAGTCGTCGGCGAGCGCGTCGGCGTAGACGGCGGAGTGCTCGCTGCGGGAAGGTTTGGTGTGGCGCTTGGGCGCCGCGTCGTCGTAGTACTCCCGCACCTCGGCCACCCTCGTCGCCTCGTCCACGGGGGACAGGTGCGCGTCGCTCCTGCTCGGCCTCGACATCTCGATCGCTCTCCCCGCGTACCGCGCGCAGGCTGCAGGCACAGCCCAGCTCACCGACGCTGCTGCTTCACCGGTACGGATTGTTTGAGCCGCGCTAGCTCGTTGTCCCTGGTATTATTTGAGCACGTGCAGTGGTGGAGGATGAAAGCGCCGTGCAGCCGTGCTATTATGGCGACGGTGGCGTGCACCGGCGCTGGGGCCAGAGAGATATTTGTGAGGAGAAAAATATCTCGGTTGGATGTGGAGAGGGGACGACGTGCGAGAGGCCAGGAATGCCGCAGCCGATCAGCCGTCGCCGTCTGAGGAGATGAGACCGGGGGGGCCAAGCAAGTAACCTGTAGCCCGCCCGTGGTTTATCCGCAGCCGGCGTCGGTCTGCGGGTTTGCTTCCAGAAGGAGACATTTCAAAATTGAGCTGAAAATTGCGATAAAGCCGGAGAAAACACCGAAACGAGAAGCCCAAAAGGCCTGTTAGACGCTGGGCCGGCCGTCATCCAGTTTTCTCCTCACCTCCGCGACGCCTCTCTCCTCCGTGGTCCGTTCCACACCCTCTCCTCCGCTGCCGCTTCCGGATTGCAGCCAATGGAGCCAGCCGCGCGGCCATCCAATGGTAGGGTCTGCATATTCTACTCGCCGCCTTGCTGTCTGGCAGGCCTCCTCCGCCTGCTCGCATGCGTTCCCCATTTCAATCCCCACGCGTGTCCCTGATTCGTTGTGGCTGTTGTCTCACAGCCACACTTCTGGCGCGGCTCGGGGAGGGCGCGGCCAGGTTCGAGCTCGTCGACGGCGCCGCCCCTGATCCCGCGCCGCCGGTTTGGCCCCGCCTCCACTGCTTCGCCAGGATTGGCTCCTCGTTGTACGTGTGCTCCTTCCTTCCCCGTCTCCGTCTATTTCTGCTTATCTGACTCGGTTGAAGTGGCGAGAGGAGTCAAGTTAATACAATAACTGGTTCGCGGTGCAGGAGGGGCGGTTGGTCGGCGGCGCTGAACAAGGTGGAGCATTACGGGGTCCAGAGGGTCACGGGCGACGGCCGGTGCATGTTTCGAGCGTTGGTAAGTCGCGGGATAATCTCTTGCTGCTGCAGTGTGCATCGACAACCTGCACGTTGGAAACAGATGGATTGTGAATATGCGGTTTAGAATATCGTCTCCTATGAGCTTCTATTTCCATCCGGGTGTGTTTGCCTGTAGGCTAAAGGAATGGCAAAGAGTAGGGGAATTCCATTGAGCGCAATGGAGGAGGTACAAGATGCAGGTAGTCTGAAATTAGCCTAGTTCATGCATAAAATTCCCATTATACAGTTGCACTTTATTTTCTGCCGTATCAAACTTTATAAGGTCGGCATGGACATGGTTTGTGCTATGTGTAGGTCCTATAAGGCTTTGATTTACATTTTGGTACATTATAATAACATCTCTTACTTTGGGGGGAATCTTGTTCTTTACTAGATGTTTCAGTGCTTGGAAACTAGCTCCCTGTTTAACAACCATATCACTTATCACAAATAGAAAAATTATGACAATTGGGAGCATCCATGCTGCCGGTAGTTGGTAAGAGCTTCAAATGCGCATTTCCGGCATAGTATGATTCCTGAGCTTGTCTCCAGCTTGCTCTCCTTTGTCCGAAGCAGAATCTCCTGGTACAGAACCTAATTGTACATCATGAAGATAACCACATCAGCCTCAGCGAAAAACACTTCATGAAACCATGCACTATTTCAGGCCTTCTAAATTCCAGCTAGCATGGATGCATGATAAACCTGGACATTTTTCGGTCAATTTTAGGTGCAATTTCTATAGTACAGATCTACAACTGCTTCCTAGTAAAACTGTTTTTTAGGAAGTTTAGCTCTATAAGAGCATGTACAATGCAAGGTGCTTAGACAGGTGCTTACGAAAATAAACCAAGCACTTTTTTAAGCACCAGTGCTTATTTGTATAGAGGAGGTGCCAAGTTAGCCATCTGCTTAGTCTAAATAAGCATCAATGCTTAACAAAAACCGGTTAATTTTTCTAAGCACCCACCTAGGCATCTTGCATTGTACATGCTCTAATCCCTTTAGCCATTTGCCACGTAATAACTTTGCGTATTGTTAGTAACTTTACGATCCCAATAAATCTGTGACCCACTCATCTCTCACTATGAGAGGTGATCATATACTCCCTCCGTCCAACAAAAGATGTCTCAAGTTTGTCAAAATTTGGATGTATCTGGATGTGATTTAGTGTATAGATGCATTCAAATTTAGTCAAAGTTGAGACATCCTTTGTTGGACGGAGGGAGTAGCATAGTTATTGCACTGAAAATCACCAGGTCCCCATTGAAAGATAACATATTGTTTGCATACATTTTAATGATGATTCACCTTCAATTTCCTAGACGATTTACGGCTGGCTGTGAAAGAAGTTTTATGTGACAACCAAACCGAACGTCAAAAGTATGAAGAAGCTATTATAGCCATTACAGTAGATGAATCATTGAAACGGTAGGTTCCTATTCCTTCTGATTTTCTTTGATGTCGTGAACTTTGGGATGCTAATGGCTATACCTGGTCTTGTAGCTACTGCCAAAGGATAAGGCGGCCTGATTTCTGGGGTGGAGAGTCAGAACTCTTGGTATGGATTTCATGGTTCTAAAAGTTAACATGCATGACTGATACTTGCATGCATCAAATTAGATATGGAGCATTCAATTCAACACATATCAATCATGTTATGTGTTGAGTAGTGCAGTTCATGCTGTTAGAATCTGCTCTTGATACCATGTTAGAGGAATAGCACCTTGTTCTGTTCCATGGGCTCTTGGCCATGTTAGAGGAATAGCAACTTGATCTGTTCCATGGGCTCTCAGTCATGTTAGGAATAGCAACTTGATCGATTCCATGGGCTCTAGGCCATATAGTATGAAAGTAGATAAGGTAGGAATCCTAATACAAAGGGAATACAAAGTAGAGTCCTACATTAATACAGTTTTTTCTCTAACATGTGCATCATTCATCTTTCGAAGTGTAACAAAAGTCAAAAGATATACTGCTTTTGTTGAACTTCTGGATGCTCTAACTAAAGTAGGCTACCTTTTTCATTGGTGTTGATTTGGTTTTTTCTTTGTTGCTTAAATTGTTTTCTCGGTACATGATTCATTCACATATGATTTTCATCTGGCATGTGCGTGTCCTCTTTTCAGGTTTTGTCTAGACTGTGTCGGCAACCAATCATTATTTACATTCCGGAGCATGAGGTAAATTCTACTTCACCAGGCTATTATAAACCTATATATGTGCATACTGCATATGGTTCTTCTGACATAACAAAAGTGGATTTTCCTAATAAACAAAAGTTGTTATCATTTGCTTGTTTATTGTTTGAAAGAATAAATAAACAACTTATTTGGATCAATACTGAATTTTGGGACCCATCATCAATATGGGACTTGCACTGTGCATGATGAAATGAGAAGGCACGACAAGAATTGGCAATATTTGTCAAGTTTGCTTACTCCTTCAATATAACAGCAGATGAAAGTCAGCTCGGAACCAGATGAATTGAGTTTTCCTCCATAATGATGTTCGAACTATAAAATCATTTCTGTTTCTTTGATCAAATGCTCTGAATGCCTAGTATACTAGAATCTGGGTATTGTTGAAGTTGTGGAAGAAAAAGTACTTGAATATAGAAAATGGAAGCACATAGAGTGCAAATTATGGAACTGTTGAAGGTTGGTGGAAACTTTTCTCTTTGCTGTTTTTGATGCTTTAAGTCCAATTTTGCCTCCTAATTTGGAACTGCTGTGTTGATTTGTTGAAGTAATTATGTTACTCGTACCAGTATTTGAGTAAGCCACTCTCATAGCCTCACATGTTATGCTACAGTAGGTACTTCTCACCACTTTCCCATTTCACGTTGACTGAAATATGTCCTTCTCTTTTGCAACAGTACCGTGGACGGGGTAATGGTTTTATTCCTATAGCTGAATACGGATTGGAGTTCACCAAAAACTCAAAGGAGAGAAAGAAAAGGGTGCCAGTAAGACTATTATACAGTGGGAGGAACCATTATGATTTGCTGATATAAAATGGTTAATAACATGTACCTGGCTCAACTGCTCAAGTATCAGAATATCAGTACTCACTACCCATCCGTGGCACATAACTGATCCCCTTGCCATGGTTCTATTCTCTGACCAAGTTGATGCTTGTCTTTTTGCCACACAGTTGTATGCTATAACCGACGTTATATCCATCTGATTAAAGTCATAGTCATGAGTATTTCGCCGAGTGCATTTGCAGCTTTTGAGCCAAAATGAACACTAACCTGATAGTGTCACATGACCTAACTATCTGTTGCATGATGAGTTCTAGCATAGTGAGGCCAAAGCTTTTTGCCAATGCCAATGTGATTTGGTTGGCGTCGTGCCGTCAAGTTGTTGACCACATTTCCGGTTGGTGCCGGGCATGATAATGGTGTGTTCGTCGGACTTGGTGGTTGAAAGGAGAAGGCGATGGGACATGGTTCAAACCCAATTATAAACGTCATCTTGCAAGCCCGGTTGATAGGAATGATATTTTTAATGAGCTGTACACTACGCCACATCTATCGGCTGTATTTCTTCTTTTTTTTGCGAGGATCGGCTGTATTTCTAGGCCCCTGGAAAATAACATCCAAGGTTTCAGATGCCAGTTGCTCATGTTTTTGTAAATGTCGACAGGAAAGAGTTGCTAAAGAAGCATGGACGTACGTGTTGAAAATTGGGCGATCATTCAAACAAAGAAAAAAAAATACGGTGATGTTTACGGACAATCTGTACGTTCCTGGCCTAACCATGCTTCGGGGTGGCGTTACGAAAATGAGCTGCAGAGTGCAGCCTGCCAGCATAAACACGGAGATCGGATTATGAGTAAATGCTGTAGTACTGTCACTAACCCGTTCGCTAAGCTATAGAGCTGGTCACTGCCGTGCTACCGCGGCCGGCCGGCCCAACGATCGGGCCCCACACCTCAGCTTTTCGCCTCTTGGGTCTTGGCCGGAGGAGGCGAGCCGGTAGGTGGTACGCGCGCGCAAGGGAAAAATAACACGCGGCTTTGTCCTCTCGCTCTTCAAATTTGCAATGGAAATGGAGAAAAAAGTTTACGGAAAGAATTAATGCGAGACATAGTGCGCCAGTATTGCATGACATGCTTTGCGTTGCAAATATGCTCGTCCAACCAACAAATGGACGACGAAACAAAGCAGATAAGTCCGACGGGGCAGCAGGAATAGAGCTGGCCTACGTGGGCCGCACCTCGCACGCAATAATATCTCTCTATATATTCCTCCCTTATAATATTATTAATAAATAATAAATGATAAATCGTCTAAGATATGGTGGTCACAGAGCCTGACCAGGGGGCCCCACCCATCGATGCGAATACCAGCAGTCGTCTCCGTTGCTTCTGCTGCACTTCTTTGTGCCAGTCAGACCGAGCCACAGAGCTGCGGTCTCGTCTCGTGCGCCCCACCACTGATGTGTGGCCCCGATCCTGGTGGGCCCACTTACAGTGACACGGGCGGCCATCTAGCCCCGCAGCCTGGTGGCCGATGCACTCATAGATGGCTGTAATAAATGGGAATTTGTTAATGAGCACTGCAACGCACGGCCCCGCCCCCTCTTTCTCCTCCCACGGTTTCCTTTTTCTTTCCGCCGCGGCAACATTGAGCCGGGATCGAGCTGCCGCCCCCCTTTCCTAGATAGAAGCCATAATAATTCCACCGATCCATTGCTGCCTCCCCGCACCTGCGCGTTTATAAGCACGGCCAGTGGGGCGCTCGTGGAGGTGTTGCTCTCTCTCGGGACACGCAGACGCAGGCCACAAGATCAGATCAGGGAGAGAGCGAGGGGTAGGAGGACGCGACGACGGCGATGTTTAGCGGCACGCAGCAGAAGTGCAAGGTGTGCACCAAGACGGTGTACCCCATGGACCAGCTCTCCACCGACGGCGCCGTCTTCCACCGCGCCTGCTTCAAGTGCCACCACTGCAAGTCCACCCTCTCGGTATGCCCCCTCGCGCATGTTTCTCTTTTATCTTTTTCCGTCCATCGGTGTGTTCCTTGTGTTGTATTACCACCGTTCAAGAGGAGAGAAGGATCCATGTTAACGGTGGACGGATCTGTAGAATAATGTGTTGGGTGTCATGTAGTAGATCTGCGAATTGCCGTGCTGGGTGGATCTGGTACTTGAATTTTTTCAATTGGAATCATGCCTTTAGGAGAAATCATGGTTTTGTCCATTTCGACGAAGAGAGAACTGGTGGAAAAATTACCTCTCGATGTTCTAGCTAGGAGAACTTACGAATTCTGATAGCTATATGAAAGTTGTGCATCGGTTCTAACACTCTTAAATGGTTATCTTGTTTTGGGATTGGACAGTTTAGCAGCTACTCCTCGTTTGAAGGAGTGCCATACTGCAAGCCCCATTTCGCGCAGCTCTTCAAGGAGACCGGGAGCTACAACAAGAGCTTCCAATCACGTAGGCCTTGATTCTGTTCAATTCCAAGCTGTTTCAACGGAGACAAATTTTTTTTGTACTTTTCTTGATCAAATGTGTCCTGATGTGGTCTTCTGCTCTTTCTTTGTTTTGTTTCTTTCAGCCGCGAAAAGTGCATTGGAGAAGTTGACTCCTGAGCTGGTCTGTTTATACCATAGGCTAACTGCATTTTGTGTTGCTCTATATGCCTACCAAAATATGCAGTGATGCGTGCTATTCAGCTAATCTTATGTTAAATGTGCTATTTCAGACTAGATCTCCAAGTAAAGCCGCGGGCATGTTTTCAGGAACACAGGATAAGTGTGCCACTTGTGGTAAAACAGCATACCCTCTTGAGAAGGTAAATATTTATTGTTACTTGATTTTTTTTAGAACTTAAGCGCATCTAGCCGATGTATATAGTCTAGTCATTATGTCATTTTACGAAAGAGGGATTCTGTTATTTGTACCTCTGGACATAGTTGTGTTGTCAACCTTAACTTTACTTGGTATAATGGCTTGTACTATTTAGGCATCAAACTTTCTACTCCCTCCAATCCATCTTAATTGTCGCTGATTGTATACTCCCTCCGTCCCAAAATAACTGACATGGATTTGTATAAGAATATATACAACTTCATGTCAGTTAATTCGGGACGGAGGGAGTACAACTTCGTACTAAATCAGCGACAACTGATATGGATCAGAGGGAGTACCATAATTGTCTCAAATCATCAATTTCCTTTTCAATTATCTGCTCCTATAAAAGACTCGATTAGTGGCGGCAGTCCGTCACCTTTGGACCACGTCACCTTTTTTTTCATCACTTGTTATTTTTGGCATGAATTAAAGAAATGAGAACAAATAATGATTAAATGATCTAAGAAGTACTCCCTCTGTTCCATAAAGATTGGCACGGATTTGAATTAGCTCTAGTTCAAATTCGTGCCAATCTTTATGAAACGGAGGGAGTATGTCATTATCTTTAAACATTCTTTTTAGTCGGCAGCAATGCAAGCGTATTGGGCTAGTACACCTAAAGCCAAAAGAGAAGCAGTGGTTATTATGACTAATGCGTAGCTGTTAAAATAAATCTTGCAGGTAACCGTTGAAGAGAAGTCTTACCACAAGTCCTGCTTCAAATGCTCTCACGGAGGCTGCGCCCTTTCGCCGTCCAATTACGCAGCGTTGGAAGGCATCCTCTACTGCAAGCACCATTTCTCCCAGCTTTTCAAGGAGAAGGGCAGCTACAACCATCTAATCAAGTGCGCTTCGGTCAAGCGCGCAGAGGCACAAACAAAAGCACAGCCGGCTACCGATTCCTCCTGATTGTGCCGTGTCTCCAGAGTGGGTTTTGAGGGCGAAAGTCTGGAAACCCTGCCCTTTCACTTGTACCCGCTGTGTGCTATGTCCTAGCTCTGGGGGTACTGTGTGCTATGTTCTAGCTCTGGGGATACCAGGACCTATCTATTTCGTATCCCCTTATGTGCTGGCTCGTTCACATTGCTGAACCATGGAATCCAGTTATTTCGAAAGAAATTGTTGTGCATCAAGTATTGGGTTTGCTTTGTTGGTTGCTAATTTGCACTTATGAGTTCCTTGTGTAGCTCAATTGTTCAAGTTGACTTGTACAACATTTTGCTGTCTGGTTTTATATGTGCTCTACCGTTCCAGTTTCTTCCACGTTGAAAAGATGATTTCAAGTAAACAGCCTAGGTGGATAGGTCATGCGAACCTCTAAACCAAAGAAATACTCCCTCCGATCGATCCTAATTAATTGTTGAAATATTACATGTATATGGATCGGAGGAAGTACACACATAGGGAATCGGAGGAAGTAATACACGCATAGGGAATGACTAGATTTGAAGAATTCGAAACGCAAGATTGGAAGACAATGATCTTAGGTGTATCGTACAGTAGAAACGAAAAACTCTATTGCTTTAAACACTTCCTCAAGTTCACCACGATCCTTCCGTACCATATGGAAAAGGAAAAACCAAGTTGAACATCACAAGTAAGGCCCCAGGCGTTCAACAACTACATCTAAGACACCAATGTGGCCCTGAAAGATACATGACGGTGTCTCCACGGTTTGCTAAGCTAACCTGTTTCCGTGCCTTTGCCAACACAGAACAAACACACCCGGCACCACATGAACTCCAGGTAAGCCGCACGTCAGCTCGCAGTAGTAGTTCTCCAGTTTTCCCCTGCATAAACACCTTCACTTCCAAGTTCTTCCTCTATTCTAAGCAGCTGTAAAGAGGACGTGCACAGATGTCAGAGACCATTCACAACAAATCAAGAAGCTACTCCCTCCGTCCCATATTGAATGACTGAAATTTGCCCAAATATGGATGTATCTATGTCTAAAAAGCGTCTAGATACATGTAATAGAAAGTCACTTAATATGGGACGGAGGGAGTACTTAGAATGGTGACTTTAGACCGGTGCTGCGGTGCATGTATTGTATTCACATATAATGCATACAGGATTCAACAAAAACCTGATTGTACTTAGTGATGCACTCTCCACGGCAGGGGGCACCTGCTTTGATCTGTCCAGCCGCAGCACCAACAGCCAGGTCAGAGATGAAAGAATCTTCGGTGTCCCCAGATCTATAAGACACTACCACACCCCAGTGAGCATCCTTTGCCTGTTTCACAACCTCTATGGCCTCAGTGACAGTGCCCACTTGATTTGCCTGCATATAAAAAAAAATCAAATCAGGTATACAAAAAAAAGAGGGACCCCTAGGAAATGGAAGGAATTTATATACTCCCTCTGATCCTAAATTCTCGACTCAAATTTGCCCAAATATGGATGTATCTATTCTTAAAACAGTTAAAAAGTGTCTAGATACATGTAATATTTCGACAACAATTTAGGATCGGAGGGAGTAGCAGGAAGAATGAAGGTAAAACATGTTCAAGCAAGTGGCTCTTTCAAGCTTGCGGGTCTACAATTAGTCTAATTAGAAAATCGCTGACCTCCAGTGAATTCAAGTACTAAATGGAACTATTCATAGGAATATCACAGACTGATCATGGTATTGTTTGCAAATGCTCTTACATGTCAACTCATGTAATACAAAATAATAAGAATTGGAAAAACGAGTGGCGCTCAAATAAAAACTACACAGTATTCAGGCACAAAGATGACTGTAACTATTCAAAATTAAGCATGCCTTGTTCCAGCTTCAAAAAGTGCCTAATTCCAGATCCTTTTCTATGTGGTATTAGTCTTGACTGTTCCAATAACTTGCACAAAGGAACAACTAATCAGTTTACAAAGATCAATGAACAAATAAACGGTTACCAATTTACCTTGAGAGCAAGAGCATCACAAGTATACTCATTTACTGCTCGCTTAATGCGCTCGGGATCTGACATCAATAAATCATCTCCTACAACCTGCACATGTGTTATGGCATGAGTTCCTGACAAAGATTGAACATAAAAGCACCGAAGAAGACCATGCACCTGACATAGCTCTAGAGTGGTAAATTTTTTTGAGTGCTCCCAGTCATCTTTGTCAAAGGGCTGTTCAATGGAGACAAGTGGGTACTCTAATGTAGCAAAAAGAAAAGGTGATATGAGGGTCGTGGAATCAAAAGGCTTTCCCAAAAGATGTCAATCCACAAGCAAGTGATACCTGAACAGAGATGACTATACATTTCAATCATATCGTCTGCAGTTTTGAAATTCTGCCCCGATTTCTTTGCAGACTTGAACTCAAGATCATATTTCTTTCCTGCAAAGAGATGCGTGAGCAAGCAGGAAACTTAACTCACTAAACCAGTATAACTAATTTTACCATTGCATACAATATACATCTCTTTTATTCAAGCTCACTGCTTCTACCTTGAAAGAAAAAAGATCCACTGTTTCTATGTTTCAAGATTGTGCAGTCCTAGATGCAAGTACATCAAGTAGCAATATCATTGCAAGCAGTGGCGGCGCCATGTGTAAGCTGTGATGTCAATTAACATCACAGCTTTCCAAAAACTCCCTTAACTTTTTAGTTATTTATAAAACAAATCATATGACCATGAAGACTTTGAAAGGAATGGCATCAAGGGTTGTAGGTCTGGCACCGCCACTGATTGCAAGAGAGAGATTGGTCAATTGCTTCCTGACTGGCAATGCTGGTCAAAATAAGGTGGTGATGATGAGAGAGAGAGAGACATGAGTTCATTCTAATAGAGTAACGACAAACATGGATCTATGTGTGCAACGGTATTGCTTACATTTCTATTGGGTATAGCTACATAGATGTGCAAAATGTTATTCTCAGTAGCATACAAACCATTGTGATAATGCTAAAATTGCTAGTTTTTTTATACTTACCTACACAAAAATCTGTAGCAGCAACATCAATTGCTAATTTGATCCTTCCATTAAAGCCAGCTCTATCTATTGCCGCAATCACAAGATCCAGGCCTTCAGTTATACTGAAAATTGACCCGACATAGATATGGTATGTTGGAATCCATAAAAGGCGACATAAAAAATAAAGCACGTCAGGACAAATTTAAGATCAATTCCTTACTTGCCTGGAAATATTTGGAGCAAATCCACCATCATCTCCAATGTTGCAACTGTCTGAACCATACTTCTCCCATATAATATCCTACCAAATCATTGGTAAGAAACTGTTTATGAAAATACAGTACTGCAGGATAAAAAACAAAACATTGGAAACAACAACCCATGTTTTTAAGAATTTCAGTTATTTGTCTTAGGAGCAACCTACCCAGATAAATTAGTGCCAAGACGGAAAAGGCATTAGAAGCTAGCATAAGATGTTAAGTTTCCATATGAATAGAGGCTTTCAAGACAGCGCATAAGGTATTATTGTTATCTAAATATATATGTGAAGCAGTTTGTTAGAAATAAGGGTACCTTCAGATGATTGTAGGTCTCTGAACCCATCTGCATTGCTTCCTCAAAGTTTTTTGCACCAACAGGAAGGATCATGATTTCCTACAGATAACCAGACTTTACTTCAAGCTACTACCAAAAGAATTACAATACACTGAGATATTGGTCTACAGGGACCAGCTTAATATGTTCTCACTAAAAATGAACCGATAGGAAGAAACAAGAGAATAGGTTTGTATAAGAAGCCTAACAGACTTGTTCCAGCAGTTCAAGGTTTGCTACAAAAGATAATCGCAAGTGTTAATGGACAATACTTGAATGGGAAGACTATTTCCAGCATGCGTTCCACCATTAATGACTGTGATTGCAGGGACAGGTAGCGTTGTAGCACTTTTACCAACAAGATCTGCTATATGCTTGTACAATGGAACCTGCACAGAAATAGACAAGCAACTATGAGAATTTTTGTTATCGTGAGTTAATCACTTTTTATCTGAAATCCTTTTGATTAAGCAGACAATCGACCTCTTTTTCAGCAGAGCCAGCTTTACAAGCTGCAATTGATACGGCCAGCATAGCGTTCGCTCCAATCTCAGTCTGCATAATATAGTTATCAGAGTTACTGTGTAAGCAGGAGGCATTATATGGTGTCACCCCCAGTAACCGAAGGGGACAATTTGCACGAACAGAAACTTTTGCCAACTTAGTACTAAATTGAGACACTTGCAAACTACTACTCCCTCCGTCTCATATTAAGTGACTCAGATTTGTCCAAATATGGACGTATCTATACCCAAAAAACGTCTAAATACATGTAATATTTCGTCACTTAACATGGGACGGAGGGAGTATTCGTTAAGGACATCCAAAAGTAACAAATTATTATTGCCAGAAGGTAGGCCTAACATGAAACAAGCCGGTGTCAAATACTACCACTGTGTGGCAGTCTAGCAGAGTATACGTAGCCACCAATTGTTTATGCTAAGAGGAAATCACCTTGGCACAATATGCCCCCATACTCCTCGTACAGAGCTTGGCAATATCGGAGCGGATTCACAACAGAGAATGACAGGAGGTATGGATCGGGGTTTGCGCGATGTACCTTGTGGTGTGCCTTGTCCAGGTCCATGATGGCCTGGTCGATCTGGGCCTGCTGCTGCGGATCCATCCCCACGAGCGCCTCCGACACCTTGCCGTTGATCAGCAGAACCGCGTCGGCGACCGCCCTGGCTAGGAGCCTCCGCTTCTCGGCGTCCCTGACGGCATCGACCGCCCCGCCCTCGGGAGCGCCCGGCCCAGCTGCGGAGGCGCGGTGTACGGCCTTGTTGGTGTGCAGGTCGACCTCGACCGCAGGGGCGCCGCGGCTGTCCAGGATCTGCCTCGCGCACACCCGCGTGATCACGGTCGGCGCTGCCCGCCGCATGTGGGTGGAGATGAAGAGCACCGGGTCGTCGGCCTTGGCGCGAACCGCCGCGTTAACGGCCTCCTCGATCTTGCGCGGGAGTAGGTGCTTCTCTAGGTACTCCTGGACCGACATGGCTGCGGCCTGCGGCGGAGACCACGCTCTTCTCCGCCTCCTCTTGGCCCGCGATTCTTCTCGGCTTGTTCGCGTGACGAGTTTTGCCTGCGGCGGAGACACTGGCCTTCGCAACCTGGCAGAGGATGGGAAGACCAGGAATGCTGTCAGTGGAAGAAAGAGCGATACAGACTAGGCATGTCAGACATGGCCAATTTCAAGCCGGACCTAGTCAGTTTTACACTTTTACTAGTCTAGTTTCTAAAAAACCCAGCACAATGCACTTGAACAACCCTAACGGTTACCGAATAAAGCACTTGAGTAACTCTAGGGGTTACTGAATAAAGCGTACCGAAAAAACGTGAATTAGGTGAACCGAATCAGTGTTTTTCGGATCGAAAAGAACCTGTGCATAACTGACCCGAAAAGCCTGTTCGGTTCAGTTTTTGGATTTTGTTCTGCCGATTGCGCAAAGTGGTACTGCAAATAGAAATCGACAGTCCAACAGTTAAAAATCGATAGTGGATCCTACATTTCAGACAATATAAAAGCAAATTGAATCAAATATGAATGTGCAAACATCACAGAATAAAACAATAATCCAAATTACATGTAATTGTTCAAATGCAACGATCAAACAAATAAAGAGTGGTCCGGCATACAAATACAATGTTCAAATGTGACGATCAAACAAATAAAACATGAGAAATTTGGCAACCTATCTCCCATACAATTGCCACTGATGCTCGATGAGATCATGTTGAAGTTGCGTGTGCGTCTCCCTATTCTCGATGTCCCGGTAGGTGTGAAGAAATGCTTGGATCCTGTCCGTGTTCCTTTGAGGTTTCACCATTTTGCCAACATTGTCAAAGAAAAGCTCTAAATTCATCACCCTCTCATCCTCGATGATGTGCAGAATCACACAAGCAGTCATAATGTTTGAGAGGGACTTCTTATCCCAAAAACGAGCAGGACCTCGCACTATTGTGAATCGTGCTTGCAAAACAACGAAAGCTCTTTCGATGTCCTTCCGGGTGCTTCTTGTGCTTTCGCAAAAACAGTTTGCTTCTTGCTGACAGGGTTCTGGATTGTTTTGACAAATGTAGCCCAATTCGGATATATACTGTCAGCTAGTTAGTATCCCATGTTATATTCATGGCCATTAACGGTATAATTGCAGGCCAGAGCTTCTCCTTTTGTAAGCCTTGCAAAGAGATTAGATCTTTGCAGCATGTTGATGTCATTTAGGGATCGGATCCCGGCAATCCAAACAAGCAATGCCAAATCCACAAGTCCTGCGAAGCAACTGTCTCGAGCACAATTGTTGGCTCGTGGTGATGGCATGTGTACTGCCCGTGCCAAGCCGTCGAGCAGTTCTTCCACGTCCAGTGCATGCAATATATGCTTCCAAGCATTCCCTGGCCATCCCCTTGCTTCATTCATCGCCAGCAGCTGCTTTGTGTCCTCCTCATTTGGTGCTCGGAGGTATTCCTTGCCGAACATCCGGATCAATAGCTTCGCAAAGATGCGGACAGATTTAAGCGATGCGAAGATACTCATTGGTGTAATTCGCCGAGACGCCATAAGAAATGACATGCATGGCTGCGGAAATCTTCTGATAAGCATTGAACCCAAGAAGCCAGGCCGCGTTTCTTCGGCAGGTGAAGTAGCGGCAGTTTGCTTCGCATGCCTCCACAATTCTCATGAAAGAGGCCTATGCATGCGGAAGCGCCTACGGAATAGGTGTGCGGGGAAGGTGCATGCCTCGGCGAAGTAATCCTGCATCAACATGGAATGGCCGAGCACGCGATTGCAGGAGATGCAGTAACGACCAAGATTTGATCCTCGCCTCTTCTTACGCTGCCCCTTGTCTTCCACCTCTTTCATCGCGAGAATCATCAAAATTTTCTCGAGATCACCATAGCTCACTTCTTCGTCGGAGGAGTCGTTGGACAAAAATAGCAGTGTGGTAAAGGACAACATTGATGACTGCATTTGAATTCGGCAATTCACAAATTCAACAAAGCCCTAAAATTCACGAGATCCCCAAATCGAAAGGCACGAGTTCGATGAGAAATTTACCTTTTTCGGCGGGGGTTGAAGGATTTCCTTGTAGATCTGACGAACTTTGCCTTGTCTCGCTAGACAGCATCAGATTTGGATCCTTCCGAAGCTCCTGGACAGCGGGCAGACGGCGGCGGTTTTGGTGCCTCTAGCTCGGGGGAACAAGCGGCGGGAGTTCACAGGGCAGCGGGCGGACAACGTAGATGCATGGGCAGCGGCGGAGATAAGCGGAACAGCGACCGGCGGCGCAAAATCGCAAGAATGGCGTCTCAGAGAAGGACAGGGGGGAGACAGAATCGTGGCACCGCGGGCTGAAATATCCCTGCGCCAACCGTTTTCCGAGTCCACTTAGGTACCAAGACGGGGGGGGGGGGGGGGGAGGGAGACAGGACCGAGCATATCCAGATTCAAGGGCTCCTATTCGGCAAATCCGAACTTTTCTTTTCGGTTTACACAGCTATTCGGTATCTACTCTGGACGTTTTTTGCCCACAAAACCGATAACTGGCGGTTATTTTCCGGTTCAGCCCCTTTTCGGTATCTGCTAGAGTTGCTCTTAGGCTCAGTTTGACATTGCTGAACTGTGCTGCGCTGAACTTAATTTATAATATACTGTGAAAAAATACACATAAAAATAGGAAAAAAATTGGTTAGCCAAACACGAAAATAGTGAAAAGCGG
Source organism: Brachypodium distachyon (assembly GCF_000005505.3). Classification (NCBI taxonomy): domain Eukaryota; kingdom Viridiplantae; phylum Streptophyta; class Magnoliopsida; order Poales; family Poaceae; genus Brachypodium; species Brachypodium distachyon. The sequence goes on along the minus strand of NC_016131.3, from coordinate 66,037,328 downwards.
TTGAAAAAACGAGATTACGATAATTCAGCGCAATGCTAAACGGAGCCTTAGTTTCTATAGAAAAATCTGGTCCTTTTTTTTCTTTAAAGTTCTATAGGATCTTTCTAATCCTCAGTCACTTATTTCTCTCGGTCGCCCTCAACAACGATTCGATCATTGATCGTTTTGGTCGTGTTGCTCTTAATTCCTGTTGGAGGAACATGCATCTTCGAGTATGACAGAAACTATTGATACGACATCCTGGTATCTATGGTGGGAGCGCCGATAGGGAGTCCGTGGAGAGCATGTCCAAATTCCAGCGCGGCCGGTGACGTCGCAGAAAACTTTACTCGATCTATGTTGATGCGTCCTTTCGTCAAGAAACTCTAGATGGTGCAATTGGAGCCGATCCTTCGGGATTATACAGGGGAATTTGTTGTTGCGGCGAATCAAAAGATCACTTGTTGCCGTCGTCGAGGCCATGCCAGTTCGTCTTGGTTTGGAGATGGCTTCACGTCAGGGTGCAATCGTCTCCCTATCGACTCTGATGGTATGGAGGTGATTGATGTTGTGAATTAAGGTGGTAGATCGACGGGACTCAGTGATGTTGTGTTTGATGACTGCTTTTATCTTGCTTCCGAGTGAACTAAAATTTCTTCGTTCAGTGTCCTCGTGAAGCGAATATGGTTGCTCATGAATTAGCTCAGTTAGCTGGATACTCACTCCTCTTGTTTGGGTGAAAAATCCCCTGAAAGTATTGTACCTTTTTTTTTAAGAATGTAACTATTATAGCTAATGAATGAAAAGGTATATTACTTCCAATAAAACAACAATGATTCAACCATAATCTTTCGATCCCCACTGTAATGCATTTGTCAGTTTTTCTTTTTTTAGGCAAATGAAATCCATGAATCCTGGCAAAGAAATGCCATGTTTCCTGTTTTTACTCTATTTTCATGTCGTAGCATTATTTTGTCGAAACTTCTTAATCTCGGGAAGGACTAAGTAAACTGGCATGTGCTTGGTATGTTTGGTCATATCAGGTGATCATGATTTAAGCATCCTTATTTAATGCAACATCCCAGAGGAACATGATCAGTTATGACTCCCCCCCTCTCTCCCTCTCAAAGCCACCATGCGGCAACATTTTCTTTGTTCTTGAAAGTTATTTTCAGAAAAATTTGATCCCTCGAATCATCATACGGCTGGAGCTAGGTGAGCACAGATACGGTTGAGTCAACAGTGTTGCCGAGATGTAATTTTGAATAAAATAAAGGTAAATAATAACCGGGTAAGGAAATAAGACATGGATATGATAGCCCATGAATTTTCATGCACCAAATCAGTTCACCCAAAAGCTAAACTGATGGAAAAACGTGTGGCCCATGAATTTTTGCCCAGATGGAAAATTCACTTATACTTGATCGCTTTCTGTCACCGCGTCACGTGTGGCTCTCACATGCCGAGAGGAGAGACCTCTTTTTTTTTAGAGCGAGAGGAGAGACCTCTTGATACCATGAACCAAAGTTACCAAAAAGTTCGAGCTGATTGTGATAAAAAAAAACAATCCACTTATACTTGAGCGGCCCATTAGGCCCAATTGCAACCCTTCTTTTTCTGGCGGAATTGCAACCCTAATTCTACGCAGCAAAGCACCGGACAGAATCGCATGCTGGCTGAGCTCGAGCGACCGAGCCGCCACCGGCTGCCGCCGCCGCCTGGACTCACCGGTTGTCACCGCGTTCTCCGCTATCCGCGGCCCCGCCACCGCCGCTGAAATCGTCGGTCTCCGACGCCGCCTGGACTCGCCAGCTCGAAGCCGCCGAATCCCCATCCCCCAGCGCTCCTGCCGGCGGCAAGCAACCTCGACCAAGTTACCTTGCCCTCAGCTCTCCCCTCGAGCCATCCCTCCTCTACCGTTGTTCTTGACTTACGTTGCTAGTCTGCAGCTGCGCCAGAGTTCTGTTGGCTGCTGTTGCCGTTGCTAGCTACAGAAGCATGGCATGGCCAGCAACTAGGAGACATGGAGGCAATCATGCAACAAATGGGGCAGTATCTATTACTATATTTGGCGGTGATTGCCTCGCCGCCTCCTCCGACCGCTGCTTCTCCTCCCTCCGTCGCAAGCCTCGCGTCTCGTTCTGCACGCCGCAGCCGCCCTCCTCCTCTGCGAGCGCCGTCTCCGCCGGCAAAGATCTATGGACGGCCCGTCGCCGCCGGGCTCCTCCCCTGCGCACATCGTCATGGAGACTGGATCCGCCGCCGCTGCCGCCATGGATAATAAACGGTCTGAGAGAGTCGATGGGTCAGTCCATCGGGGAAGATGAGGTGGACGAGCCGTGGAGACCAGAGAGAGGCGACGAGGTGACGTGTCTCTGAAGTCGCTCAGGCACGCGAAAGTCAACCATGGCCGCAGAGGCAGCAACAACAGAAGAGGCGCTGCATGAAGCCGCGGCGGCCCTCGCGAGCTCGCTGCAGCCACACATGGCCTTGGCCTTCTTTGCGTTGGCTGCGTGCACCGTGGCGAGATCGGCAGAATCGGAGCGTTGCCCCTCTTCCATGACCATGCCCCATTCCCTCTTCCCCGACCACGGCGTGCCCCGGTTGCCCTGTCTCTAGAGGCGAAGCACCGCATCTAACGAGGCGCAGTCCGGCGAGATCTAGGCAGAGACAAGGAGACGTGGGGTCAGTGAGAACAGAACGATCCACTGCCTTGTGCTTCACCTCTCGTGAGCTCCTCATTCAGATTCATTCCTTGATTCAACAAATCAATGAACTCAGCCTCTATTAGGACATAGGGCGATGGAGAGATTTTTTTTTCCTTTTTTTTGAGATTCTGTTTTGGTTGTTTGTTCTTTCCAGATATTTGTTCTTGCATTTTTCTATGACAGATCTTGTTACTTTCCGTTCATGGTTTAGATCTTTCTTCCAAATGTTCATGTTTCTGATCTTGTTTCATTTAGTTCTTGCAATTAGTTCATGGTCAGGGAAGACAAAGAGGAAAGGGAGATTACAGTTAGAATATAATAAAACCATAAGAGGAGGAATAGCAGGAAGAGATTTGGCCAATCTGAGTCAACCCAACCTGATTCGATTTCCCAATCAATAAGTATCTTTTGCATCTGTTGTATGAGGCCACACCTTGTGTATTTATATACATGTACTCACATCCTTCAGATTTTTAGTGTGTTAGATTTATATGTTTTGGGCCGGGAAGATTAGAATCCTTAGATAGTGTATACAAGTGACGACCATCTTGTGTTTGGGCCGTGGCAGCGCACGGGCATTTCCACTAGTTTATATCTCTCCTCCGTTCTCACATCTTAAAATTATCGTTTTGGTCTTTATTACATGGCGTTTTTAAAATTATTTTTATATACTGGCGGTATCCCTGTGTCTGCTTTTTGGAAAATGGCATATCCAGTCCCCGTGTCCGTATCCTTGTATCGGTGCTACATGGCATGTTTATAGAGGCGGCGAAGATGTGGTATTATTTTGGTATTATTTTGCTGATTGTGGGGATTTTGATAGCGCAATGTGGTTCATTTAGCTTCGAGGACATAAAAAGTAATAGGAATTTTTGTATATGATTGCTGTGGTGGTCAACATTAGCTAGATTTCAAGACACCAATAACATGATTCCTTTCTTTAGGAACCCAAGGCAAAGAAAAGATTTCAAGAGCATTTGACAATTATTTGTGTGGTTTGGTGCTTAAAGAAAATGCATCATGTGATGTCATTGTATCATTATAGACATGGTGTTCTTTTAGTGATATTTATGTCGATTTGAGCGGACATAATTCGAAAATAGAGTATAGCCAGTGCTAATCTATTATTCATAATGCAGATCATTTTTGCTCATCTTGACTGAAATGTTCATAATGAGAAAATGCAGGCATAGATCATTTGCTCTCTCTTTGCATATAAGGAATATCTTAGCTGACCAGTGTGTGTGTTTTGTGTACTTTTTTCTTCTGAAGAAAATGTATTCCATAGCCAAGACATGTTTCTGTATGTAAAATTTGTTTCTAGAATACAATGCTCTCCCGTCTCTTTTTTATCCAGCTGTGCATTTTTCATAGTTTTTGTCCAAAGTCCGAACTCTAGTGTTTCGGCTGCGTGTGCCTTGGTCGCTCTGTCTTTGGGTTGCCTTCTCCTGTATGCTGCTGGTCCTGAAGAGAACCATAGTATTTCCATTTCATTTTCCTTCTGAAGTACTATTTCCAGTTCTTAGGGGCCTCATTGCTATGTGTTGTCGGTGCGCGTTTTGGATTCTTTTTTCTGTCTCTGTGAGAGGGTACTTTTTTTTGCAAGGAGTGAGAGGGTACTTTTTATTTCTCTATTCATGCACAGGTGCTATAATATGCTAAATTCATTTAGGGAGTTTGGCTAAATTGATACTTTAAGCCCCTGTTTGGTCAACTATTGCCCTCCGTTAAACTTTTTTCCTGTTCAGAATTTAATGAGAAATAGATACTGCATCATGCCTCTAAAGAGTAGCGATGGATTTTTGTTTTGTTTATTATGATACTAAGTAGTGAGGACTTAAACTCATTATGATGCATGCCTCAAGGTGATCTCGATTGACACTATCCAGTTTTCTAATCCATTTTAATCAACTTAAAATCTGGTCTCTGATGACCAGATGGTTCAGATAATTTATTTGGTTCTTAATCTGGGGAAGTGGGGTGGAATCTGGGTTGGACAGCTTATCTCGATTCTTTTGACCGTTCAATGTGCCCTCCAATACTTTGTGGCTGTTCGATTTGTTGATGGTTGATTCTACTACCTGATGATCAGAGGGTCCATATTTTTCTTTACATAGATTCAAAGTTTTAAATGAATCTTGGATCTTATCTAGCAAAAGAAGAGCTCGATGGCCTACATAATGAAGGAGTTGAATGATGAGAGGGTTATCTTCTTGAAGGTAACCCATTTGATGGACTCAGTTACGGACTTACGGTAGACACCAATTGCTATAGAACTTTCAATCTTTCATTATTTTCAATACGACATGCCAGATTAGTTATGTTCTGCCTGTGTGCCAAAAAGTACCAAATATGAAGAGATGTTTGAAGTATTATAATTCTTAGATAGGTATATTCTGTAGAGTACCAATTGCTTATTCTCTTTTGTCCTCCAGAAATTTAAATCTTCCATGTTTAGACATTTCCAATCTGGTGCACACTTCCCTATCATTCTTGGACTTGCCTTTAGTTCCCCATTCCATTGTTTACATAACCAAAAAAATTTATCTAGAAATGAATGAGGCATAGCTCGATGTCACCCAAATTTAACACTTATGCAGTTATATGTTCATATGGACAGACAACCCTTTTTCTTGATAAAGCTGCACTACATGTAGCTTTTACAGTCTTAGTCATAGCATTTGCAGTAGTTTCTAAGATTTTGTTGTCATGATTTTGTGAAAAAATTATGAAGCTTGTGTTTACTCTTTTCTCCATGCAGCTCTCTTTCTCAAAGGGCCCAATAGATTATTTTGTATGGTTTGGTATTTTGGCTGGGGAAAAACTAGCTGATTTTATCTGCTCTTCAACATGTTGATATGTGATTTGAATGGTTGCATACCATGTCTGAGCTGCAATTGTACTACCTGATAATTTTCATTTACATGTATAGGTCCTATAATGGGCAGCTAACTGAAATTAGCTTTCTTCATTTAACTTTCTATGATGCTATATGACCCTTTTTTATCTGCAGCTCCTGTGGTCATTCAGCTCTTTCTTGCTGGCATAATATGGTGAGAAGATGGCCTTTCCCTCCATGCTGCCCCGTCCTATTGCATCGGATAACCTGGGGGCATGCCTCGATTGCTTCCATGGAGATGGTGACTTGTTCAGTCTCGTGTGTTTCATGTCATGAATTATTGAGGTTGCATTCTACATTATGGTAGATAACTTTGTCATCTTTTTGCATATTTATGTTTGTGTTTTATTTATATCCAAACAAGGTCGTATCTGGATATGTCTGTGTAGACCTTTTTTGTATTATGAGATGCATAATTTAAAGTTTTTTATTTTTATTTTGTTCCAATAGCTCGTCATCTTTATCAAATCAATTTGTGCTCTATTTAGTTGCCTAAAAGTTGTTACAAATCATTGTGATTGAAGCTCCACACAAACACCAATTTTGATTTAAAGCTGCATGTTGTGGCGTGGCGTTGATGACTTGAGAGGTAATCTATGAGATAATGATATGTTTTTCCTGTAGTTTATTTTATTTTGTTTGGTTATTGATCTTCGTCCTTTGTGTGCAGAAGGGTGGCAGATTTAATTGAAGCGGGGTGTGAATGATTACCAAGTCCGAGGACCGGGGATGTTATGCCTTTAGGTTTCTGATTATTTCCTTTCTTAGTTTTGGTCTACACCGTTGTATGATCTTCTCAAATTTAGGACTAATATTGTCGATTAAACCTTCTTTTTTGGTGGTGCAAACAACGTATCTAGCAATTTAGGTTCTGAATTTCCGAATTAGACTATACTTCCCTTGCCTCTGATCATTCACCGTCTCATTACCTTCACAAACATGTTTGCACTAAGATATAAGGCGTGTAAAAATCATGTTTCTGTTTAAAATGTAGTCACGGTGGGTGCCCCTTTTCTAGTTGTTAATATTCATGATGCAGACATAGGCTTGAGGGAGCCAGAGCTAGCCATCTACAGATGTACTCCCACTCTAACCACATTCCCTCATCGAAAAGGGTAGCCCTCCTAGACACACCCTCTCCTCCCTACCCCACGCCGGCAGCGGCGGAGCCAAGTCGAGCCGTTCACAGTTGATCAGCTGGCCAGGGACCAATCCTGAAGGTGGGCTTTTTGCGTGTTTGGTTTAGGCTTGAATGGAAAAAATTGCTGATACCAACTACGTCGACCCACGGGGCACTGAATCGTTGTCTCGTGGAACCAATCCATGAAAGGCGTCGCAAAAAGAATGGCAGCACCATCTTTCTATGAGTTCACAACCTCTGGCGAGTGGCGACGCGGCCGACGCCTTCTCCTCCTTCGATGTCCATTTCGTTCTCTCCAGTAAGTAACCTGAATCCATCCCCTCTTCTCTTCATCTGGCTCCTCGGTGAATAAATCTTTGCTATGCTTCTCTAGAGTAGCGTGGTTGATTCTTTCTAGCAGTCTAGTGACTAATTTAATAATAAGTTATTCGCAGTCATTAATTGGCTAGTGCATCACTGACTCGAAATGGATCTGCAAGTGAAATTTTGTTATTTATTCTCTTGGCAAAAAAGGCACTAGATTTGGTCAATCTTGAAATTTTTATGGATTAACACCAGCATGAAGGACCTAGTGAGAACTGATAGCTTTGAGCAACGTGAAATTGACCTAGCCACATGATGTACTCCCAGCTTGACAGAGGAATTAATTTTTAGGTCAAACTGCAATACTGTGATCATTAAATCCTTAAATAGTAGAATCAGGTCCAGTAGATTTTGCCTGATTGAACCTGTTGTTGTAAGTAAGTACCGTTAAACTGATATTATTGTGACAAAGTGTGAGATTACAATTTGCAGTCCATTGGCCCACATTATTCTAATACTTTCGAGTTGGCCTGATTGCTCGGGTAATTACATCAGATCAAAACTTAACAGTAGAATTGACAGTAACCGAAACTGAAATGGCTTATATGAAATGCCAATTGTCTAGCTCTGGCTCTAGTTAGTTTGGCAGTTAAGGTGACAGAGTTAGATGGTGAATTTGTTGTGTAATGCCATAGAAATGATTCAGTGTAGGTTTTACTTGGCAACATCAAGGAAAAATCTGAACGAACTATGAATTAACTTACGAGAAGAGAAAAACCTGGGTGAGACAGGCATCTCATGTGGAAGGGATTAAAGGACTGGAAGTGATTAATCCATTTCGGGATCGGGTGAAGGTATGGGGATCAACCCAATCCGCTAGTGGTTTGGTTACCTGTCAACCAAACAGACCTCAAGAGGTGTGAAGCAGCGGAGGCACGCTGAAGGAGAGAAGGCCATAGCTGGGAAGCAGTGGAGAACCTCTTGGTGGTGCTGCTACGGTTTGCTACTAATCACATGCTAAAGGTATAGTATGGGTGGTGCTTCATTCATTGCAATGCCATGATCGATTGTGTTGATCAAATAAGCGAGCAGGTATTAAGATCCACCTTCATTTGTTATTAACTTGTGCATGCCGCCGGCTGTTTGCTGAAATGGCTGAAGGCAACTCCTTTTTTTTTGCTGTAGGCAAATCCTTTTTTTGGCTGTCGGCTAGCTGCTGGGCTGCTTGTTTTGCCTCTGAGTAGCTCAAGACCCGAGAGAGGGAGCACAAAGAGAAGACTAAGATTGTATATGTGGTTTGTATAGTGTGTTTCTCCTCAGGGCTTTATCTATATTTCGATGATTTGGATGATGTCTTCAAGAATTCAGAAGTAAGTCCAAAGTTATGTTGATCCTCTTGCATTTACGGCATTGCTAATGCAGAAAAGTTCTTGTGGGTTCTACTCACTAATAAGTTTTGCTACTCAGGTTTGACTTCCTTCAGGAGCACCATGTTATACAGAAAAGAAAGAACTGGCGGCTCAGAATGTGTTGAACTATTTGAATATCAACGGGCCTTGATCTTTGAATCTTAACAAGGTGCACATTTAAAGAAATGGAACACCTTAAGAAATGCTTAAATACAAAGACCAAAACCCGTAGGACAAATACAAGTGGTGGTTTGGCATACGAGTCTTGGTTTCTATGTTTAAGCAGTTGATCTCTAGCCTTCTAGGCATCTATAAATAGAAGATTGAACTCGGCGTTACGACCAATCCTACCTACCCCAACCTTTTTCCTCCTCACCTCCTTAGTTCTTCCCATTTCCCTTCCCCATTCTGATTGGATTTGTTGCATCTCCCTCTTCGATGGTAACGTATACATGTTATCTCGTAATAGAAAGAATCATTACTCAAATTATGGAATTGGTTGGACCTTCTCATCAATCCTTTCCTTTTATGTCAATCGAAGTTAGGTCTATGAGGAATTCTTGTGGGGCCTAACTTCTGATGTGCGGGTAGGTTATAATAGGGCCTGCCGTTTTGCTTCTCGGGATTTGCGGAAATTGTGGCCGGGCGTGACACGGGCCAAACCCTTCCAACGATGCGTCCTTTCAGTAGACACATCATTGGAGGGGTTTGGCCAAAGTCAAGCCTGATGACAGTTCACCCACATCCCAAGGAGCGAGACGGTAAGCCCTCTTATAACCTACCTGCGGATCTGGAGTCTACCCTCGTGACAATTCCTCATATACCCTACCTGCAATTGACACAAATGGAATGGATTAATGAGAAGGTCCAACGAATTCCATAATTTGAGTAATGATTTTTTTCTATTACGAGATAGAATATATATGTTACCATCGAAGAGGGAGACTCAACGGATCCAATCGGAAAGGGGAAGGGAATTGCAAAGAACTCATTAGGCGAGGAGGAAGAAGGTTTGGGATAGGTAGGATTCGCAGTAGCGTTGAGTTCAGTATTTTGTTTCTCAATGCCTTGAAGGCTACAGGTCGATTGCTTAAACATAAAGAGCAAGACCCATAGGCCAAATACAAGCGGTGGTTTGGCATGGTAACCACGTGGTCATAATCTGATAAACTAGTGATCGTAACCTCATAACCTTTGACAAAAAATAAAAAAGTTGTCAAAACATATCAACATGGGATTTAGTTTTGTAGATTTTGGCACAACTAAGCGAAAGGTGAAAACGGATCGTCAATCGGATGCACGGTTTAGGAGAAAATATGTTTTAGAAATTCCAAACGAGTAAATTAGGTGGAAATAAGATAGTTGTGCATGCGCCGTACGCTAGCACTAGCTTGGGCACGTGCCCTGGATAGTTCCTTTCATTTTTCTCAAGACCTATGGTTTGGGTTTATTTGCAAACCAAGCACTTCGTTATTCAGGACAACAAATTCATATTTCATTAAAGATAGTATTGTTACGGATTTATGTTTTCGAATTTACCTGTTTGATTGGTCCAGTCTAATCCCGTTCACAAGGCATCTGGGAATGCAAAAACAGCCAGAAATAATTACTTGAGGTGATGAACTTCAATAGAACTTTGATTCTGTTCTTTACCTTTTTATTCTGTTAGTATTTGTCCATCTAGCAGAAAAGTGCCATTTCTTCTTAACAATATGTCTTCACACATTTCATTTGTCTCATAACCCAGTCGTCTCAGCAAATTTATTATACCAACCAAGTTTATCTCTACATATTTCCAATCTAATCAGAATGGGAAGATCTCAGGAACTGCTATAAGGATATTTCTGGAAACATCCCATGTCTGATCAACAGCTTTTGGATGTTACGTTCTGCACCACCTTAGGTAGCATGGACATTACAATAATTTTCTTAATATGATATTGTAACTAAGTGTTTTTTTGGAATTACTCTCTTTTATATCTTTTTAGATGCTATGGAATGGGTGCTTTTTATGATAAAGATATGTTTCACTCTGCAAACATTGTTCAGTTGTAGGTATCTTGGCAGTACATCTGAAACTATCTACAAAATAAAATACAACATTCCGGACAACCTATTTAAGGGAAAACTGCAAATTTGGTATAAACATGCTATTCGTGATTTGTTATGTATAATCTCCTCAATTAAATATAGATCACGTTTTATCTTACTGGGAACTAAGTAACTACTCCCTCCGTTAGTCTGAGATGCCTCATTGTTAACTTCCTTCTCTGTAGGAAATAGTAATTTCATGTTAAGTTCCTCAAGTGTTGAATTGCAAGCGTAAAAGATATGGTACACCCCGTTGGTATTTCCTCAGTTATGCAATTTATGTTCTTATTTGCCACTTCTATTATTGTTTCAGGACAGTGAGAGATATGAATTTGGAGATCATTATTCATTTCACTCTCAACCAGTCTAGACGCATTTTTCTTTCTGTTACAACCAGTCTAGCTTCACTGAACTCGACGGAATGCATAATCTTCATAGCAAGCAGAAGAAAAAAGAGCAGTGGATGTCGTGGGGTTTAGTCTCAGAAATTCATATTCGGCATTTATTGTTTTAAGGTTCCGACCCATATTACTTGTCTCAAATTTGTCCAAATATGAATGTATCTACGTTTAAAAAACGTCTAGATACATGTAATATTTTGACAAATAATTCGGGCCGGAGGGAGTACTAAATTGACTTTGTACATATGACCATGGTCAGGGAGATATTATTATTCAGACCATGTAGCTAGATACATATGACTTGACTAGGTTTCCCATATCAAAGGTGTCGTTAGTAGTATCTGTGTTTGCTCTGTTGCCGAAGTATGCTCCAGACTGATTGTGGTGTTCATGGTGAAATGTCCAATAGCAACAAGTTGTCTTATTGTCTTAATTGTTAGATCATTCAGAATTTGTCAAATGTTAGTGCTGTAGGTCCTTTCTTTCCGTAATATTTTTATTTTATCATTATCATTATCTTGAGATGGAAGGACGAGACACCTTGATACACTTATTATGCATCGGAGAGAGTATTATTTTGGTCAACATGGCCGGGTGTAGCAACGCTTTCATGATGCCGTAGTATATAGGATTCGGCCAATTGCGTTGAAATCTACTCCCTCCGATCCTAAATTGTTGTCGAAATATTACATGTATCTAGACGTTTTTTAAGAATAGATACATACATATTTTGTCAAAGTAAAATGCACCGTAAGTTCTAAAACTATTTGGAGTATGTCAAGTGAGTCCTAATTCTATCAAAGTGCATATTTGAACCCTAATTCTTTGTAAGTTGTTCATGTGTAGTCCTAATCGAGACTGAGCCATTGCTGACCAGCCAGGTGGCAAGTTGACTGCCGCCATGTAGGCCAAGTTCTTTGGGCGGGAGTTTTCCCGCCATTCTTGTGGTTTGGAAATTTGCAGAAACTCCCTTATAAACAATGGAGACTGCAGTTGGCAATTTGTTTCTCATTCTTATCTTTCTTTCTCCCGCCGCTTGAGCCGCTCTCGTCGCTGCCCCAGCCTCACCGCTGGCCCTCCTTCAAAGCTCGCTGGAGTGGCAACCCTAGAATCGCCCGTCATGTCGCCATTGCTTCGAGCGAGGTGGGGAGAACCGGTGAAAGGACCACAAAATGAGCAAAACGTAAATTTTGGGCCTATTTGCAATTTCCGCGACCCGGCAGTTAGCCAGCATGGCAGTCAATTTGCCACCTGGTCGGTCAACAGCGGCTCAGACTCGATTAGGACCATTCGTGAACAACTTACAAAGAACTAGGGTCCAAATATGCATTTTGATAAAATTAGAACTCACTTGACACACTCAAAATAGTGTTAGGACCTGCGGTGCATTTTATTTTTTTGTCAAATCTGAGTCAAGAATTTAGTCCAGAGGGAGTAGTGGTAGAATAAGGTTAGTGATGATAAAAGCTGCATTCCGCCGTGGTTGGAGTAGTTGTAGAATAACGTGCATCGTCAAACAAAATTAAGTCTCGTTCAGTCGTTCTCGAATGATGATAAAAGCTGCGTTCCGCCAGAAGAACAAAAATCTGTAATCTACAGGACCAAGTTTAGCGTGTCTGCAACTTGTGCAGAGCCTATTCCAGAAGCTTCTGGTTCTTTCAAGGCTCATCACCGTACCGTACCAATTCCAATTCGGGCCCGACAGAGAATCAAGTCCAGTGCACTCTGGTTCTTTCCGGAAGACGGGGGAGTTCTCCAGAAGTATGTTTTCTTCTCCACTACCACCATTCCCACACTCAATAAATTCTCCCCTCGCTCCGGACAGAGACCCATCCAAACGATCAAAAAATCTATCTCCGCATCCGAAACACCAACCAAATCGCCGTTCCCTTCGACCAGCAGCTTGATTCGCCACCGACCCGACCGACAATGTCGCTGATCCGCCGCAGCAACGTGTTCGACCCCTTCTCCCTCGACCTCTGGGACCCGTTCGACGGTTTTCCCTTCGGCTCCGGCAGCAGCAGCCTCGTCCCGTCCTTCCCCCGCTCCTCCTCCTCCGAGACGGCGGCCTTCGCGGGCGCCCGCATCGACTGGAAGGAGACCCCCGAGGCGCACGTGTTCAAGGCGGATGTGCCGGGGCTGAAGAAGGAGGAGGTGAAGGTGGAGGTGGAGGACGGCAACATCCTGCAGATCAGCGGCGAGCGCAACAAGGAGCACGAGGAGAAGACCGACACCTGGCACCGGGTGGAGCGCAGCAGCGGCAAGTTCCTGCGCAGGTTCAGGCTCCCCGACAACGCCAAGGCGGAGCAGGTCAAGGCGTCCATGGAGAACGGCGTGCTCACCGTCACCGTGCCCAAGGAGGAGGCCAAGAAGCCCGACGTCAAGTCCATCCAGATCTCCGGCTAGACGCCTGCGTCCCCTGCGTGTGATGAAGCTTGCCTGAGTCGTCGCGATGGAATAAATTCGAGTCTTGTTGTGTTGTCCGGTGTGTGATGGTCTGATGTCTCGTCGAGTCAGTGATTCTCTTCTGTCTGTGTTCTCAGTCCTTCTGTATGTTTCCATCGTTCGCGTCTGTAATCGATGCTGCTCTCTCAGTGACTAAGGAACAATGATGCTGTTGGAGTCGATATTACGTTTTCTGCTAATTTTTATTCGCCGTAGTGGATTGTGGAATGTGGGATTTCGGGGGAGGACCGAAGTAGTGTTTCCGCTGTTCCTCGTATGGAAGAGAAGGTAAAGCAGAGAGGCGTGCGCCTAATCGACGGACAAAACCAGGCAATAGCAAATGAGGTACGGATCGTAGGATTAGATCTACTACTCCCATTCAATCGCATCGGCCCCATGGAAAAGCCCTCCCAGGCACGCCCTCTCCTCCGTACCCCTGCCGGCAGCGCCGAGCCGTTCGCGGTGGATCAGCCCGGCTGGGGACCAATCCAATCCCGGCACCGACCCGGCGACCCCGTCGATCCACGGGGCACCCACGCGAGGAGAGGCAAAAAGAATGGCGCCGTCGGTTCTCGGTTTGGAGGATAATCAGGAAAATGGGACCTCTCCCCTTCTTCCCCAGTGAAACCTCTTCCCGCAAGATGCCCTGGGCGAGCGGAGACGATGGCGCCACCACCTTCTTTCTCTCCGTTCACGACCTTCGGCCGTCCGGCAGCCGTTTCGTTCTCTCTATCCGACGCAAATGGAGTGGTGGGAAATCTCCTCCTCCTGGTTTCGTAACATTTTCTCTTCTTTTTTTTTGCCTTCTGGATTTTGAGTTTTATTTCATCGATTTTTTTTTCAAGAATACCGAGCGTGGTGTGATACAAGATCTTATGGTGGAAGGGATCAAAGGAGTGGAAGGGACGGGTATCAACCCAATACCCTAGTGGATTGGTACGCTGGCAACCTAATGAGGCCTGGAGCAGCTCTATGGGACGGAGGCACCCCGCAGGAGAGAAGACCGAAGGGATAGTATGCCAAAGGTATAGAGTCGTGCTTCATTCATCGCAATGTCATGATCAGTTGTGTTTTTTTGAGAGAATGATGATCGATTGCGTTGATCAAATAAGCAAGCTTGTGTGAAGATCTACTCCATACCTTCATTTGTTACTGTCTTGTGCATGCCGCCACCTGTTTGCTGAAATGGCTGAATGCAAATATTTTTTGCTGTAGGCTAGCTGCAGGGCTGCTTGTTTTGCCACGGAGTGTGCTCAAGACTCTGAGGGAGGGAGCACCAGGAGAGGACTGAGATTGCGCACGTGGTTTGCATTGTATTTCTCCTCAGGGACGTTATCTGTAGATGATATGGGTGATGTCTTCAAGAATTCAGAAGTAAGTCCAAAGCCAAGTGGAGCATCTTGCATTTATGTTTCTAGCAAATGCAGAGAAATTCTCGTAGGTTCCACTCACTAATCAGTTCTGTTACGCTGGTTTGACTTCCTTCAGGAGCACCATGTTGCAGAAAAGAAAGAAGGGCTGGTGGCTCTGAATGCATCTGAACTACGGGCCTTGATGTTTCAATCTTAGCAAGGTGCACGCCTAAAGAAATGGAACATGAGGAACTCTCCCAAACAAAAAGAAATCCAGTTGTATCGTTTGTTACCAAGGTTTTTTTTTGAAACAATGGGCTCCTCCCATCGATTTCTATTAGAGAAACCGCCCCCAGTTATCACAAGTGTTTAAACCATCAGAAACAGAGGAAAAAAAAAGGTCCAGACTAAACATGCAACAAGCTACAGGAAGCCTATTACAGGTTCCAGGCAAAACACCTAAGAGCCAACAGGCCAAAACACAACCATACAGGACAATATCCCCGAGATCAACTCGCAATTCTTCTACTCAATGGCGCCCATCCTTGTCGCTTCGAGAAGGCTTCCAGCAGAACTTGTTTAATCCTCGCGTTCCCGGCCTCCAGATTTCTTCTGCTTGCTTCTATCTGCAACAGAGCCCAAGAATTCAGATTGTTGCATAAGCTGAAAACGATTGTCGCAGGGTCATGTGGGATCTGCTTCCTGATTTGTTACCAAGGTACACTAATTTTCCATTTTTTTAGGAATAGCAGCTCTCTGTTTTTAAAGTTTTTCTTCTCGAACTAGTTTTTGCAATGTGTTCAGTGTAGCTAGGGAGCTCTCACCTTCTAATAGATGAGCTTCACGCCCACACGCACTCTCTCTCTCTCTCTCTCTCTCCCCCTCCCTCCCTCCCTCCCTCCCTCGCTCGTATGTTAGAGTCTCTCACACACACAAAATATGAAACTACATTTATTCCTCTCTAGGTACTACAAGCTTGGTTTTCTTACAAGGGGGTTAGTACAAGCTTGGTTTTCTTACAAGGGGGGATACGTTCACATAACAGTAACATCTAGAAGCTACTACAAACTGCTTTGAGATATTCAAAACTGACTTAAGACTACTACTCTTACTTCTAGAAAGACTCCTACATACCCTGGATACTTCATGACTAAGCTAGCTTCATCTACTAACAGCCAACTAGATTCTTCTAGATACCACAACTTAATTATGACAAGATTGGTACTAACATTCTCCCCCTGATCTTGTCATATCAACTAGATCCACTAATCCAGATCACCTGGACCATGTGCTTCATCTTGTGACAGACACACACCGCCTCATGCCTAGCATCGGCATCATAGCATGCTTGTCAGCCTTGCAATGACTACATATAAGGTGGCTTCACACCACCTTTTCGGTTTCACACCAACATTTCTACTCACAATGGCATCACACCATAGTGGTCGGCCTCACACTAACGCATGTGCACGGTCTCCAAAAGCATCACATCTCGCATGGAATCCGCCAACTACAGCCGCCGTCTCAGATCTGCACCTCCTGACGTCGTCCTCCACCTCGCATGGAGTCCGTCGCCACCGCCTCGGATCTTGAGGCTCCGATACCAATTGTAGCTAGGAGGCTCTGACCTTCTAATAGATGAGCTTCACGCACACCTTCGTCTCTCTCTTTTTGGTATGTTAGTGTCTAGGCACTCACACAAAATATGAACCTACATTTATTCTTCTCTAGGTAGTACAAGCTTGGTTTTCTTAAGAGGGGGGGGGGGGGGTGGGGGGTTACATCCCTATATAGGCTTTCTAGGTCAGTTACTGTTCAAAAAATAGTAACATCTAGAAGCTACTACAAACTGCTCCTTGAGCTATTCAAAACTGACTTGAAGACTACTACTATTACTTCTAGAAAGACTCCTACATACCCTGGATACTTCATGACTAAGCTAGCTCCATCTACTGACAGCCAACTAGATTCTTCTAGATACCACAACTTAATTATGACAAGATTAGTACTAACATTCAGTGCATGCCTTAGGTATCACATCATGTTCTGTAATTTCGTGACTTTGATTTGTGATATCTTAGTATGTTAAATTATCTTAGTATGTTAAATTTGTAGCATCCTTTCACGTGTACTGAATAAAATCATCTTCCTATTTAGAGATGGGCGATGGGAGTAGCATGAACAATCAAACAAAATTTCTTTTAGACTTGAAAAGCAGTTTTGCTATTTCTCGGGCCGAAATAGCTATATTTCCATTGGAAAAAGATTTAGCTATTTCCATTAGACTCAGAAATTCTTTCATTGAACAACTTAACATTTTTTTCCCAGTTTTGTGCTAACACAGTCTGTGAGCAAGTTTTAGAAGCTTCTTATTTCACAACAGAGGCTGCATGTGATTCACCCTATGTCCCTAAGGTTTCGATCATCCAATTTATTATGTATGCCAGATTAGGCTTTCTATCATATCTTGGCACAGGGCCTTGGACCCCTGGTTGGTGCTTAAATAGGGGATTGCTCTTGTAAAGTACTCCCTTCGTAATATAATAAGTCCCAGCTTTGTCCTAAGACAAGCTTCTTAAACTTCTGCCAAGTGGTCTGTTGCCAGCGAGACCATTTGATCATGCTATTCCTCGGCTTCTTGGAGCAAAACCAGTTAATCTTCGGCCCTATCGCTATAACCCCACGCAGAAGGACGAGATTGAGAACCAGTATGCTGAGATGTTGTAGCAGGGAATCATCCGCCATAGTGCGATTCCGTACTCTTCCCCGGTTCTTTTAGTCAAGACGAAGGTCGGGGCATGGATGTTCTGCATTGACTACCGCCAGCTCAATGCTCGCACGGTGAATAACTGATACACTCTGCCGGTTATCACGAGTTGCTTGACAAGTTTGCCAACGGCCATCGGTTCACTAGCCTCGACCTTCGCGCCAGCTATCACCAAATCTGCATGCGATCGGAAGATGGGCACAAAACGGCGCTCAAGACACACCATGGCCATTACGTGTTCCATATGATATATCTACACCCGGACATTGGACAAACATGTGGCTGTGCTGGCCAGCATCAACTCAAGGTAAAGCTTGGTAAATGCTCTTTCTCCCAAGCACAGCTACATACTTGGGTCAAGTCATCAGTGGAGCCGACGCCGCGACTGATCCCAAAAATATTGCTAATGCAGGTGATAGGCCTTCCCCTTCATATGTCAGTGGAGTCAGTGGGTGAAAGATCGGTATGGTTGCTAATAGGCGACTAACAAATTTTACTTTTTCTTTTTCTTTTCAATGGATTGAAACCAAAGAGAAAGCTTTCCGAACTCTGCAACAGGCTCTTCTCTGGGTCATGTCCTGGCACTTCTGGATTTCACTTTACCATTTGCTGCTGAGACGGATCCTTCTGATAAAGGCATTGGCGCGGTACTTATGCAGAAGGGGCATCCAATCACTTACCTGAGCAAAGCACTCGGTGCCAAGACGTAGCTTCTGTCTACTTATGAGAAAAAGCCTGGCGATCCTATTAGCAGTTGAGCACTGGCCTTGCCTACAGTTTGCACAGCTCGTGATTCACATGGGCCAAAGGAGCATGGTCCACCTGGAAGATCAGCGTCTAGACACCCCTTGGCAACATGAGGCGATGGCCAAACTACTGGGGTTCCACGACTGCTTGGTCTACAATAAAGGGGTCGACAACCGCGCGGTGAAGCCTAGTCGTGCAATGTCGAAGCCAGTTAGGGAGAACTGTCGCGATCAGCACATGTGTTTCGGCGTGGCAGGAGGAGATTAGCTCGGGCTACCTCCACAATCCAGAAACCCAGAAAATTTTGGCTCGGCTCAAGGAGCCATTTGCCGTGTGTTCCCCCTATACCTTTGCCAATGGACTTCTTGAGACGAGCCATTTGCCGTGTGTTCCCCCTATACCTTTGCCAATGGACTTCTTCGACTTCAAGGGCGATTGTTGGTTGTGGCTAACCCCACAGTTTAAGGCAAGATCTTGCACGCTCTTCATAATGGGGCTACCGGCGGCCACTTTGGTGGCCAGGTGACCTATGAGCATACCCTCAAGCTGTTTGTGTGGCATAGGCTCAAGCAAGATGTGCTCCGTGACGTGGCGGCCTACACTACATGCAAGCAAACCAAGACCGAACGGGCGTGTTACCCCAGTCTACTCCAACCCTTGCGGATACCAGATGGCGCATGGCAGGTCGTGTCACTCGATTTCATAGAAGGGCTATTGCGTTCCTCCTGCTTCGACTGCATCATGGTCATCTCGACTAATTTTCCAGTACGCCAATTTTGTGCCCCTTTCGCATCCTTTATTGGCCTTACAAGTGGCACAAACATATCTTGACAACGTCTATAAATTGCACAAACATATCTTTACAAGCTGGATCTTATCTTCGACCGTAACGAGATCTTCATGAGTTCCCTATGGCGTGAACTCTTTCGTCTTGCCAACATGAAGCTTCGCATGAGTTAGGCTTACCATTCCCAGATGGAGCGGGTGAACCAATGCCTCGAAGCCTGCATTCGTTGCTTTGTGCACTCTAGCCCCAAATAGTGGGCTTGGTGGCTACTGCTGGCCAAGTTCTGGTACAACACGTCTTCTCATTCGGCTCTTGGCCGGTCACCCTTCAAGGTGCTCTACGAGCAGAGTCCTCGTCACCTCGGCATGCTCAATGGTGCTGAGTGTGCTGTGCCGGACTTGGCGGCATGGCTTAATGATGGTGATGTCATCCTAGTTGGTGCGCCAACATCTGCTCCATGCCTAGCAACGTTATCAAGATTCAATCCTACAAAGGGTGTTTAGAATGCACCTTCGCTGGTGATTGTGTCTACCTAAAGCTACAATTGTACATGCAATCTTCAGTCGCGCCTCGCCTTCGTACGCTCGCGATTGGCGAGAAGAACGTAGCAAACGCAATCAAACGACCAAGCTCAGAGTAGTCAGGAGAGCGATCACAGAGAAACGCTCAAGAGGAGTGCCCCCTTTAAGAGTAGAAGATGGTTGGATGTTGATAAGATAAGAAACAATAGATACCACCTCAGGCCTCAGGCCAAAATTGAGGAGGAAGAGAGGCATGGATCATCAAGGTGTGAGTTGTCTCAAGGAGATGACGATGCTTAACAACACCATTCTGAGCATGAGCATCGGGACAAGACAACTGAGCAAGGGTACCCTGCTCAGCAAGGAATCCATGCAGAGAACGGGAGGTATACTTGCCAACAGAGTATGCACTAAAAATACGAATAGGAGTCTGGAACTTGGTGCGAACCATGGCAGCAAACTTCTGATATATAGATAAAACCTCACTACGAGAAGACAGGAACCACATAGATGACCAAGATGATGATGTCTCACTGTTGAAAAGAGCCAGTAGACAGAACAAACGGAGCAGAAAGGCTGGCGACAGGGGCAACAGAAGGAGAACTAGGCCAGTCAAGTTCCCAGAGGCCCTAAGAGTCATGGCACCAGGCCTGCTCCAACTAGAAGTACCGTGTGACGATCCTGAATGGAACCAGAGTCAAGGTCAAGAATGATGCGACAACAAGAGTCAATAAGCTAACCAGCAGAAAGAACCGCATGGTGAGTCAAGGATCACGAGCAACAGGAGAAACAAAACATTGAAAGGTCTATAGTGAAAATAATGAAACATTAAAAGGTCTAGTGTTAGAGTTGTAAACATATAGCCGTGTGATATCCCCATTGTATAAGGGGTTTTATGCATATTTGCCACTTGTACGTGTATTTATACTCGCCTTTGACCGCCTGGAAATGCAAGTAGCTTATTTCCTAGCCTAGGGTTTTGATCCCCACCGCACGCGCAAATCGTGCTCTAAATTCCTCTTCCTGATCCATTCTCGATCTCCTCTGTTCCCGATCAGGTCGCCGGCTCTCCTGAGGCTAAAGCTCTCTGGTGCAGCCCTCACGTGTTGCCCGACGCCGGCACTGGTTCTGTTCCGCCGCTGCCGAACCTCGCCGACTGGGAACTCGCCACCGCCAAACCTCGCCGACTGGGAACTCACCGCCGCCAGATGTCGTCGACCGCCGCCTCCTACTGATCTTCTTCCACCTCGCCTCCTGAGTTCTTCCCAGGTCCCTTCCCCTTTCCGATTGGATCCGTTGGCTCTCGCTCTTCGGTGGTAACATATATAGGCTATGTCCCATTTTTCATTTATATCATGATTTGTTTGGTATTCAATACGTACATGTGTCGCCAGACGTACCAGAACTTACCATACTTGGACATGCCAAATAAACAAAGTTTTATTCTAGTTTTCTTTCCAACTACAACCTAAGGCATGGTGAAACTAGAATAGCTAATTAGCAATACACCATAAGTTAATGGATGTTATGGCTTAAGTTTCTTATATATGAATGTCTAACAAATGAAATGCCGAAAGAAATTTAAAAAATGAAATTAAATGCATTGTATTTAACCCAAAATTTATGGTGGATTGGTGGTGATTAAGAGGATGATTGGACACTCTTTTGTTTTGCTATTATATCTCAACTCTTTTGCAATTCTATTTTTGTACCATGGGCCAAACATCAGTTCTTATGTTTCCTATCCTAGTTTATAATCCTATGATTTGCACATAGATTCATACTCTTCTCTGATGTTTTACTTATTCCTTTGTTCTAAACAGGCGTGAGAATCTGTTGAGTGATTATATAATCGAAGTATCCATGGAGGAGGATCATACTTCTGCTTTTCGGCGAGTGGTAAATACCTCTTTTTAAGTAGCTCTTTCACATTATCGATTATGATTTTACTGGCCACATGCTAGAAACGTAATCTTTTACACTTTATCTTTTGTTTCTAAATAATCAAATGCAATGAGATCTCTAAAGTATCATGTCGTTCAAGTATTATGAAAATGCGCCTTTTACCCCTCGTAGTACGTTAAGAGAGTCATTCCAGGTCCTGACCATTCCAGTTGGTGTCTGACCACACACGCATCACTTTGACTAGTGCCCCCTAGATAGTATTCTTTCGCCGTCTAGCCGTCGCCTCATCGAACGCCAGGGAGGTGAGGAGAAGGGCCGTGAAATGAGAGGAGAATAGTTGTGTGTGTTTGTGTGTGTGTGTGTGGGGGGGGGGGGGTTGGTTCCGTAAGACTGCAACGCCACAGCCTCGCCTGACGTGTGGGCCCAAAGCCTAGGTGGCAGCCACGTCATGCGGCCGGAGCTGCACATACAGCCGAGGGACCTGGGATGAACCACTTATCAAACAATCAGGACCTAAATGTGCGTTTTGAAAGATTAGGAACCTACTTGACACCTTTGCGAAAGAATAAGGACTTCCGGTGCATTTTACTCTATAGAGCGCTACCTTGAGCTGAGATGGATGATATGTCATGTTATAGAGTTTATCATTCAAACCCTAGTCTTCACTATCCTTTCTCATTTGTGATGCCCTCTCCATTTTCGCCAAGCTGGCCCATCTAATCGTCTACTCCGCTTGAAATGGAAGCTACATCCTGTTATTGCTGGGGGAACCAAAGGTGTTGTCTTCCCGTGTCACCTTCACTTTCGTGTTTTTCATATCGTCTTGCGTTCATCCACCAGTTTAATCTACGTGTTATCTGGTGACTAGTAAGTTGTACATGCTTTGCACGCGAGTGATCAGTACACAAATTGACAGAACAGATCATAACAGAAAATATGCAAATTTAAGACATTTTTCATATCCATGTAGATACAAATTTGTTACTAACCAGACTTGAATCCATTCAGAAGCAAATTGTAGCAACAGACTGCTTAGATACTATGAACTATAATAGTAGTAATACAAAAGAAAACTCTGACGAATCATAAAAATGAAATTTCATGAGTATGCACATTTTGTCCGAGAGGTGGCTTTTAAAATAGCTCGTATTGCATTTTCCAAAAGACAATACCAAGTATAGTCAGGGTGGTGACTAGCAAGGAGGAGGCTTTGGCGGCTGGGACCTCAGCACTGGTAGAGCCACCTCATCGAGGAAGAAGATGACTGCAGGAGTGGTTTGATCGAGTATTAAGGGATGGTGCCTGCCTGGCCCATTAAAAAACCCTAGCTTTCCTGAAGCCATCCAGCGGTCCACACTAGTTGAAACCATCCAGACGTCCAGCCATCCAAACTGTCCATGAATCTCAGCACGAGGGCAATCCCAGCAACTGCCTTCTTCTCTCCCTCCTTGTGCCTTCTTCTCTCCCTCCCGATGCCTTCTTCCACCGATGGAGAGCAGATCGGCTGTCGAGTCCTCGCCGGAGAAAGCTGATCCCATGCCTACTGCCTAAAGCAGCATGGGAGAAGATATCTCCCCCAAAATATCACTGTCTAAGTCTAGTCACTTCCTAGTCGCGCAGCTAGTCGGAGCAAGTCGTAGTCCTAGCCGACGGGTCGCGCGACTTGTCCTGCTAGTCGAGTCGGAGCAGCGAGCCGCCATCACTGCGCCAGCTAGTGGACTGTCCTCGACTCAAAAACCATGCTGTCAGGAGGGATTTATTTTGTTGCGACACATTATCATGCATGGAAGGGTTTAGAATGGAGAAGAACGGTCAAAGTGTAAGTGATAGTTTGAGCCTCCATTGAGATGTGCGTGTTTCATTTTGGGCTGCATAGTGATCAGATTAAGCCCAACCATGGCATCTCCATTTCTTCAAAAAACCATGAAATCTCCTAGAGGCTACACATGGTAGAATCTAGTTCAATGAACCTGATATCCAAAGGCCAGTAGCATCCAGATGTGCCACGTCTCAAGAATGGGTCAAGTTCATTCAACGGACAATACTCTCGAAGTTATTCATAAATTATATAGAGTGAATTTTACGAGGTTTGTTTTGTTCTTAAAATCTTTGGGCTTTTGTTATTTTGCGTTATTCCCTTTGCTTATGGTAAAATATGGTCTCATTTCTAGATGTGCATCTATTGTCGAACTGAAAACCAGTTTGTTTTCTTGGAGCTAATGACCATGACATGCAATTTGTATCATTTCAGTTCAAACGTGTAATTTTTAGCTGATTATTATTTGAATGAAAAAAATACCCTGAAAAGCAAGGTTCAGTCGTAATTGCTTGATATTTAAAGATATTGATGGTGTTGATTAAAATAATCACTAGCCAACCTTTCTTCAAGGTACATCTGCTTTTTGCACTGCAAGTTACATTTGTTTAATAGTTCGGCTGCTCAGGTTTAGTTATATTTCATACTTCTACAGTTACAGTTCATCTTGTTTCGATATGTATAACTAAAATGACATGCTTGTGCAGGATGACTATGTTTGTGCAATTTGTGATGATGGTGGCCAGTTGCTAAGGTAGGCCTACTCTATTTGTCTAGGTTGTTATTGAAAATGTAGTAGGGTATATACTATTTTTGGCTTTTGGGGTTAATCTGGAATTTTGGAGAATCCCGCATCTAGTTCATGGATCCCCTGTTGTATAGTCCCTTTTCTGGAAAACAGAAGTTCAAGTATAGTTGGTACATACTAGATTGGTTCGAAAAAATATATTTAATGTTTTTTTCGTCTATCTTATAACCTAATAGATTTTTAACTCATTTATTCAGAATAGAGCATTTTGTTCATATGTCATATTTTCTCCATACTAATAGTTGTTGTCAAGGCTCTAGCTGGCCATCTATTATTGTGTATATCTATGTGAGTAACCTGATTGCGTAATTATATTAGCCTGCATTGCATGAACACTAAGGAAAGCTCTTGTTATCAACCAAAATTTTGTATCATGGGGAGCTGGTGTGCTCCTTGGCTGAAAATCGCAAAAAAATCATGGTGTATGTTGTGGAGCATGCAAGCTTGCCTAGGCATGAAGAGGTTTTCCTATTCTGTTTCGGGAAAAGTGCCTTATCGTTGATGCATATACCCTTTTTAAAATTATGTACTTGAAATCTTGAATGCTAATCCTTTTGTTTCCCCAAGATATTGACACATTTTCGTAACATGATCTACTATAGTTGTGATGGTATTTGTGGAAGGTGGTTCCACGCAACCAAACGTACTGGTGCATATTCAAAATGCACAAGTCTTAAGTTGAGTATAGAGCAACAGGTGCTAACCCTTACCTAGTTCAGTTTTGTTCTTTTTTTTTATGTTTGGTATTGACATCTGACTTTTGAATTATATAGGAGGTTCCCAAGTTTCTATGCAATAATTGCAAGTACAAGCACCATCAGTGCTTTGTTTGTGGACAGTTGGGACCATCAGACATGTCATCAAAAAACAATTCAAACCAACAAGGGGTATCTCCGGCACTTGATTTACTCATTCTTAATGCTCTTATGTAATTGAGAATAATGAGAGAGAAAAAACAGTAGTGTTTTGGTATTGGGAATGCGTACCTATAGGAGGCAAGGGTGCAAATAAAAACAAATGATGATTGATTTCATTTAGGATCTGAAATATTCAATAACTTTTTGCATATGTAGTTGGTCATCAGGAAAGAGGTCTTGTAATTTGTAAACTTCTTTGCATTTTTCTCAGGTCCTTCCTGTCTTTCAGTGCAACAAGGATGGTTGTAAACGTTTTTACCACCCTGAGTGTCTTTCCCAGTGGGACCTCAATGAAAAAGTTGAAGAAGTTTTATGCCCTTTGCATGAATGCATGTCTTGCAAGAATGAACAAAAGGAAGTATCAAGGAAACATGCAACAGAGGGTGGTGATATGTCGAAAATGCAGTTGGTAATATGCAGACGCTGCCCCAAAGCATTTCATCCAGAATGCATGCCAAGGTTTGATTTATGTCTTGGACAGTTCCTGGTGATATTGTCCGCTTTAATATGTTTGCTTTTGTTGAACCTTTGTGCATGTATTGTAGGACTGCCCCCACATGGAACACTGAAGGAGGGATTTTGATGTATTGTAGGTAAGCTTTCGCCCTCCATCCCTTTGCCATCAAGTATCCTCTACGCCCTCCATCCTCTACCTTTTCTAAGTTTGTGATGACTGCAAAACCTTTGCAGTGATCATAAGATTGCAAAACGTCTCAGAAGTGCAAAAAGGGACCATCTTAAATTTCCAGAAATCGAAGTTGAAAGTGCTGTGGAAGGACAGATTGATCATG
This sequence comes from Brachypodium distachyon, assembly GCF_000005505.3. Lineage (NCBI taxonomy): Eukaryota > Viridiplantae > Streptophyta > Magnoliopsida > Poales > Poaceae > Brachypodium > Brachypodium distachyon. Next base: position 66,011,541 of record NC_016131.3, on the reverse strand, counting down.
TTCAGAAGGGTAGAGACAATGGACCTCAAACTCACACGGGCAAACCAGCACCAGAACAGGCTGAAACGTCTCAGCACAGATCGATTGAGCATAATGCAAGTACTGGTTCCGGTCCCATGGAGGCCTTTGCAGCTGAGCCTTTGTTCCCAGGGCCACATCCAAGCATCTTGCCTTGATGATTGATTACCCAGCGTCTTGGAGTAAGGCAGCTGTCTTAGGTTCTCATGATTTCGAAAGAAAGTTAAAACTTTGTGTCGTCTATGACAGAACATTATCTGCAGTCTGTTGGATCAATTTGAATTCTTATTGTTTTCTTAGAGAGATGTTGCATCATGTGTTGATGTAGCGATGGTGGTGCCCGGGGACTGTAAATCCATATGGGTACCGTGTCATTGATATTTCTTACATTGCCAGAAATTGACATTCATAAGTATGAAGCGTCATTGAGACAATGCAGATAATCCCGAGTTGAAGCAAGATAGAAATGTTGGGTGGTACTACGGATAGTTGCCTTTTTTTTTGTCCTCTTGCTGTGTTGTCGGATGCAACTTTACAGGTACTTATTTTGGCCAGCTCGCCTGAGGGCGATACTCTCCTGGCGGGTGCTGCATAGCCTACACTCTACTGTTGAGCCAATCGTACTGTATTAGCGAGGACCCATGTGCGGCTAGACTTGTATAATAAAACATTCGTTCCGATTTAATTATCACGGCTTTAAGTAAGTTTTAGACATAATTTTGGCTAAACTTGTGACAATTAAATCCAATTGAATGATGCATATATAATATTCTTTAGCAGATTGATTATGTATGCAATTTAGCAATTTAAACTCATTAATGATTTTCATTATTTTTTTAAGTTTTTTGCGAAAAGCTTTCTACACCGAGCATACGGTTTCACGTATGCCAGCACTCGCATGTTATCGGGATTAGTTTCGCACGCGCGCAGAGAGAGAGAGACTGACTGACCGCCCGCTGCATATATGTCTAGGACTTGATTTTATTTTTTCCATGTCGTGTTGTTTCCTTACTAAGTTCGAATAACTGGTTCCGAAATATTATGATTCTGTAAGGAGTTGTATGCTCAGTACTTAGAATACGTAATTATGATGTTTTTGAATTTTATTACTCTTTAACCCTTTTAAATCAACATGTGACTCTTTCAACCATCATATGGTCGCAAATGTTGCTGAGTTGCTGTGACAATCAGCAACTCGTGTTCGAACCTGGGTGTTGTAAGTTGTAACAAATTTGTGTGTGTTTTTAAGTGTTGGATCATCTCTAGCCGGTTACATAAAACCGATTAACTAAAATCAGTTTTAGGAATAGAAGAAGAAATATACTTTGAGAAAAAATACACTCTTTTCGTCGTGTTTCCCAAAACAGGTTTCGGCCCACTTGCCAATGACTCATCTATTTCCTTTTTGGTTTCTTTCTCCTCCTATGCGCGTCCTGCGCCCGACGTTGCCTGCCTGCTCTCTTCGCGCCGCATGACTGCTCCTGTCGGCTGCCTACTCGCACGAACACTGATGCGCGCGGCCCGTCTGCCCGTACCCACGGGAGCGCGTGCCGCCACGTCTTCTGCCCGTTCCACCATGCTCGCCGCTAGTCTTCACGCGCGGCCGTCGCGCTACCCGCCCGCCGCACCATCTTCACGCGTGCCCGTCTGCACGCCGAGCCGCGGCGGGCCCCTGCGCCACAGACACCAGGAAGGCCACCGGAGAGTTCGCCGGTCGATTAGGGGAAGTCGGAAGCCCCGATCGAATCGCCACGGTCTCTTGGTTTCTTTTTGTCGAGATTGGTCTCTTGGTTTCTCATTATTTTAAGAGGAGTGCTTTCTGATTATTTGTTACACTAATCTGCCAAGGCTCCGTGATTAGTTAGCAATCGATCTATCTGCGCATGCATGCACCTCCCCACGTCGCTGAGACTTGAGAGGTAGGGAGACAGGACACGATCGAGGAGCGCAGGAGCGTGGCCGTCGGCCAGCAGCTCCCTGGTTTGGACGATGCATCACGGCGGAATCAAGTTTCTGCACGGACTCGACAGACGCGCATCCAGCTATATATATGCTTGTGGCCGGCGAGCGCGCTACTTTGAAGACCGTACGTGGTAAGGATAGCACGGGGACGGCTGCGTGCCGTATTGTAGTTTTATGGATCGTGGTAGCGGTGGAAGACGGCTACTCTGTGAAGACGCGTGGTGGTCGATCGGGAGATTTTCCTAATCTTATGGGCTTCGCAGAGTTTTAATTTTAGTTATCTGCCACAGTAGATTAAATCTTCACCGTTCAATAAGTTTTGTAAAATCTGT